>NC_064648.1:57992523-58307023 GCF_023864345.2 Schistocerca serialis cubense | reverse complement strand
ATAAAGTATTTATTCTAGAATAATTGGCATCTAATTTACCTACATTGTAACAATATAATAAAATGGATTGATATGTAATAAAGAAAAGAAAGTAGAAACATCTGATGATTCTAGTCACCATTCAGCCGCAAAAACACCACCAGATGTAAAGGCACAGCCCAGCACTATGTCAAAACTTCCACAACAAAGTTCATTGACCAATTCCTTCAATCACACAGATATTGGCAATTAATAGGATGTATTACCATCAGGACATTATTGATGATATAAAACACAAGCTTCTCACAGCTCCAAGGAAACCTGGAAAAGGTTGTCTTTCCTACTTCTGAGCACAACAAGGAAGGGCGGGTTGAACATAGGCAAGTGCATGATAATCATTTTAAACAGTATCCATGGCTGATGTTCTCCCAAGTTAAAAAGGGACTTTTTTGCATTAACTGTTCACTTTTTGTGAACAATAAAATGGCTGGAGGAAAGAAATCCACTATCACCAAGAAACTTGTGACTGAACCACTATCAAAGTTTGCCAAACTTACTGGTAAAGATAGTGACCATGAGACTCACTCTCAGATCAAGTACCACATTGAAGTATCAACAGATGCAAAATTATTTTTGGCAACACAAGGAATGCAAACTTTGTGTCATAAATCAATGTCAAGACAGAGAATGGAAAACATTAGGGAAGACTGAGATTGTCTTGTACCTATAATAAAAACAATCATATCTCATGGAAAGCAAAATATTCCCCTGCGGGGGAGGGGGGGGGGGCCTTAGGCATGATGGGAGTCTATTAGAAAATGATAATGATCGTGAGAGTATAGTGAGTAACACAGGAAACTTCTAAGCTCTTCTAAGATTTAGAACTGACGCTGGAGACTTGCAACTAAAACATCACCTTGACGCCACTAAAGCGAATGCCACTTGCATATGTAAAACAAAGTGTAACGAACTTATTTCGTGCTGTGAAACAGTGATGTTATCGAGATTACTGGAGAAATCAAAGATTCTCGTTATTAACGCATAATCTTCGATGAGACTACGTACATAGTGCACATAACCCAACTGAATTTAGCTGCTAGATATGTTGATGGTGGCGGCAAATTACACAAAAAATTTTAGAGTTTCATTGGCAGGACACTTACAAGATGCAACAAGTCCACTAAAGAGACAGCTTACACTACACTCGTTTGTTCTCTCTTAGGATATTGCTGCGCGGTGTGGGATCCTTACCAGGTGGGATTGATGGAGGACATCGAAAGGGTGCAAAAAAGGGCAGCTCGTTTTGTATTATCACGTAATAGGGGAGAGAGTGTGGCAGATATGATATGCGAATTGGGATTGAAGTCATTAAAGCAAAGATGTTTTTCGTCGCGGCGAGATCTATTTACGAAATTTCAGTCACCAACTTTCTCTTCCGAATGCGAAAATATTTTGTTGAGCCCAACCTACATAGGTAGGAATGATCATCAAAATAAAATAAGAGAAATCAGAGCTCAAACAGAAAGGTTTAGGTGTCCATTTTTTCCGCGCGCTGTTCGGGAGTGGAATGGTAGAGAGAGATAGTATGATTGTGGTTCGATGAACCCTCTGCCAAGCACTTAAATGTGAATTGCAGAGTAGTCATGTAGATGTAGATGTAGATGTAGACAAGGATTGTAGTGGAAACACTGACGATGAACCTGATGTGTCAAGATGAAGAGCGTAGCGTTACTGGTGAAGTATTAAGTACTACGATTCTAGGAGAATGTAAAGCCTTTCTCTGTCCTTGGAGAACTGTGTGGGTATAGGCTGTGATGGTTGCTCAGTTAATTACAATGATATGAAGAATCTTTGTCTTCACATTACATACCTGATGTACTGATCAGTATGACACTTCCTGTGTGCTGATTTGAACTGCGTAGACCATGTTACAAAATACATTTTGTTTGGCTGCAGTGTTAGAGGCATTTTAAGTTTAAATTCATCATGTTTGCTGCCAGATATGTAACTAAAAATACTGATTAAGTTGTGATATCCAAAGAAGAATTTAACACCAAGGATTCTTACTACACAGAAGGTAGGTCAGGAAGAATGTTTAAATTTTTTGTTAGTTAACTTTAACCTAAACAATTTAAAAAAGATATGCGGTAAAGCAAAGAATTTATGACAGAATAATTTTGTGGATGAATCAATAAAAGTTTCATTTGCTGAATAATTTACATAGTAATACATCTGTATATGAAGGCTGGTGCATTGTTACACATTATTATTACTAGCTTTCTGTTAAAGATAACGGATAATAAATTTGAGAGAGAGAGAGAGAGAGAGACAGAGAGAGAAATTTTGCAAAACTATAAGCAAATCAATTACAATTGGTTCAATGTAGAGAAAAAGACAAGAAAATATCACAAGACTCCAAAAGAAAGGGAAGAGAACAACTTCGCAAATGTCTAGATTTAAAATAAAGAGGAAAAAGAGTTGTGAAGAATATGTACAAAGAAAGTAAATGCACAACCACTCATGTCACTGGAGTGTAATCATCAGAACCCTATTTATGTTAATACTAATCCCCATAAACTTTAGGAAAAGCAGGGAAAAGATTGAAATAACTACATCCAGAGAGCCCAACTTGGAAATATGCAGTAACAAACAAATTAATTGTTCCAGTGGAACAACTTCCATAATGTTTAAGCACACATTAACAACACAAAATGGATAACAAGGTTTCAGAAAAAAAAAGAAGCAAACAGTTGATTTTTTTTTACAACAGAAATGACAATCTGTCAAGCACCTGACAGATTATTTAAAGGTCAGAAGACAATGATGCACAGAGTTTTGCAAAAAGTACTACATGGTATTTTCAGCTCAGGGAGCTTATAAGCAATTTTAGGCAGATACAGAAATAGGACAAATAAAAAATACTTTCATTCATTACACATTTTGTTGGTTTCGAATACACCTCAATGTATGTATGAAGGTATCATGCCAACTCTTATTATCTGGTGACTGCACTGAAAAATGACATTGAAAAGAGCATTTTTTATGAGGTAAGGAGTTACTGGAACATGTAGTCTATTGTTAATTCATGTGTACTACGAACTCATGTATAAAGTGTAAAAGCTATAGCTCCTAAACATCACCCCACATTAAATAATGAAGTTGACTGACAAATAAGTAAAATGGAAAAAATGGATTGATGTTGACAGGCAACAAAAATATGCAGAAGTGAATGGTACCATCACTGATGTAGTGTTCTAAATTGATAAGGAAATTTTATATTTAATATTTCACTGCTTCATAGAAAACTCAGAATCTGCTGAATTGGGGATATGTGCAAAATGGATTTCTTAAATCTGGAGATCTACAGACTGACTTTGTAGATAGTGTGTCTATGATTAACAAAGACAAAAGTCTAAAATCTCATTCATAACACGAATAAGTACAGGCTCCACAGGTTGCACCTGGATGCTGCAGGAACATTTTATCATGCCATCATCACTAATGAGATCTAACACATGAAACAGTTTCTGTTGCTGTGTTGTCTTATAAATAATACCTGATGTAAATAAGATGATCTCGCATCTCAAAAAAGTTGACAATTCATTGAGATGGCCATACTTCTCTATTTGAAAACAAGTACACATTATCCAGTTTGTGTTCAAAAGTATTAAAAGTGGAAATGGACTGTTATTCTTTGCTGCATGACATGGTAAAGTCATCATGGATGCTATTGATGGTACAATGAAGAGAGGAGTGTGGAACCAGATGAAACACAGAAAATGGTATGCTGGCTGGGCTACAGATTTTTATAAATGAGCACAAACTCAGATTCAAGTAAAAACCATGTTTTATGGTACTGGAAGATGCGTTTCTGGACAACTGAGTGAGTGTAACTCACATTCAGCTCAAACATTTTTGCTCACATTCAAAACTATTATTGTTTTTTAACTTACGCTATAATACTAGTATTGTCACAAGAACCCTGAAGCTTGAAAAAACCAAACATCTTCTCCTAACTAAGGATGCAACCCATCGAAGATGTGCTTGGTATTCAGAGGTAGAAAATGATTCTTGTGGGGATCAAATGCTGCAGACGAAGACACAATAGCAACAGATGTTGTCAAGGATGTGCATGTTGATCTGATAAATCCTGGATTGTTTGTCACCGTAGAAATTTTAAATGAGAGAGGTATAAATCAATTTCTGTGGCATCTCCGAAAATGCAGAACCTATGGTAATGTTTTTGAAACCCATTCCAAAGCCTACAATTTTTTCACAAAATACAAAAGTGACAGCACTTTTTATTAGAAAAGAACAAATTTGAACATTAATAAATTAACCAATGATCATTTAAAAAGCAACAGATATTACTTATGTCTTTAGAACTGGGACTAATGACTGTGTTGCAAGATGAATCTTTTAAGAAGAAAATGTAATATAATGAAAAACTTATGTATTTAAATCGTATGATCTATGTATAGTTTTAGTTTTTTTGAGTATCAAAAATAATGCTATTTGTGTGAGCTGTGAATAGAATCTGTTGTTGTTGTTGTTGTTGTGGTCTTCAGTCCTGAGACTGGTTTGATGCAGCTCTCCATGCTACTCTATCCTGTGCAAGCTTCTTCATCTCCCAGTACCTACTGCAACCTATATCCTTCTGAATCTGCTTAGTGTATTCATCTCTTGGTCTCCCTCTACGATTTTTACCCTCCACGCTGCCCTCCAATACTAAATTGGTGATCCCTTGATGCCTCAGAACATGTCCTACCAACCGATCCCCTCTTCTGGTCAAGTTGTGCCACAAACTTCTCCTCTCCCCAATCCTATTCAATACTTCCTCATTAGTTATGTGATCTACCCATCTAATCTTCAACATTCTTCTCTAGCACCACATTTCGAAAGCTTCTATTCTCCTTTTGTCCAAACTATTTATCGTCCATGTTTCACTTCCATATCTGGCTACACTCCATACAAATACTTTCAGAAACGACTTCCTGACACTTAAATCTATACTCGATTTTAACAAATATCTCTTCTTCAGAAACGCTTTCCTTGCCATTGCAAGTCTACATTTTATATCCTTTCTACTTCGACCATCATCAGTTATTTCGCTCCCCAAACAGCAAAACTCCTTTACTACTTTAAGTGTCTCATTTCCTAATCTAATTCCCTCAGCATCACCCGACTTAATTAGACTACATTCCATTATCCTTGTTTTGCTTTTGTTGATGTTCATCTTATATCCTCCTATCAAGACACTGTCCATTCCATTCAACTGCTCTTCCAAGTCCTTTGCTGTCTCTGACAGAATTACAATGTCATCGGCGAACCTCAAAGTTTTTATATCTTCTCCATGGATTTTAATACCTACTCCGAATTTTTCTTTTGTTTCCTTTACTGCTTGCTCAATATACACATTGAGTAACATCGGGGAGAGGCTACAACCCTGTCTTACTCCCTTCCCAACCACTGCTTCCCTTTCATGTCCCTCGACTCTTATAACTGCCATCTGGTTTCTGTACAAATTGTAAATAGCCTTTCGCTCCCTGTATTTTAACCCTGCCACCTTCAGAATTTGAAATAGAGTATTCCAGTCAACATTGTCAAAAGCTTTCTCTAAGTCTACAAATGCTAGAAATGTAGGTTTGCCTTTCCTTAATCTTTCATCTAAGGTAAGTCATAAGGTCAGTATTGCCTCATGTGTTAAAGTGTTTCTACGGAATCCAAACTGATCTCCCCTGAGGTCGGCTTCTACTAGTTTTTCCATTCGTCTGTAAAGAATTCGTGTTAGTATTTTGCAGCTGTGGCTTATTAAACCGATTGTTCGGTAATTTTCACATCTGTCAACACCTGCTTTCTTTGGGATTGGAATTATTATATTCTTCTTGAAGTCTGAGGGTATTTCGCCTGTTTCATACATCTTGCTCACCAAATGGTAGAGTTTTGACGGGACTGGCTCTCCCAAGGCCGTCAGTAGTTCCAATGGAATGTTGTCTACTCCGGGGGCCTTGTTCTGACTCAGGTCTTTCAGTGCTCTGTCAAACTCTTCACGCAGTATCGTATCTCCCATCTCATCTTCATCTACATTCTCTTCCATTTCCAAAATATTGTCCTCAACTACATCGCTCTTGTATAGACCCTCTATATACTCCTTCCACCTTTCTGCTTTCCCTTCTTTGCTTAGAACTGGGTTTCCATCTGAGCTCTTTATGTTCATACAAGTCGTTCTCTTATCTCCAAAGGTCTCTTTAATTTTCCTGTAGGCTGTATCTATCTTACCCCTAGTGAGATAAGCCTCTACATCCTTACATTTGTCCTCTAGCCATCCGTGCTTAGCCATTTTGCACTTCCTGTCGATCTCATTTTTGAGGCGTTTGTATTCCTTTTTGCCTGTTTCATTTACTGCATTTTTATATTTTCTCCTTTCATCAACTAAATTCAATATTTCTTCTGTTACCCAAGGATTTCTACTAGCCCTCGTCTTTTTACCTACTTGATCCTCTGCTGCTTTCACTACTTCATCCCTCAAAGCTACCCATTCTTCTTCTATTGTATTTCTTTCCCCCGTTCATGTCAATTGTTCCCTTATGCTCTCCCTGAAACTCTGTACAACCTCTGGTTCCTTCAGTTTATCCAGGTCCCATCTCCTTAAATTCCCACCTTTTTGCAGTTTCTTCAGTTTTAATCTACAGGTCATAACCAATAGATTGTGGTCAGAGTCCACATCTGCCCCTGGAAATGTCTTACAATTTAAAACCTGGTTCCTAAATCTCTGTCTTACCATTATATAATCTATCTGATACCTTTTAGTATCTCCAGGGTTCTTCCATGTATACAACCTTCTTTCATGATTCTTAAACCAAGTGTTAGCTATGATTAAGTTGTGCTCTGTGCAAAATTCTACCAGGCGGCTTCATCTTTCAGTTCTTAGCCTCAATCCATGTTCACCTACTACGTTTCCTTCTCTTCCCTTTTCCTACACTCGAATTCCAATCACCCATGACTATTAAATTTTCGTCTCCCTTCACTATCTGAATAATTTCTTTTATTTCATCATACATTTCTTCAATTTCTTCATCTGCAGAGCTAGTTGGCATATAAAGTTGTACTACTGTGGCAGGTGTGGGCTTCGTACCTATCTTGGCCACAACAATGCGTTTGCTGTGCTGTTTGTAGTAGCTTACCCGCATTCCTATTTTCCTATTCATTATTAAACCTACTCCTGCATTACCCCTATTTGATTTTGTGTTTATAACCCCGTAGTCACCTGACCAGAAGTCTTGTTCCTCCTCCCACCAAACTTCACTACTTCCCACTATATCTAACTTCAACCTATCCATTTCCCTTTTTAAATTTTCTAACCTACCTGCCCGATTAAGGGATCTGACATTCCATGCTCCGATCCGTAGAATGCCAGTTTTCTTTCTCCTGATAACGACATCCTCTTGAGTAGTCCCTGCCCGGAGATCCGAATGGGGGACTATTTTACCTCCGGAATATTTTACCCAAGAGGACGCCATCATCATTTAATCATACAGTAAAGCTGCATGCCCTCGGGAAAAATTACGGCTGTAGTTTCTGCTTGCTTTCAGCCGTTCACAGTACCAGCACAGCAAGGCCATTTTGGTTATTGTTACAAGGCCAGATCAGTCAATCATCCAGACTGTTGCCCCTGCAACTACTGAAAAGGCTGCTGCCCCTCTTCAGGAACCACACGTTTGTCTGGCCTCTCAACAGATACCCCTCCATTGTGGTTGTACCTACGGTATGGCTATCTGTATCGTTGAGGCACGCAAGCCTCCCCACCAATGGCAAGGTCCATGGTTCATGGGGTGGGGGGGAATAGAATCTATGGTGTCCCAAATGCAATTAGTTTTTTACTTTTATCTTCATGATTTCAAGTTTTAGATAGTTACTGCATGCCTAATTTAACATATTCCTTATGTATTTGGATTTTAAAGGAAGGGTGCAATTCAAATAATTTATGATTTATACATAATTTTAAAAAATTCTTTCAGAGGCTACCTTTAATTCCACACAGCGTATTGTGTGAACCCATTATCAATCATTTAGAAAAGGAACTGTTACTATAACAATGAATGAAACTCACTTTTCAAACATGTGATTGCCGAAGAGAAAACTTGGAATCACTCTTTCCTCAGCTGAATTGTCTTTTTATTCCACTGACCTTTAATGTGTAAGTATACTGTTGTATTCCATTAAGAAATAATTGTTTCTCAATCCACTGCAACTACCAGGCCTACTGATCATACAACAAAATCAAATTATTTCCAACATCAATTGGTGGATATTTAGTAGTTCAGTCATTTCTACAATGAAGTAAACAAATTTAGTTGATAACCTACAAAATATTTCAATGCACCCTACGGATTGTTCATTAAAATTATTTAAACCAATACTTCACAACAAGAGTAATTAGATTTTATGTTGGTTAACTGCCACAACACAGCTGACCCAAACACTACTCCTCAAATATTATGAGAATCAATAGTGGACAGATTACATTAACCTCTCAACATTGCCACATCATTTTATGACAAGAAATTGAGAATGTTCTGACATTTACTCAGCCATAACCTTACTTGCAGATCAGAATTTTTATGAGAAAATATTAAATTCTTTATAAACTCAACAACTAAAGACAATATGATTCATCGTTGAAGACTTAGCACACATCCATTGAGTTAACTGTGTTGCAAAAGATATGTACAGTACCAATCCGTGTTTGCAACATCTGTATTCAGACACTGGGCTTAACAGACCATGTGTTGTTTTGAACATTATACATATTGGTTAGACAGAGATGAAAGGAAACACAATTTACCAATAAAATGAAAAAAGGTAAGGCATATGTACCCATTTCCAGCAATTATTTGGTTGGTATTTCATGGCACATTTCCCAAATTTTAATATATATGACAGATACAAATAAGAGAGACTTAAATAATCAACGAAATGTTCTCCTTCACTATTTACAGCAGTCTCCAAATGCTGGGATGACTTTTTCATACTGTAACTGTACAAGTCATGTAGAAGTGGAGATAACTTATTGGCATCACATTAAAGCCTTAATCTCCCTTTACTCGGGGAAACTACAAGTGTTGTGGTGTTAAATGAATAACACTTACAAGAACTGAATCTCAGCTTAGCAACAATAAACTGGTTCATAGTAATAAATGATACCTTGGGAGGAAAACTGAATACAGAATGGGGAAACAATACATATGATGTCCCACAGGGTTCAGCACTTGATTTATCCAGACCTACATAAACGTTGTGCTAAAACCATTGGAGATGCCTTCAAAATCTGCAATGCTTGCCGATAACAAGTACACTGATAATCGCCAAACACATTCATACTAGAAACAGTCAGGAGAATAATGGAACATGCTTGCAACTGGTTTACAGGCAACAGCACAAAAATTCAACCTTTATACTTACAAAAACGTACATCATGCAATTGCAAACAAATTCAAATGACTTACAGATACAAGGAGATATCAATGACAGACACTGGATGAGGTTCCAAGAGTTAAGTTCTTAGGCATTCAGATTGATAATAAATTAAGGAGGCACCAGCATGAGAACAAGTTAACCAAAAATCTCATATCTCTCTGCCCTGCAATTAATGAATGTTCCTCCAGAGTGTCTACATGCAGAAATGCTTCCTAGCATGCTTCCACTCAGTCCTAGCCTATAGGATAATTTAATAGTGCATGGCAGCAATGAACAGTATTTATCCTATACAAGCTTGTAGTAGGAATGTGATGTGAACACTTTGCACCTACATGTCACTATGGAACTCCCTATTGCCTTTTACATTAAATAACATTAATATTTTATTTATTTCTGTTTGGTTTTCCCAGAAGATAATTCCAAAAACAAGTGAAAACACCAAAAGATGCCATCATAATTGCCTGTAGGTGAGTAATGCTGAGGGGATCAACTTGACAAGTTTACCAATTTTTGGACCCCATTTCAATTGAAACCCAAGCAGACACCAAGGAATTGAACGTAGTCTGTTTCATTTACTGTGTAACCAGGAGTATTCACTTCTTCCAGTAGCAGGTCATTTCTGATTGCTTTTGCATCTTATAAAATGAGTCTTCAAGAGATGACTTGAACTGGTAGCTGCAACATTAATAAGGGTAAAGTGCTGTGCAATATGGGGAAGGAAGTTTGTTGGTAGTGATCAGGAGTTATTACTAAACGTAAGTAATGTGATGAACAGTTTGATGAGATTAGCACTGAACTGAATCTGAAGAGAAGCAAATTCTGTAACAAACTGAAGAAAGTTGACAATATTAGAAAACACATAGATGGCCAAAAAACAGATGGAAAATTATCAGAAATATAATTTTTCACATAGATGGTACACCACTGCATTGGAACCTGCATTGATCAGCTAAAGGGGCTGCAGACCTGACCATGAAATTTGCTTCATCTCACAGTATGGTATCTTTTTTATTGGTGGGAGTTTGTGAAAGGCTCTACCTATGTGCCTCCTCTTCCAACAACACTCGATGAATTATGATGCTACATGGGAACAGCAGTGAGTTTCCTAAACTGACATGCTTCAAAATGCAAGGATCAAGTCTATTGTCTGGATGCTTAAATGTGTAGAAAAGGATTTTGATATTTGTGATCAGTAAATGACGAATCTGGTCCTAAACACAGCTGTGAAAAGTACCTTAATGTTGTATGTGCACACACACAAAATGTGAGCAACGAGAAAATCATATGTTTCCTTTGTAAATAAAGGTTTTGCAGGCATGTATAGAGGTAAAAATCTGACCCCAATTCTGTACCTTTGTAATAAATAAAGTTATAGCCTTGTGAAATCTGATGATTTGAAACATCCTGAGGAATTGCTTATACAGGTATAACTTCTTTCAGTGAAATATGATGATCTTAATTTGTCTTGATGGGTGGCACCTATTGTTGAATGTTTCAGAATGTTTTTCAGAAAATTAAATTTGCTTTCAACACTGTAACCTCTGCTCTGGCTAGAGATATGGTGTGAACGTTATTCATTTGTTCATTCTTTAATTTACACATTGCATTCCATAAATAAATATGTGGATGGATGTGGGATGAGCCACACTGCAAATCTTAAGGCAGAAGCTCCCACAGGGATTTATCTCTGAAGTGTAGTGACAACCAGCTGTTTGTGACTAGTGCTAATCTACTCACATGGCTAATTAAGGGAACTAGTAATAGATTATTTTGTATGTATGGCTCAAATGGCTCTGAGCACTATGGGACTTAACTACTGAGGTCATCAGTCCCCTAGAACGTAGAACTACTTAAACCTAACTAACCTAAGGACATCACACATATCCATGCCCGAGGCAGGATTCGAACCTGCGACCGTAGCGGTCACACGGTTCCAAACTGAAGTGCTTAGAACCGCACGGCCACACCGGCTGGCTTTGTATGTATGTATATGTACATTTACTGCTATGAAAAATATCACTGTTTCTCCTACTACATTGGTCAGCTACTTATTTTACCAAGTATTTCCACCTACATCTATACTCCGCTATCCACTTAATGGCACATCGCGAAAGGTATCCCATAAGCCTGCTGGTCATTTCCATTCCCATTCCACTCACAAATATGAGTGAAAAAGACTGTATATGTGCCTCTCAATCAGCCCTGACTTCTCAAATTTCACCTTCATAGTCATTATGTGCTGTGTATGTTGGAAACAACAAAGTCGTTCACCAGTCAGCTTCAAATGGCAGTTCTCTAAATTTTCTCAATAGTGTTTCTAGAAGGAACATCACCTTCCCTCTGGGAATTCTCGATTGAGTTCCTGAAGGATGTCCTTTACACTTGTGTGTTGTTTGAACCTACCAGTAACAGATGTAGCAGCCTGGCACCGAATTTCTTCTCCAACAAAGTATTACTTTGTTATCTTGATAGCTTGCTCTAGCTTCTCATGCAATTACCTAATAAAATTCCCAATTCCACAATTAATACAGAATCCTGCTGGCCATGTGTCACTATCAAAATGGTCAGCCCTATTTTTCTGCATCATTATTAAGCTCTTGCATTTTATGCTCCTGAGACCACAAAGGTTGCATGTCCCTCTATCTGACAGAGCTAAGATATTCACTGCACAACTGCATGTACTACTCAGGATCACTGTTATGGTCACACAGCCTGTTCATAGGTTTCTCAGATGTCTACCACTGTTTAACCCTTTGCACTCCATAAGGCAGAGACATGGCGGCTCCGCGTGCTCTTATTTAAATCGCCGCTGCCTGGGCGGCAGTGTACTGCAGAGATTTGCACGGATTTCTTTGTGGAAACAATGTGGTCCCTGGCAAACAATTGGGGTATACATTAAAACAAAATGTGTGCTTTCATTCATATATTTACATATGCTTTTACAGTACAAAACTTTCCATTGTGTGGTATTTTTTGAAACACTCTTCAGGGTGGAAAGCTGGATTTCCTGAGCATGTTTTGCAGTAATACACAGTTTCGCACCTGCCACCTTTCTTTTTTCTGTCTGAGCACACTGCACAGTCCTTATGCTTGTTCCCAGGAAGCTTGTTGATAATGTGCAACTTTCCATTCAAGTGTTCCTCGTCATCAGAAGTTGAACGACATCCTCGTTTCTCTCCTTGAGTTCTTCCTTCAGCAACTAATCGTCTTGTAACACTTTTACAGAATGCTTTGTGAGACGGTATTGTCAAGTTATTTTTCTCACAATGGTTCTTGTATAGTAAATAGCTGTTTACAAGTTCTACCTCCAACCGCCAGAAGTATAGTTTTCGCCACCACTTGAGACTTTTCATTAGAAAACCGTAACTGGAAGTAAAATGGTTCGATCGATCAACTTCACCCATCTTTCAAGTATAATCAATAATCACATTTGGTTTCTTTATTTCTTCCCTTTCCTTTCAATAACTGACACTGAGTTATTGGCTTTCGTAGAAAGCATGAGAACTGTTCGTTTATCTTGCCATGCCAGAACCATCATTTTGTTGTTGCAGAGGCATTTTATTTCGTGCTTCCTTAGACGCAGAGCTCCTTTCTTGATTGCAGCTGGAAGGTTTTTGCGATTGGCCTGAATTGGTCCTGAGATGAATGTTCTGTTTCAACAGCTCATAAGCTAATACAACACTTGTATAAAAATGGTCAGTGTACAAATGATACCCTGATTGCCCTGTAGCATTTCTGATATTAGCTAGCAGCTGAAGAACTATTCTCTCAGAAAAATTCAAGTGTGGACAAATCAATGCCTCAGTTGTTACAGCGCCAAAATAGGATATCAAACTGCAGATATGACCATTTGATGAATCCTAAATTACATAAACTCTGAGTCCCCATTTTGTTGGTTTTTGAGGATTGTACATTTTGAATAATACACAACCCTTGAACGATACTGTAGATTCATCAGCAGCTAAATACTGATATGGTCGATAAATTTAGACAAACGTGCCAGACAAGTAATTCAGTACATTTGTCACTTTACTCATACGTGACTGAACCTGACTGTTGACATGTGTAGCACTCGTCAGATTAAAGACATGAAGTGCCCAGAAAATTTGCATAAATCGTTGGCGACTAAAACAGTCTGGAAAGAAGTTGGATGATTGTAACCATTCTCTTGAAAAAAGGTCTTGCAAGTTCTTACACTTTTGTAATGCCATATTCAACAGCACACCATGGAAGCGTTTCATTTCTTCCATAATAACAGTCCCATCATGCAGAATGTTGTGGAAGTGGTGTCACTTTATGTGTTTTTGATGTAGCATACCTATTCGTTTCATCTGCTATTTGTTGAAATATGTTATCTGTAAAAATTAATTGAAAGAATCCGATGGGCGATGACGGAACAGAACTATTTTCTGTTATAAAACCCCACTTTGATTCGTCAAAAGGAAAATCTGTGAAGTCAGTGTCAGTGTCGCTCCACATTCGCCACGAATCCTCTGCTGAATCATTAGAAACATGCACATTGTCACTGTTTTCTTTGTCATTGTCACTCGAATTGTTTTGAAAAGAATCACTATCATAATCAACATCATTTTCACTCTCGTTTTCACTTAGAGTGCTCCAAAAGATCTAAAATCTCTTCCTCAGGAAGGACTACGTGAAGAACTAGCCATTTTGAGTGCGTGGACTTGAACGTAATAATTACAATCTTCGACTTAACACAGCTGCTACTGTTCGAGACAGAGTTAACACTAGTTCTCCTAGATGGCAGCACACTGCAGCAATAATGCCTAGTAGACTCAAAATACGTCTGAGAGCTTCGAAAAGTCATGTTGAATGAGGCTCGACATCGGAGCGGAAAACAAATTTCGCGATGTCGAGTGGCACTCGACATTGGAGTGGAAAGGGTTAATCTAAGTTACATATTTTCAAAGTAACAAGTGGGGTACACGTCAGTGATTTCAGTGCCAACCACATGACATGGTATTCCAGACCACACAATCAGCAACACACTGTTCTGAACGCTTGCTATGGGAGCAGCACTCCATGCAGTGGACACTATCCCTGAACCTCTGGCCCTGGTGCCATGGAGACATACTGCTCGGCTTGTGATCTCTTGGGTTGCATACAAAGGCCAGTATGGCCTTTTGTATTTTCATGGCAATCCAGCCACTTTGATAACTACAGCTATGCCCTAGGACACACTACAGATCACTGTTTTAGCCAAACTCCTCATATGCACATCCCTGACTACTATGCATGGCATTCTCATTTCTGTAAAACCCTTCTTATGGAACAACACTACTACTGTTTCACTTACTGTCGTCTACTTGCAATGCCAATGCATCCCTTTCATTTGTTTAAAATGGCATAACATGAGTCTCTGTGACAAAGTCTTGGCCTGTTAACTGTGAATCAGCTACACTCCTTTACACACTCTCTGAGCTGTCCCTAGTATGATCATTTGGTTCCTTGTCCTGTATGCTTGTATAACCACTACACATTTTTGTGTTGAAGAAGCCAACATTTCGTGCCTGAAGAATGCTTTGTAACTGCAACAAGTTTGTTTATGAACAATGAGGTCAAGAGAGAGCCAGTACCCAACCTTCGCAAATGTGTGTTGAATGCTCCCCAATACTGTCTAATTTCATTCCTGTGACACGTTTACCAATGTGAGCTTCTCCTTCCCTTAGCAAGGTCATTAAGCATATTTAAAAAATAATCTTTCTTCTTTAGATCTGCCAGGACTCGAATGGTGAGGTCATACATGGCTTCAGCTATGTACAATCATTCACCAAAAGACATAAGACATACACAGAGTTTTTCTGTGGTGTCACCGCCAGACACCACACTTGCTAGGTGGTAGTTTTAAATCGGCCGCAGTCCAGTACATGTCGGACCCGCGTGTCGCGACTGTGTGATCGCAGACCAAGCGCCACCACAAGGCAGGTCTCGAGAGACTGACTAGCACTCGCCCCAGTTGTACGGACGACTTTGCTAGCGACTACATGGACGAAGCATCGCTCATTAGCCGAGCCAATAGTTAGAATAGCCTTCAGCTAAGTCAATGGCTACGACCTAGCAAGGCGCCATTAGTAACATTGCATGTATCTAAAGAGTCTCACTTGTATCACCACAATCTCCAGATGTACCAAAAGGATGGATTAAAGTTAAGTATTACAGAAGCTACGTACTTTTCTTTATAGCATTCATTACGTATCCTGTTTCAGACCTCACGCCCATTTGCGTGAGCGTAGCGCGTGCCTTTCGGCTTCCTCTCATTGTGTCTAGGCTGTCTTGTCTAGACACAACATTTTTTATGAATGAAAATTTTATAAGTAATACAACAGGTACCACAGAAGCTGCCACCATATGTACAGGTTGTGGTCAACATATCGGGTCTGATCTAGAACCCACAAATTTCATCTCTGTTTTTGAAATCCCCAAAAAAAATTAGGACAAACTCAAGAATGACTATGATTCACACAAAATATAAGAACAGCCAGTGTTCTTTTGAATTCTATTTATCAGAAGTTGTTGAAAGTAGGAATATTTCTCAAATCACCTACACTATTAGAACCTACACTTCATCCAAATGTGAATTTCGTGACCATCACAAACAACCATTATACGATGTAGTTGATATCAACAAGGGCTACAGAGAACAAAATTATACCAGCTACTAGTACCCTGCCACTTCTATTTAAAACAGTCAGAACGTGAGAGGTGATATGAAAGTCAAGTGCAGGAGTACAAGAATACTCAACAATTACGAACAGCAACAAATTCCAGAAAACTGTCAATCTGTGACATTTACACTGCAATGCATCTTTTACTCTACACACATAACAAAAGACATACTACTTGAATACATGCAATACATCAGAGATGTACATACTTACAGTATTCTCAGTTATATTTAATTCAGGATCCTCCTTGATAAAATCATTGGGCCAAGATATTCCCAATGGATCTTCAACAGACTGAAAGAAGAAAACAATCTGTGAATTATAACTGCTTGCTATCTTCTGTGTGTATATGACAGCTGTCAATATTCCTTTCTCATTAGTATCATCCAACTTATCAATTCGGAAGAGAGTGTGTCAGAATGCATCCAAATCAGTTCTATTGCCCCTGATTTTGCTATCAGCCATTGTGCAGTATTTATTTGGCATACTTTCACTTTCTAAACCTGTTACATAATCCACTCTGGTTTCAGAGGCACTATGGCCTACTCTATCGGATGGTCGTACTCCCATATACAAATTTGATATACGTGTGTGGCAACATTTCAAAATTAAACTCAGATAATATAGAGATGCAAGTAATTTTCCAACCGTAAACCCATAAACAAGAGGAATTTTTGGTCATTAATCAAATGAATGTGGCATTCCACACATTATCATCAAAATTAACCAAATTTAATGTTATTTACACAGCTTCTAGCCATATCATCATGTATTTCCAGTGCCTGCTCTTTAGGGAACAATGCAAATTTATGTCATGTGTACTGGGGGAAAATCATAAGGAATTACACAGCAGGATTTCAGTAATGATGTAAATACTACAGTGAATAGTGACTGGGAACTCTAGAATATATACCCATCACATATCATAGTTCCACATGTTACAGCACTGTGACTCTGACAAGTAATAAGATTAACAATTACTTCCAAGATGAAGTCTTCCTTGCTCCGTTGACACCAAATATGTACTTAAGGCATTCATTACATAGAATCACAATAAAAAAATAATGCAAGGGTAATGGTTCATAAAGATATTCTTGTTACAAGTGCTGTTAAAATGCTATTGGTAATACCCTATAAATAACATATCTAACTAGAGTTTCTTACTACACTTCCTGCACAATAGAGTGCTTGTGTGAAAACTTACATTATGCTCAGATCCGGCAGCATGGTGTTTCAGTTCGGGATCTTGCTTTACCCAAACACTATGGTCATCAGCCCTTAATGGGTCTTCAAGAAACTGAAAAATGAAGAGAGGGCATCTGTGTCTTGTTCCTACATGACACTGTCATACAGAGGGGAGAGGGAAAAGAGAGGTGGGAGGGAAGAGGGGGGAAGGGGGCTGGGAGGGAAGAGAGACAGGGGATAAGAGGGGTGGGAGGGTAGAGAGAGGGGGTGGGAGAGGGAGAAGGGCTGGTCGGTTGGGGCGGGGGAGACCGGGTGGTCGGTTGGGACGGGGGAGACCGGGTGGTCGGTTGGGACGGGGGAGACCGGGTTTGTGCGGGAATGGGTGGGTGGGCAGAAGGTGGGGGGAGATAGGGTGGGGGGAGATAGGGTGGGGGGAGATAGGGTGGGGGGGAGATAGGGTGGGTGGGGGGAGATAGGGTGGGTGGGGGGAGATAGGGTGGGTGGGGGGAGGTAGGGTGGGTGGGGGGAGGTAGGGTGGGTGGGGGGAGGTAGGGTGGGTGGGGGGAGGTAGGGTGGGTGGGGGGAGGTAGGGTGGGTGGGGGGAGGTAGGGTGGGTGGGGGGAGGTAGGGTGGGTGGGGGAGATAGGGTGGGTGGGGGGAGATAGGGTGGGTGGGGGAGATAGGGTGGGTGGGGGGAGATAGGGTGGGGGGAGATAGGGTGGGGGGAGATAGGGTGGGGGGAGATAGGGTGGGGGGAGATAGGGTGGGGTGGTGGTGGTGGTTGTTGGGATGTTTAAGGGGGACTAAACAGCTAAGGTCATCAGTCCCCCATTCCAAAAACATGCGAGACATAAAGTCGCGGAGCAGATAAAACCCCAAGGGGAAGGAGCCTCCCCCCCCCCCAGGCACTAAAGAACACAAATTAGGCGACGAACACTACAGAAAAGAAGAGTACAGACGAACACCAGACAGAAAGAAACAGAAGAAAAGAAGATGGCCGGAGACTGGTTGACTGACCACAAGAACAAAAAAAAAAAGGGAAAGAGTCAACCATCCGACGACACACCAAAACAAAACAAATATTGGGAGACGTGAGGACAAAAGACACAGAAAGGGAAAGGTGCAGGACCCCCTAAATAGAACCATAAAAAGGACTAGCACGGATAAAATGTAAAACATTGTCAGCCATGGAGGCATCGTCGAATAAAATCAAAGGCAAAGTGCCCGTTTGTATTCCTTTTTGCCTGCTTCATTTACTGCATTTTTATATTTTCTCCTTTCATCAATTAAATTCAATATTTCTTCTGTTACCCAAGGGTTTCTACTAGCCCTCGTCTTTTTACCTATTTGGTCCTCTGCTGCCTTCACTACTTCATCCCTCGGTTGTAGCCTCTCCCCGATGTTATTCAATGTGTACATTGAGCAATCAGTAAAGGAAACAAAAGAAAAATTTGGAGTAGGTATTAAAATTCATGGAGAAGAAGTAAAAACTTTGAGGTTCGCCGATGACATTGTAATTCTGTCAGAGACAGCAAAGGACTAGGAAGAGCAGTTGAACGGAATGGACAGTGTCTTGAAAGGAGGATATAAGATGAACATCAACAAAAGCAAAACGAGGATAATGGAACGTAGTCAAATTAAGTCGGGTGATGCTGAGGGAATTAGATTAGGAAATGAGGCACTTAAAGTAGTAAAGGAGTTTTGCTATTTAGGGAGTAAAATAACTGATGATGGTTGAAGTAGAGAGGATATAAAATGTAGACTGGCAATGGCAAGGAAAGCGTTTCTCAAGAAGAGAAATTTGTTAACATCAAGTATAGATTTAAGTGTCAGGAAGTCGTTTCTGAAAGTATTTGTATGGAGTGTAGCCATGTATGGAAGTGAAACATGGAGAATAACTAGTTTGGACAAGATGAGAATAGAAGCTTTCGAAATGTGGTGCTACAGAAGAATGCTGAAGATAAGGTGGGTAGATCACGTAACTAATGAGGAGGTAGTGAATAGAACTGGGGAGAAGAGAAGTTTGTGGCACAACTTGACTAGAAGAAGGGATCGGTTGGTAGGACATGTTTTGAATCATCAAGGGATCACAAATTTAGCATCGGAGGGCAGTGTGGAGGGTAAAAATCGTAGAGGGAGACCAAGAGATGAATACACTAAGCAGATTCAGAAGGATGTAGGTTGCAGTAGGTACTGGGAGATGAAGAAGCTTGCACAGGATAGAGTAGCACGGAGAGCTGCATCAAACCAGTCTTAGGACTGAAGACCACAACAACAACAACAACATATCTCAACTGTATGTTCTTTATCCTTTTTAATCTTTCTGTATCTAAAAAGAGAAGTCTTTCAACTTCAGAGGTGCTTTAGTTTTAATTTTTGATTCTTGCCTGCTTATGACTGAAAAAAAAAAAAATGCTCACAGTTATTACTTTTCACACACATTTTTATACTCAAACGTGATATTAATGAATAAACAGGAAGATAAATCAGTGAAAACGTTTTTCTGTCCATAAAAATACAAGTGTAGTTATGTACGAATCAACTTCAAGCAATAAGCAGCAATAAAACAAATGAAAATTCAGAATGTTAGAACTCTAAACACAACTGGAATAATTCTTTTTCACATCAGAATGAATAAATTGCTATTACTGTCTTGTTCATATTCTGAGTAAATATATTGGATTCCTGATGTTTTGTTGTTTTTATGACTTTTAGACATGTATTGTTCTGGAATTGGTCTTCTCAAAATTTTGTGAACTCAGGCCAAAGTAGAGCTGCTGTTATGAGAGTTGTTGTAATTTAACCTTACCCGAAAAGGTTGTGTTTTTAAACCCATTGTAAAAAAATCAATAAAACCCAACTGTATCTAATATGAAAATTTAATTAACATCTAAATGTTCGATAGTTAGCCTTGCACGAACTAAAGAGAGCCATCATATTTACTGAAGGCAAATATGTAGTGTCAGAAGAATTTATTTTATTAATATTGTGTTTTAACTTTTCTTGCAATTTAATAAATGCAACTAAAATAACATTTACACTCCCAGCAAAAAGAAACTAACTTGATGTAGAATTGTAATGAGAGTAAAGTACAGTTAACTACTTTTGGGAAGCATACAGAAGTTTGTAGATCTTCACCAATTTCTCAGTTATTTTGTCGCCTAAATTTTTTATTAATTGTGCCCAAATGAGCTGGCAGATGGACAAGATTCTTTCAGGTGCATTGCTGGCAGGGCATGAAAAGAGGTACTAATAAAGTAGTGGTAAGAATGGGTTATTGTTTTGAATAGAGTAGTAATAGGAATTTATATTGAATTGTGTAATCATAAATCTGAAAAGAAAGCAATAAAATCCAATTTCAACTACTTTTCTTTCATTTTTTAAACCCATTTTTATTTTCTCCCTAATCCTGGCTGATACACTCAGTTCATGCATGTGTAATACATAAAAATGGCCAACTGGTGTTGGCTGCAGTAGCTATCAGGGATGGTAACTATGAGGAATTAATCAAAAAAACTGTGTGCCATTTGGAATCCAAGAATGCATGCTCCAATATATGTGTTTCTAAAAGCATATGACCCAGAAGAAATTATACAATACAAGCAGGGGTTTATACTGATAAGAATGTTCTAGCGATGCATCAATCAACTGTAGAAGAGTTTGTAGAGAAACTGGTTCTTCAAAAAAGAAAATAAATAAAAAAAGTCATGGTCTGACAAGCCACCATTCTCTCTCTCTCTCTCTCTCTCTCTCTCTCTCTCCCTCTCCATCTCCCTCTACCGCTCCCCCTGCTCTCTCTCTCTCTCTCTCTCTCTCTCTCTCTCTCTCTCTCCCTCCCTCTCTCTCTCTCCCTCCCTCTCTCTCTCTCTCCCTCTCTCTCTCTCTCTCTCTCTCTCTCTCTCTCTCTCCCTCTCCATCTCCCTCTACCGCTCCCCCTGCTCTCTCTCTCTCTCTCTCTCTCTCTCTCTCTCCCCCCCTCCCCAAATTGACATTTGGGTATACAGTGTATGCCTCATATCACGGACTTTTCATTTTTGCTGAGTGCTGGAAACTCTACAGCAGGCTGCTTCTGTGCACCCTACTAAATGAGAGAAATTTCTTCTTTTGCAAACAACAAATATTGAAATATTGTAATGCTTTTTACACACAAGAAAGACTTCAAACAATTCTATCTGCTTGATAAGCACATTTCAACAACATTTGCAATGAACAGAGTTACAGATTAGAACACACCCTACTCTCATGTTTCTTTTGTTCTGTGACTTTTTTAAGCACTGTCAAGAATGTCTTCTTCCAAGGAGCCAGTCACAACTCTTGAGGTGGGAATCTGCTGCACAGGGAAAACATAAAGTACAGCAAGTGGCCTAATGATCTTCATACCAATTAGTAATCTATTTGAGACCAGTAAATGCTACTCAAGCTACTGTTTGTATGAAATCTGAAGATACTTGCAATATCTGTAGGGTATATAAGTATCCCAGAATGTGACAAGCAGTAGTTCGTCTAGCTTAGTACTTCGTTTTTATGTAATATTCTTCTTTACAGTGTCGATATTGTAGAGGCCTCCTTTTCCGTTCAAGAGGGTCTTGATTATTATTGGTGTAATCTCTTCCTTGCATAGTTTGTTAATCTGTCCCCAATATTCTGAGTTCCACTTTTCTTGTCACCTGGTATTTTTAAATAACAGATAAATAAATAAGTGGTGTGGCTATAATTAATACCAGTGTAAATAAAATCCTTGTATACTCTTATTAACTAAATAATACTACACCAGGCCATGTGAGATACATTGTGTCAGTAGTTTTTTATGATGCCCTCCAGATGAAATCCTAGTACCACCTCCTAGGTTGAGAGTGTAAATCAGTCTTAAATCTTCTCCATCTAAATTTAATTCTTCCGATAGTTGTGGTGAATTTCCATTTACTTAATTTATCTCTGGTTTTATTAAGTCCATCCCAGAGCTTACCTAGTTCCTCTTCTGTTTTTCCTAAATCAACTGTGAGCCATGGTGTACTGACATAAATCTGTTGTTTCTTGTACCATTTGAGTAATTAATTCACTTACTCTTGCCTCCAAAATTCTGAAAGTGGAGCCTGGTAAAACTGTTATGTGCAAATTTTTACCCTGCTCTAACACATGTAACCACATTTGCGTATCTTAAGAATTGTTCATTTACTCTTGTAAACCTTTGTTTAGTTAATTCTGTCATATATGTTTTACATTCTGACCTACCTCCTTTAATTGTTCAAAACCAGCATTTCTTACAAGATCACATAGTTGGTTTATCTTAGTACTTTACTACCCTTGTAAAGTGGGTAAAATGTTAGCAAGTTAGTTATTTTTGTGTTTATCTTTTTTTTTTTTTTTTTTTTTTTTTCTCCGTGAGATTCCTGAATATGCTGTTGGAGGCTACCATTTGTGATATCTACTTTTGCACTTAAATCTTCAGTCGATCTTCCACCATTTGTTGCCTAAAATTTAGTAATGTAAAAACGCTGATGAGTTGTCTGTTGAAGTATTTTAAGCCCAATAACACACAACTTTTTGGCCAGCCACTGACTTCAAATTTCTCACAACACATAGTACCATTTGAAGGCATGTTATTTTGATTGAAATACAGCTCACTTACGACTTTCAGTGGCACTAGGCATGGCGAACTGCCAGTGCGAAGTGGGACCGTCATGGTGGGAAGGCTACAATAGAAATTGCTGCAGCAGTGGCCAACTCTGGTGTTTGATATGCCACCAATGTAACTGGTGTGTGATGACAAGGAACTGAAGACTAGAAAACAGCCACCGGCTAGAATCATCGATCTTCTGGATTGTAGACATGTATTTTATTCTGTGTTGTAATTATTGTTGAGTAATTTAATATTCTTGTATAGACAACTAAATTTCTTCTGTTCTTTCTGTATCACTGAGAAGTGTAAAAAGTTTTCTCCTCAACAGCTCAGTTCTTCATAAACTTTTCTTGAATAAAGTATTATTACTGATTGCTGCATTGGGTAACCTTCACAGTTGACCACATTGTCATGAACAGTGCCCTTTTCTACCGTAACTCATTATGACAAAAATACTAATTTTTTTCAAGTACCTTGACAAATTTTTGCAGATTTACCATTCTGTGAGGCTTTCACCACAAACGAAATTTTTCCTGGGTACCTACATGACAATTTTCTCTGAGGAGGGCAGTATTGTCAAAACACCTTTTGCCTTGTATTTCTGACTGTGTCTCATTTTTGGCATGCTGCTAAGTGCTGAAGACTCAACAACAGACTACTACTGTGCACGCTACTACATGAGAGAATTTTCTTCTTCTGTAAACCACATATATTATTATAGCTTTTTACACACAGGAAAGATATCAAGCTGCTCTGTTTGCTTGAATAGAATATTTCAACATCATTTGCAACAAACCAAGTTACAGTCTATAGCATTTCTTGGTTCTGTGTATGTCTGATGCATTGTCACACGTCTTCATCCTAGGAGGCTGGCACATATCTGAAGCAGAGATCTGCTGCACAGAGAAAACATTAAGAGTAGCAAGTGTGGCCAAACGGAAGCCACTTCCAGTGTTGCTCTGTCCAGTAGCAACATAGTCTACCTTACCATTCAGTCAACATACACATGCAGAAAAATCCAGTGGTCAACATGAATGTCCCACTATCCAAACTACTTTAAATAAATGTGCTCCAGTAGTTGATGGTCATCATTCATCAGTCCTAAATACCCTGTGCAATACATTACTTTAACAAAGTGATAGATTACACTATAGTCTTGATCTATTTAAATTGAAGGACAACATTTCAAGCATCATCTTGTATTACATTACAGAGAAAGAAATTAAAGAAATAGAATTTCATCAAGAAAGGTATGCTGAAGTCCACAGGTAAGAGAAAATCAACAGTTCAAGCCCATTGTTGTAAACAATATTAGAGGAAACAGAGGTTAGAATGATTTTGTAGTATTCAAAGTGAAAGCGTTTAAAGTCGGTGAAGAAATTCCAGCACTTATGAGCTTTTTGCATCCCAGTGGCCATGTCTGTTCCTTCCATTGTCCATCTACCTAAGGTACTTAATGGATTCCGGGTCATCACATATTTAAAATCAGAAGCACCATCAACAGCATCAGGAAGGCAACATACTTGTTCAGAATCTAAATAAGACGGCATTTTAGCCTGAAGTGCAAAGGCATTATTCCAGTCATACAGTGTGTTTAAAGTTCTGTCTTTCTGGATTTTCATTTGTTTTATTGCTGCTTATTGCTTGAAGTTATTGTACATAACTACACTTGTATTTTTGTGGCTTAAAAGCTGTTTTCTCTCATTTTACTTTCTATTTACTCATTAATGTTGCATTTGAGCATGTACACTCTTTATGAAAAGCTACAACTTTCAAAAAGGTTTTACAGCCGTAAGCAGACAAGGGTCAGCTGATGAAACTGAAAGACTGCTGAACAGGTCCAGAAAAACAGGGACACTTCTTTGAAAATATATTTATTGAAATATAAGTTTCAAAACTGGGCAAATTAAAGCTGAAAGTACATATTTTATGTTGTAATTAGGCCTTTACAAAACATTCATTGTAGAACACAAAAATCTGACCATCCGTTATTTCCTTTTCTCTGCTGAACAGAACACTAGAACAGTGTATTAGTGCAACCTCGTTTGTAGTCCAGTGGGCCACTCTTGAGAGCACAAGACAGACTCTTAAAAACCAAGTCAAAAATAAGTAGATTTGTGCATTAGAAGTTCATTTGATATGAGTATTGTTTCAAAATTAATTATTTTAATTTAATATGAATTGTCCCACGCATAACGCAGCACATCATTAAGTTTTGCAAGAGAACACTGTGTAAGCTAGCTAGTTTGCATGTAGGATTCAGCTGGTAAAATTAAAGTATGTTAAGAATAACATTTGCATTTTATGGGTGAGACTTTACGCACTGTATTCTCTCCAGTGTTTGAAGCTTTGTCAGAAAATGGGTTAAGAGGAATATTGTTTTAGAATGAAGGTACATGTTTTGGGCACTTATTTTGCCACATAACATAATAATCCCCCCCCAATGAACCATGGGCCTTGCCGTTGGTGGGGAGCCTTGCATGCCTCAGCGATACAGATAGCCCTACTGTAGGTGCAACTACAATGGAGGGGTATCTGTTGAGAGCCCAGACAAATGCGTGGTTCCTGAAGAGGGGCAGCAGCCTTTTCAGTAGTTGCATTGGCAACAGTCTCGATGATTGACATATCTGGCCTTGTAACACTAAGCAAAACAGCCTTGCTGTGCTGGTACTGCGAACGGCTGAAGCAAGGGGAAACTACAGCCATTATTTTTTCTCGAGGGCATGCAGCTTTACTGTATGGTTAAATGATGATAGCGTCCTCTTGGGTAAAATATTCCTGAGGTAAAATAGTCCCCCATTCGGATCTCCGGGTGGCGACTACTCAAGAGGACGTCGTTATCAGGAGAAAGAAAACTGGCGTTCTATGGATCGGAGCATGGAATGTCAGATCCCTTAATCGGGCAGATAGGTTAGAAAATTTAAAAAGGGAAACGGATAGGTTAAAGTTAGATATAGTGGGAATTAGTGAAGTTTGGTGGCAGGAGGAACAAGACTTGTGGTCAGGTGAATACAGGGTTATAAATACAAAATCAAATAGGGGTAATGCAGGAGTAGGTTTAATAATGAATAAAAAAATAGGAGTGTAGGTAAGCTACTACAAACATCATAGTGAACGCATTATTGTGGCCAAGATAGACATGAAGCCCACGCCTACTACAGTAGTACAAGTTTATATGCCAACTAGCTCTGCAGATGATGAAGAAATGTATGATAAAATCAAAGAAATTATTAAGGTAGTGATGGGAGACGAAAATTTAATAGTGATTGGTGACTGGAATTCGGTAGTAGGAAAAGGGAGAGAAGGAAACGTAGTAGATGAATATGGATTGGGGCTAAGAAATGAAAGAGGAAGCCGCCTGGTAGAATTTTGCACAGAGCACAACTTAATCATAGCTAACACTTGGTTCAAGACTCATAAAAGAAGGTTGTATACTTGGAAGAAACCTTGAGATACTGACAGGTTTCGGATAGATTATGTAATGGTAAGACCGACATTTAGGAACCAAGTTTTAAATTGTAAGACGTTTCCATGGGCTGATGTGGACTCTGACCACAATCTATTGGTTATGAACTGTAGATTAAAACTGAAGAAACTGCAAAAAGGTTGGAATTTAAGGAGATGGGACCTGGATAAACTGACTAAACCAAAGGTTATACAGACTTTCAGGGAGAGCATAAGGGAACAATTGACAGGAATGGAGGAAAGAAATATAGTAGAAGAAGAATGGGTAGCTCTGAGGGATGAAATAGTGAAGGCAGCAGAGGATCAAGTAGGTAAAAAGACAAGAGCTAGTAGAACTCCTTGGGTAACAGAAGAAATATTGAATTTAATTGATGAAAGGAGAAAATATAAAAATGCAGTAAATGAAGCAGGCAAAAAGGAATACAAATGTCTCAAAAATGAGATCGACAGGATGAGCAAAATGGCTAAGCAGGGATGGCTATAGGACAAATGTAAGGGTGTAGAGGCTTATTTCATGAGGGGAAAGATAGATACTGCTTACAGGAAAATTAACGAGACCTTTGGAGAAAAGAGAACCACTTGTATGAATATCAAGAGCTCAGATCGGAACCCAGTTCTAAGCAAAAAAGGGAAAGCAGAAGGGTGGAAGGAGTATATAGTGGGTCTATACAAGGGCGATGTGCTTTAGGACAATGTTATGGAAATGGAAGAGAATGTAGATGAAGATGAAATGGGAGATATGGTACTGCATGAAGAGTTTGACAGAGCAGTGAAAGATCTGAGTTGAAACAAGGCCCCGGGAGTAAACAACATTCCATTAGAACTACTGATACCCTTGGGAGGGCCAGTCCTCACAAAACTCTACCATCTGGTGAGCAAGATGTATGAGACTGGTGAAATACACTCAGACTTCAAGAAGAATGTAATAATTCCAATCCCAAAGAAAGCAGGTGTTGACACATGTGAAAATTACCGAACTATCAGTTTAATAAGTCACAGCTGCAAAATACTAATGCGAGTTCTTTACAGACGAATGGAAAAACTAGTAGAAGCTGACCTCGGGGAAGATCAGTTTGGATTCCGTAGAAATATTGGAACACGTGAAGCAATACTGACCCTACGACTTATCTTAGAAGCTAGATTATGGAAAGCATTTGTAGACTTAGACAAAGCATTTGACAATGTTGACTGGAATACTCTTTCAAATTCTGAAGGTGGCAGGGGTAAAATACAGGGAGCAAAAGGCTATTTACAATTTGTAAACAAACCAGATGGCAGTTATGAGAGTCCAGGGACATGAAAGGGAAGCAGTGGTTGGGAAGGGAGTGAGACAGGGTTGTAGCCTATCCGTGATGTTATTCAACCTGTATATTGAGCAAGCAGTAAAGGAAACAAAAGAAAAATTCGGAGTAGGTAGTAAAATCCATGGAGAAGAAATAAAAACTTTGAGGTTCGCCGATGACATTGTAATTCTGTCAGAGACAGCAAAGGAGTTGGAAGAGCAGTTGAACAGAATGGACAGTGTCTTGAAAGGTGGATATAAGATGAACATCAACAAAAGCAAAACGAAGATAATGGAATGTAATCGAATTAAGTTGGGTGATGCTGAGGGAATTAGATTAGGAAATGAGGCACTTAAAGTAGTAAAGGAGTTTTGCTATTTGGGGAAGAAAATAACTGATGATGGTTGAAGTAAAGAGCATATAAAATGTAGGCTGGCAATGGCAAGGAAAGCGTTTCTGAAGTAGAGAAATTTGTTAACATCAAATATAGATTTAAGTGTCAGGAAGTCATATCTGAAAGTATTTGTATGGAGTGTAACCAAGTATGGAAGTGAAACATGGACGATAAATAGTTTAGACAAAAAGAGAATAGAAGCTTTAGAAATGTGGTACTACAGAAGAATGCTGAAGATTAGATGGGTAGATCACATAACTAATGAGGAGGTATTGAATAGAATTGGGGAGAAGAGAAGTTTGTGGCACAACTTCATTAGAAGAAGGGATCGGTTGGTAGGACATGTTCTGAGGCATCAAGGGATCACAAATTTTGTATTCGTTGGCAGCGTGGAGGGTAAAAATCGTAGAGGGAGACCAAGAGATGAATACACTAAGCAGATTCAGAAAGATGTAGGTTGCAGTGGGTACTGGGAGATGAAAAAGCTTGCACAGGATAGAGTAGCATGGAGAGCTGCATCAAACCAGTCTCAAGACTGAAGACCACAACAGCAACAACAACAACAACAACATAATAGATATTTTTAACTAAATTTCAAATTACAATACATAGCAGTAATGACATCAGACTAGAGTCCAAAAGTTCAGAGAAAAGTTGAAGCAAAATGAGGACGCATATCAGCTACATTTAGCAAACAAAAAGAAGCATGATAAGAAAAGAAACCAAATGATAAGAAAAACAGTGAATGACAATCTAGCACTTCATAAATTAAAGAAAACAAAAGAGAGAACAAAAACAGCACTTTAGAATGAGGAAGAAAAAACAGTTCAGTAACTCATTAGTTCAACCGTACAAGCCAGCAAGTTCACTAGGAAAGGTAGCCAGTAGACAAAGAAGCATTGCCTAAGAGCCCCAACAAAAGAAGCACTATGGTGAAGAAGCTGTTATCACAGTATCCAGAAACTGAAGGTGCTTCTTCTTCCAGAACAGAAATACCACTGTGTGGGCGTAAAATTTATACTAAGGGACTTATTTCACAAGTCCAAAATTTATTCTCAATAAATCTTTCAGGAAAGAGAGATTGTTTGGTTCATAGAGATATAATTACCAAAAGAAGTGTAAGGTGCAGCAGTGAATAATGTTGACAACAGTAATGGAAGCATATGAACTTTTTAAATATGAATTTCCACATTTTACAGCTGTGGTGAAAAAATGTAATTTTTTGATCCTAGACCCACTAATGTTTTGCTGACATCTAAAATGCCACATAATATCTATACCTGAAGGTACCATGCAAATATGGAGTTTCTTATTAAATGTTTAAGTGATGAATTTCCAAATTTCCGAAATACTATCAAAGCATTGGTTTGTAGTACAGGCAAAGAAAAGAGTGTGGCACAAAATTCTATTAATTGTAAGTTACAAGCCAGTGATCCCAGGCTAATTAATCTTATAGATGACAGTGAAATGTATGAGGAAGTATGTTGGAAGCAATAGAAAGAACGAGAGGTGTGTGTTTCGGTTGTTGCTGAAACTGGTAGTGTACAAGATGTGCTGCAGGAAGTGTTTCAGTGTACAAAATGCAGGAAACCTTGCTCATTATGCCAAACACTGCATGAAGTCAACTGGAATGATTTATGTTCCCAAGGAAAGAATTGCAGAAAATGTTGAAATGCATTAGTTTTATTTATTATTTTGCAGACAATTTAGTATGTATATCTGAACACTGTATTTGTTAGAATTAAAAGAGTTATTTTATTGCTTAAAACAGTAACTTGACTTCAAAAACTTAAGATTCCTAAATGTAAAACACAAAAATACTAGTACAAACTAGGACAAATGTCCAACCTGAAATGTTGGAATTGTTCTGCACTTTGCAGGGACAGCAAGACAAAAAAATATCAAAGAACATACGGCTGAGAGATAGACCTCTATAATTATCCAAAATTTGGCACCCAAAATATTTTCATTAAACTGGCAGGTGCATATATTTTCTTTGAGAGGAACTGAGGCTATTGCAGAAAGGCACAAGAAGACAGCATGGTTGTGTATCATATTACCAATTCTTGGCTGAATCCGCTGATTAAAGAGGGACTCTCATAGACGCAAAGTGAATTTTCTACTATTTTTGAAGTTTTACTGCTGTCAACACATGTACAGAGTCTGCCAGAAAAATCTATACACTCCTTTGTCAGGCTCTATCGCGATATCAATATTGTTGTTGCATTTGAGTTACGAGTGTGTTGTAGTATGTTCTTTGGCTCAACAGATGTTAGCACTTTCATCTCAGTATTGATAAAATGAGATGGCTGGAGCACACATGACATTCGAGCAATGAAGATTTATTGTGAAATGGTTTTTCAAGTTTGAAGTGCGACATCAGTGGAGGCGGTAGTTGGAAACATAACCACCAACCCACCTAGCAATTAAAAGCATCATTGTCAAGTTTTAATTGCATGGAACAAATTGTGATGTTCACAAAGGAAGATCAGGAAGACAGCATACAGCCACAAGTCCTGCTTCGTTGGCATTTGTTAATTCTCCACAGAAGTCTACTACGCAATGCGCACGTGAAGTGGGGGTTAGCAGTACAAGTGTACATTGAATTCTGAAAGTTGCAAAATGGAAAGTTTACATTCCACAATTACTGCACATGATTAATGATGATGATCCTGATCGCCGAATGCAATTTTTTGAAACCTATCAGCAAATGGTAACTGATGACGAACAATTTGTGATGAAGGTAGTGTGGAGTGACGTGGCACAATTTAAACTTAAGGGAACCATTAATCGGCATAACAGTGTTTACTGGGCACCAGAAAATCTGCATGTTTACGTGGATAAAGCAGTCAATCTACCAGGGGTTCATGTGCGGTGTGGACTATCATCTAGGATCTTTGTATGACCCTTTTTCTTTGATGCTACTGTTACTGGTGAAGTGTACCTGGAAATGTTATGCACATCAATTTTGCTAGATACACATGCACTTTATAGAGCTGATGAAGAGGTCTTCTACCAACATAATGGTGCACCACCTAGCTGCATGAGCTTTCCTGGATGACAATTTTCCGGGGCATTGTATTGGATGAAGAGGCCCATTAAGTTCCCTCCACGGTCGTCAGCTCTAACATCTATGGACTTTTACTTGTGGGGAACTATGAAAGATAACGTCTATCAAAGGATGCCACACATGCTGGAGGTACTTTTCCAGGAGATTACAGCAACATGTGCAGCGATCTCCACTGCAACATTGACTGATGTAGTTGCGGCGACTGCTCATCATTCTGTTATGTGCATAGCCGCCAATGGTGAACATTTTTAACATGTACAGTAACCATGGTTCCTTAAAGTGTGTATACATTTTTCTGGCCGACTCTGTATTTAAAGATGTAATTAGTTGTTGTTGTGGTCTTCAGTCCTGAGACTGGTTTGATGCAGCTCTCCATGTAAATAGTAATGTATTCTTATTCAGCACAAAATATTGTTTAGTATACAAAAGCAGGATCTTTATAAGCTAAGAGCACCTTTCATGACCGTTATCCAGTTAACATTCTGGCATGCATGTAGGTTGTGGAAACTGAGACCCCAGCCTATGAGAAGCTGAAGAACTGGAACGAAAAGAAATATCGAACTGAAACTTTGTACATGTTCATCCAAGACATTGTTGAACCTACTCCAAAAAAGCCATTGTATTCAGAAATGGCTAAGTGAGGACCATCTTTAAATATATTTCAAATGGAATGACCCTAGTGCTTGATTAATGTTCTGTCACAGGATCCAACACCATCTCTTTAGATTCTGCTCTGTAAACAAATCTTTGTTGAGAACATTTTCCGACTGTCTGTGGCATGAATAATCCAATTTCTTGTAATTTTCTGTCTGTAATGATAAATTTTTTCCAGTTGACAAGATATGTACTATGAATCTTTTCTCGCTACATTTGTATGTCTTTCTGGGCACTGCATGCTGCAACATCATACATTAAATGCATGTCTTTAGTTTGTTGTAATGAGAAATGTTACACCTTTTACAATCAGTTAACTCCTCTGTGAACAGAGTGTGGGCAATAGTGTATTATTTTTCAAGATATTGTTACAGTTGTCAGTTTGAAGGCAGGTGCTTTACTACTAAGCATAAGCAGTTTACACACATTTACTTCAAAAATGTTGTACATTTAAGACCTTGTACTACCTGAAATACACACTTCCAACCATTTGTTTCTTTTCTCAAAATACTCATTTTAGTGTCCTTTACTGTTGGTATTATTTTGACCCGAAGGGATTGTGACATCCTGTATTAATGAACCACATATTATACCAAATACATGACAAAATAGTAAAACCAAAGAAATAAGTAATTGGTGCCAACATGTATATGTAAAACCTTGTCATCTTTCTTGTGTGTTGAACTAATATAAAGTTCTCGGGTTTCCAGATGCGACGGTTCGATGAGTGTCGCTCTCATCGTCTTATGGTAAAGTGTTGAAATGTCATCTTGGTTGACCTTATACAGGTACTGCAGTGAGTTGAGTTGTCCTTGCCCCTGACCCAGCACAGGTTGGAGCAGATGAGGGAGTGTACTTGAATCCCAGCATGTTCAGTCAGATACCAACTAGCAAATTGTTCAGATATCTCTCAGCTCTGAGTGCTCACAGTGTGTTATGGCCAGTAACAGGTCCAAAGCAGAACTTTGTTAATAGCCACCATCTCTGTTTCTGAGGCCGTTATTAGCCCTAAATTTGATGGATTCCTTTATCATGCTGTCCCAAACTACATTGCATTACAAAGCACTCTTGCTCAACATGCAGCTTTCTTCCAAACTGTGCTCAGTGACTGCCAATTTGTCTCTCTGCCCCAGAGCTGATGTGCTCCAGGCAGTACTGCTGAATACGACATTGTGTCTGCTCCATGTAACGTGGTCTATGCTCACACTGAATGCTTTAGATGTCATATGTGCACATCCCCAGACGAAGAATATGGTGATTATCTTTGAAAACTTGAGTTTTAACTCTTGTTTGTCCTGCTCTGGAAACCTAGATGATTTTATTAGTATATCCCAGTTGTTCTGGAACACATTTCACGCACACATATATAACTAGTACTGATTATGACAAACAGCTGGTACATAATGGGTAGGCTGTATTAAAGGGATCCAGTAGGCTACAAAGTGTGGTGGTACTTTTGGAGTGGTATTCTAAGTGAATTTCTAATCAGTCATGGGCTGGTTTGAAAGTTGTTTTTCCTTGTTTCTTTGTCTTCTGACATACTTTACATCCACGAGGACCTCCTCACTATTGATCTATACATTGAACAGTGTATCTAAGGCAATGTAATCTAGTGAAGTGAAGAACAAGCATATTTTTTTGAATAGGTTTGTACCAGCTGGAAATGAATATGTCAGCTTGTGACGTTTGCTTGCTTTATTTCTTCACTGATGATCCTCAGTGTCGACATACTGTGTTGTGATACTGGCTGAAAAATGGGCGGTGGAGTTTCAACAGTGACTACTGTAAATAATGTAGCCGACAGGTGCACAGTTGCATTTTCAGTTTTTTACTTTCACTGTTCACAGCCCCGCAATATACACATTGAATATGGCCAGTGCGCTGTTGTTTAACTTTCGATAAGCCTCGTTAATAGTTCTTTGGCAAACGACTGCTACTATAGTTTACTGTTGAACATCTATGAGCAGTAAAAAACTGATCACACAGTTATTGCAGAAAAATATGCTACATATTGAATAAACACTGTCATTGTTTTGACACATTACCTATTACACATATTTCACAGTAAATAATACCTCTTGTTTAACACACTTTGGTAGCTTACCAGCAGCACCAATAATTCTTATTCCAGAAACATGCATCACCACTATACCCTCTGTGTTCTTAATAGCTTCAAAAAATGCCTGTGAGATGCGATTCAAATCGCTGCCATTGTCCAGTAAACACTTACCATCACTTGCTGTTGTTACAGGGTGCCACACTTCCTTTTTACTTACCATGTGATTGTCTTCATACAACAAATCCTCATTAATCCTTTCCCTGGAAAGACTATCATTCAGATTACCAAAATAAATATCAGACACAGTCAAATGACAGATAGCATGGTTCTCTTCCTCATTACCACTCTCAAACTCCAACTCTTCATTACGCCTAATATTATCCTCCTTTATTCTTTCTTTACGTAACACATTGTCATCATTATCAATTATAAATTTAAATACCTCATCCTCGTCACTACTGGATTCGTCACTGCTATCATCATTACAGCTACTCTCAGAATCAGACCCACTGTCACTTTGGTTGTCATCAAATACTTGGCTAATTAGTTGATTATTGTTTTCAGTATTAGACCATAAAGCAATATACCTGAATTCCTTATGTTCTCTTAAAAATTTACCATCCATTTATACACTTTGGACATCCTGAGCAATAGCAACACACTTTGTTTCATCACTTGATTTTATTATAGTACATTCCTTCTCTACTTTTATGGGATAAACATTGCTACCCACACCATCATCCAACATCTCACTAGAGTTAGAAATTACACTCATCTTACTACTATCATTTACATTACCCTTACCTGTGATTACAACACATTTATATACACATGGTTCTTCATCACTACCTGCTCTAGTGCGAGCCAAAACTGGAGCATTATCTAGTTTAAATGGTTTGATCCAGAATTAAAATAATCTGCTCCATTTCTTTTACTTGAATTTCTCCTACTATTTCTGTGTCCATTCTGGCTATCCTCCACCCAACCATTCCTTGAATTTCTACTGTAATTAGTCCTGTTCATCCTATGTACCTGAAATTATCTCCCTGATTCCTCCTACAATTTTCTGCTGAGGGCTTCACCCTCTCCACTTTATCAACATGACTCAAGAAATCACTAATATTACCTGTAGGGGCAGGTACAAGCAATTCTCTAACTTTCTGAGGCAACCTAGTTTCTAAATCCATAATTATTTATTTACTATCTAGCTCTTTGCCCAAATATTTCAGTTTGTTTATCCAAAGCTGACAGAATCCTTTCACAGTACCCCTCCTAGAGGAACTCTCTCCTCCAAAAAAGTCACTCAAAATTCTTTGCTGCCTCTCGTTGGACCAATATTCATCCAGAATTGGTTTTTCAAAGCTGTGCTATGAAGGCATGATCTGTATCACTTTGTCTCAGATGTTAATGAATTTAGCATCGGTTAAAATTCAGGAGTAAGTAAGAAACCCACAATTTTTTGTTTTCTCCAAAAAAATTCCTGCCCCAAAGATACAGGTCTCGAAAAATGACACTGCGAACACCATTTTGAAGATGCGAGTTTAGGAAAAATTTTTGAACTGCTGTATCTCTGTAACAGTTCTATATACTTTAAGAGTTTTTTATTTAAAAGATAATTGCTTTATGATTACAATGGTATCCTCCATTTGGTCATACCTGTCAAAGTTCTTTTACTGCTACATTTTGAATTTTTTTTTTTTATAATTTACAGTTTTTTTTTCTTTCATTCAAAATGCTAATCCAGAAAAGTTAGATTTTTTTCGGTTGATTAGTACTATGTAGTACTATCTGTAAAGGATAGCTTCCACTTTTAAGTTGGACAGTTTGTATTTTAAAAAATCATTATTTTCAACTCTCATGGGTAATGTGTGACTCCACCGAAGTTGTTTCTTACTAATTTCTTTGTTACAATGTTTATTTCTGTTATCTTTGCTGCAGTTATTTCTTATCATTTTCTTTTTTGCATTTACTTCTTTTCGCTTTCATTGTTGAAGATATTTGTTACACTTGGTGGTAGTTTCTTGTCAGCTTCTTTGTTGTGGGTGTTCATTGCACGTTTCTGTATTGTAGTTGTTCAGTGCTAATTTGTTTACTGAAGAGGCTTATAAGAAATCTGAGGCCATCCAGTGAGTTCTGTGTTTTCCTGAGGAATTTGCCAGTTGATGCAGTTGCAAAGTGTTTTTTGAAAATGACTGTTTGAAATGTCTCCTGACTGAGGCCACAGGAGAGTGAAGTGTGCTATTTGGATATTCATATAAGAGTGAAATATAAGACAAACAAAAAAAGCAGACTTTGTTCAGGTTGGGAATAAGTGTTCTCGTTTGAAGACTCTGTTTCCAAGTGAAGATGTTTCCAGTGATGACTTTTTGTGTTCTAAATGTTTTGACAGATAGTATCTGAACAATGTGAATCCTCCCATGGTGCAGATGATGCAGATTTTGCATCAGTAGAGGAGAAATTAAATACCCTGAATCAGTCAACTACAGAGGTAGATGTTTGTCCTGTTAAGAAACCGTGGTCAGTGAAGTTGAGTCAGCAGCTCTATGCATCAAGAAAGTGCAGAAAAATTACTAAAGCTATGGATGAATACACTACAGCAAAACTGACTACACTCTCGAAAGTCGAAATTCAGAAGAAAATGAATCAAAGCACTCTTGCACCTCTAGCCAGGAGTTTTTCACAAATATCAATTCAGCTGTTGTATACTGTGCATCCTACAGTGAAAAGGTGCAAGTTTTAATTATTATTCCAGAGACGTTTTCAAAGAAAACAATTTGTAACCACTTTCCATCAGTATCAAAGTACATGGTAGACCAATCGAGAAATGTGAAGTCTGTGAAAGGAATCTTTGGAAGACCAGATCCCTATTATGGTCATGCTGTAGAAGCAGCTCAGGTTCTTATAGTGCAGTCATTTTATATGGAAGATAAATGGGACTCTTCTTGTCAGAGTGCCAACAAAAAAGACACTATAACACTAACAGGTGAAGGTCAAAAATTTGTGAAAGTGAAGAGTTACATGACTTCCAGTATTAAAGAAACTTTTGCAATTTATAAGAGCAACAATACAACTTCACATATTGGAAGATCAAAATTTTATGCACTACGACCCAAGTGGGTAGTTCCACTCCACCTAGAGATGTCTATTTATGTGTGTATGGCATGAATTTTGAACTTTGTGTGGTAACTTTGAAGAACTTACTGGAGCACATGACATATGACACCTCGGTTACACTTGTGAACTCATTAGTAGTCTGTAACATAAAACAAGAGACTTGTTTGTTCCAAGAATGTGATGACTGCCCTGGAAAGGCAGGACTGTCTTTACAGACACTTGGCCTGGAAGACGTAGCAGATAACTCTGCAGAAATTATGTATGCAACATGGGATGAAAATAAACTATTTAAGAAAACTGTTGCCTTTGACAATTTCATTGATGAACTTGGTAAATGGTCAGTGAAAGCAGTAACACACCAGCATCTGAAGAAATTGCAGCTACAACACTTGCAAAAGTGAAAGGGTGTGTACAGGCTGAAGAACAGTGTTTAGTGCTTCTCTGTGATTTTGCTGAGTACTGGTCTGTAATTCTCCCACAAGAAGTACAAAGGTATCATTCGTGTAATGACCAGATTTCAATTTTTACAGGAGGGACATATTTTCAAAACAAGACCACAAGTGTTGCAGTTATAAGTGATGACACAGGACATGACTCAGCACATGCTTTGCTAGCAGTGCACAAAATTCTTCAACTGCAAACAGGGGCAGACGAGATCGTTATTATTTCTGATGGTACTCCTAATCATTTTAAAAATCGTTACCAGCTGTTTGATTTGAGTAAGTCACTGTTGCCAACTGATTGGGTACACAGTGCTACTGGTCACAGGAAGGGGCCTTGTGATGTTGTAGGAGGCCTGACGAAGCACCATGCTCCAAAACATAATCTTTACATTCCAAATATAGCTGTGATACAGAGTGCTGAGGATTTTATGAGAATTGTGAAATCTTACACATCCGCAGCCCTCATTCTTTTGTCCAAAGAGGAAATCGAAGAATTACGTGAGCAGAAAAAAGAAGAATGGTCCAAACAAACTACTACTGTGAAAGAAAATCAGAAGACACATTTTTGGACTCAAAGTGATTGGCGGACTCATATTGCACGGACTTTAAATAGCAAGAAAGAAGACATTTTGTCCATTCAGCCAATACCTCAGAAACACTGATTTTCACTACTCCCCCTTAACCTTAATAATTTCAACCACTTCAGCACTGTTTTCATTCATTTTGCTTCCATCACCATACAATGTACATGACACTTTTATCATTTCATCTACAATTGGACTTTCGTCCCCATTATTCAAAGTTACTTTCGTGTCTGATTTATAGCCACTATCATTTACTGAACCAGTTCCCTGTTGTCCCTTCTCTCCCATCACACTGTCTTGTTTGTTAAGGCCACTCATTATGCATTATTTAATATAAAATGACTTTTTCTATGAAATTACCTTATTCTTATTCGCTCGTCTTCTGTGGCTGCTGCTGCTGCAGCTGCAGCAACAGTAATCATCATCTTGATTCATCATCTGCACAGCTGCGTCCACGCGCCTGCTGATTCGCTGCTCCTGTACTCAATGGTTGCTTCCATAGAACCCACTAGCTGATTGGCTGCTGTCATACTGTGGCCATGAAACCCATTCACTGATTTGTTGTTGCACTTCCTTCATTATAATCACTGTATTGTAAACTGTTCTTGAGTTACTGTTCATAGCTCGCGAGTCCTAGTTTATTGTGCCCAATTATGATAATCATCACCCAGAGGGAACCATACATGATGTTCACCTGCTTTATTTCTTCGTTAATGGTCCTTGGTGTCAACATATTGTATTGTGACACTGACTGAAAAATGGGTGGTGGAATTTCAACATTGACTACTGTAAATAATGTGGCCAACAGGTGCACAGTTGTGTTCCTAGTTCTTTACTTCCACTGGTCACGACCGGCCAATATATACAGTTAATATGGCCAGTGCACTATTGTTTAACTTTCAATAAACCTCATTAATAGTATTCAGGCAAACATCAGCATATTGCTACCGTAGTTTACTGTTGAACACCTATGAGCAGTAAAAACCTGATCACACAGTTATTGCAGAATAATATGCTACATATTGAATAAACACTTTCATTGTTTTAAAACATGACCTATTACACATATTTCATGGTTAAGTTGATGCATTGTTGTTGACCCAACCAGCACGGGTTCCTCACCTGAAAATCGGCCGTGGACTGATTGTCTCGGGACCAAAAATTGGGCCTTTATACATCATCACAATAGTAGGCACTGAAACTACACATTGTTCAGTGTTTAAGTTGCAGAAGTTAGAATTAAAACATAACTCATTAAGTTACTGAATACATTGAAAAATTGGTTCTTTTTAACAGTTTGTTTTACTCAAGGGTTAAGCCGAATTTTTTGTTTAAATGATGAAATTAACAGATATAGTTATAGAAACAATACTTTTTACAAACCTTTTAATTACTTTTGAATTAATGAAGGGCTGGATTTGTTAATATATTTTTATATAGAGCCAAATAAATATTTAAAGAATCCTAGTCATTCTTTTTTCAAATGTTTATAATTAGTACAGAATTTATATTTGCATGTAAGTCAGCAATAGAATCTAAGTCACAAAACAATTACTGATTTCATCCTATAACAAAAGATATTAACAACAAATAGTCAAAATAAATTAGAAAATCAATTACATACATAAAACTGAGCACAAAATTAGATCTGGTGCTATATTCTTTAAAACTGAGGGCCAACCTTTCTCTTTTATGAAATTGCAGATTATATGTACATATTTTGATGGTAATTAGTCAGAAATTTAAAAAAAATGAATTTAAGGAGGCAGATAACAAAACAAGAGGAAATAAGAAGATCCCAGCTTGCTTTGTCATAAGCTTACATTTTGACTGTGTAAGAAGACTACTGCATCTCACAATATGATTAAATAAATTTCAGACATTGTTTGTAATACCTTAAAGCTGTTTGTATACTTTTCATTTGTTACACAGTAATTGATATTCCTTTGACTACTCCTCATTGAAGCATTGTGCCTAGATTGAATTGCTTATTTCTTACATGTGTATATGCTGAAGCTTATGTATGATTTATATCCTCAACAGTTAGTTTGTTCAAATGTGACACTATGTGATCAAATAACATGTTGGAAACTGTGTTCTTCCTAGGTAAGAATGGTCTCTTCTACATTTCACAAAGATCTTGGTACTTCCTTAAGCAGGAAAGTGTATGAAATTGGTCCATAATTTGAAGAGTCACCCTTATGGTGGCTTTGAAGATACTGAAGGTTCATTGGATAAACAAGTTAGTCACCTTTGTTCTAATTGCTTACAATACTTCCTGAAGTCTTGCTCAGTGCACACAAAATAAACTAGACCATAGCTGTGCAGATGGCTTGGTACAGGAGGGGACAACAGTAGTTATGGAGACTTTGTTGTGGACAGCCACAGCATGTTGAGGGAGGTGCAGATCAATAGCTGAAGCATCTGCACAAATGTATATCTTCCATAGCTTGTGAGCTACAACTACTGAGTTTGTGAATGATAATATCAATTGGTTATGCAAGTATGACCAGTGGTTTGACAAATGTAGATGTTAAGATTAAGTAGTTTCTCACTAGAATACTGAAGAAGAACTAGCCACATATACAGAGGATCATTCAAAGTGAAACCAGATGGACCGTGTGCCGCCAGAAGGAAATCACCTAAACCAAAAAAAGTGTCATAATGGCCAACACCACTTACTATGGTATTGACAGTGTAAAATAAAGAAAATGTCACACATGGGGATTGTGTGTCATCCCCCTGATAACCATTTCAGCAAGCATTACCTAAAAATAAAATGTTCATTTTCTTCTTCTTCTGGTTTTTCCGTAGTAATGAAGCCTGAGGAAGTACTTTTAGTTATTATATGAGCATGGTGTCTATTGTTTTGGACATTTGTGGAAGAACACACACCACACTGAATCCACAGCTATGACAGCAATTGTAGTTGGAGGGGGAGGAAGGGAGAGAAAGGGACGGAACTGTGATATTAGCTGCATCGAGACTTTACACAGAGTCAGCAACGATGAGTGAAAATGTGTGGTACAGTGGGACTCGAACGCGTGATCTTCTGGTTACTAGGTAGTCGCGTTAACCGCAATGTCACCTGGACACAGTGTTTATTGCAGAAACACAGACTATCTCATCGTGCTCCCCAGCAGACTCGCACTGCCACCCAGTGGCACTTAACTGCAGTCTCTGTCCATGTCCTACTTTATCGCTGATTTTATATTCACACTGGAGGGCGAATGTAACTGTACATCCACAATGACGGTAGTGAATTAATTACCTATTGAGGTGAATCAGTTGTATGAACGTGTGGTAAAACTTGCTCACAATTAACTCACCATGTAAAAAGAAATTGGTCATATCTAGAACATAGAACTATTCACACATATTTTATTCAGCATAACTAAAACAAACTTTTCTTCATATCATTGTCAACTCTCTGCCAGGACAAGAAATTTTTTTTCTTTCCTTCATTATAGGATACTTAACCAACCACAGTTTGTATTTCAAGATGGCTTTCATACTGAGGTAGTTTTCAGTCAGCAGTTGGTTCCCACTCCTTGTTACAAATATCCTGCAGATGCATGCTGTTTCATTTAGTTTCAACACAATACAGCTAAATTTTTACCCAATGAACTCAGTTGTGTAACAGTCCATCCCACAGAAATCAGCTGAAGACAGCAACATTCTCTGTTGCTAAATTAGCTTGTGATCCGAGGCATCTCAACAATTTGGAAGATTACTAACATTATCAGTCATATTGGGTTTTTAAAATGTTGTTTACATCTTGCTTATGTCTTTCATTCTTGCGGTCTGTACATATAATACTGAATACTTTTTCTGTAATACTGTACTGTAAGTTGGGCAAGCCCAGGTAAACCTATTGTTTACATTAAACGGCACAAAAATTAGTTGTCCCCTAAGAATTCTAAGTCTGGCTGTCTGCACAATCTGGCAACACTATAGTATGTGTATGTGTCTGGAGGAAATGTTGTCTTCCACTCGAGTTGTTAGCGTTGTATCTGGTAGTAAATGTAATCTGGTAGTAAATGTAATCTGGTAGTAAATGTAATCTGGTAGTAAATGTCGCGCAATGTAGATGCATAGTTGAGAGTTTAAGTCCTCTCATACTTTTATTTTTTAACCACATTTCGGCTGTGTACTAAAAGTATCAGCCTGATGGAAACTCAAAGATAATTTGCTTCACTTTCTAATCTTCCATGCAAGAGCTCATGGCTGCATCAAGATCAGAACAGATTATGCTCGAGAGTTTTCTTTCCATAGAGCAGCAACCAGCCATCTGCCACTGGTCTCTTGATGCCAGCCACCATCTGACCAGCTGAGCTCATTGTGGCATATTTTTGGCACCTTGCTGCTCTCGCATTTAAATTGTTTCTTTGTGTAGTTTGATTCTCCACATGAAATAACTTTAATAAATGGGGTGGACACCATGCTGTAACACAACATGTGTAGGTTATTGTGAATATATTTATCAGTTGCCATTTTCGTATTTCAACTTCCAATATTTGATGTGTAAGTGTGAACTGGATTGTGTGTAGTTGAATCTTATGATTATTGTTTAAGTGTAATAAAATATGTGCAAGAGGAAAGGGTCTAACATTTAAGACATATTTTTCATTTTGGGTTTAATAGACAGGTGAAGGAGCCTCCATATTTGCCGTGTCTTTACTGACAGCATAACCAAAATGCAGTAATATACACCAGTTTGATTTTTGTTGCTGTTAATTATGGCATGTAGTACTTCTACTATTGACTTCTTAACTTTGGCAGCTGAATGCAAATGTTGCATGAAAGTTAAATGGTAACAGTTCATCACATATGTCAATTATTGAAACTTCATGAATGTGGAAATTCATTCATACCAGAATGAATGAAACAAGAAAATCCTTTTCTGATGTGGTTTTCCAAATATCACTCATTCCACACTTCACACAAATGCTTCAAGGTGCATTCACCCCTCTGTTAAACCCACAGCAAACAGTATGTCACATATATTAGACATCTTCCTCATGCTACTTAGTTTGTAATGCATAAACAATGTTAAAAAGATCAAATTATGCAAAATCCAATTCATAACTGCAAGTCAGGTACAAGAATTTCAAATAAAAAAATGACAGTTGATAAATACACTCATACCTTTTGTGTAGCTCCATGTTCAATTGGTTTACTAAAGTTATTTACTGCAGAAAATCTAACTATGCTAATAAATAATTTTATGCTTATCAGTGTCAGAGCATAAATGTACTCAAGATGCAGATGCACCACATTCATCTGTTCGGACTACAACCAGTGTCAGATGGCTGGTGGTGAGTAGCTGCCTTGCCAGTGGTTGCTGTAGGGTGAGGAAACTCTTGAGCATAAACTGTTGTGACCTTGATGCAGCCAAAGGCTCTTTTGTTATTACTGTTTGGTTAGATAGTGAAGCAGATTACCTTTGAGGTTTCATCAGGTTCACACTTTTAGCAGGCAGTCGAACTGCAGTTAAAAAATAAAGGAATGAATAGACTGGAGCATACAACTTCGCATCTACATTGCATGACATTTACCACTAGACCATGAGTGGTACAACACTCTAACAACTCAAGTGAAAGACAATGTCTACATCTTACAGTGTCTGCATCCTGTGTTGTCAAACATGCAGATGGCTAGGCTTAGAAATCTGAGGGGTGGGGAAATTTTTGTGCTGTCAAGTGTATGTGTTCAGTTGTTTCATTTAATGTGGTCTGGTAGTTGCTTCACATACTCATTTGATATAACTTTTTGTTAATGGTAACTACATTACCTGAGAGCTTGTATAGTTACAAATATTATTGATTGATCAATGGAAGGTCCAGGATGTAAGAACAATAATGTAGAGGATAGATTTCTACTCGTAACGTAGAAGAGTCATCGAGTTGTGGGCCGGCACAATGAAAAGGACACTGGAAGTATGCACAATCTCCGACAAAGTCCTTCCTCAGAAGTAGAACTCTCACACGTTGACACAGTAACCCCCTCCCCCCCCCCCCCCCCCCCACACACACACAGTTACTGTCTGTGGCTGTTAAGGCACAACTGTGACTGTGTTTAACATGAGCAACAACTGCAACAGCTGAAGTGAGTGACAGGTAAAAGGAGGCGGCACAGGTTGAGGAGTGGGAGGGATAGCAGGGTAGGGGTTGGGGAAAAAGTGAACCAACTGTGAGCTACTACTCGTGTTCCATAATGGTCTACCTTCTGTATCAATATTTTGCGATCAACACAACTGAACATCTTAGTTGAATAAAAAAAGATGCCTAGTGTTCGAAACCATTTGTTTAATCCATCCAGTACCTCACAGAGAAAAGAGAATATAGCATTTTCAGATGTTAAACCACTTCTAAAACTGAACTGGACATTTGATAGCAAATTATGTGAAATAAAATGATCAATTATCCTTACATACTCAGCCTTTTCAATAACTTAAGCAAACACTGCTGGCATAGTAATAAGTCTAAAATTGTTCACATTATCCCTTTCTCCCTTTTTATGAAGTGGCTTTTTCATGCAAACAGATAGCTTGTTAGTGGTCATGCCCACGTAGAATGTGCCACAGATGTTACCACTCATTTGGTAGATTGTATGGCTGTTTTCACAGGTGGCTCTGTCTTTTATTTGATCAAAGATGCCAGTGATAGGACTGGAGTAGATATGTCTTCTGGGTCTGTTGCAGGGATATGAGCCTTGAGGCAAGGGGCTAGGAGCAAGAGAGGAGTAGTAATGGATAAGAGTATTGTCTAGGACTGGTGGGCAACAAGATATCATTATGGGAGGGTTGGGGAAGACAGTAGCAAGGATACTTCAGGACAGGTCGGGAGACATTCAAAAATGAAATCACAAATGTCCTCCACATCCCTCCCAAAGTGATATTCCACTACCCACCCAATGTATGAAATGTACTTGTCCATCCCTAGTCCGCCCCAGTTCCCAACTCCTTAGTACATGCCTCATATCTATGCAATACACTCAGATGCAAGACCTGTCCCATACATCCTTCTGTTACCACCTACTACAATCCCATCACTAGCCTCTCTCACACCATCCAAGGCAGGACCACCTGTGTAAGCAGCTGTGAGACCTACAAAATTATTTACAACCACTGTGCCACATTCTGCATGGGCATGACTACTATTAGGCCAACAAGCAGGGAAATCTTCCTGCAATATATCCATTGTTCCTGAATCCCCCCTCGCCTCCACCTTCCATTATTCCACCTGCCTACCCCCTTCCCAGCTCCTACTGCTATACCTATCTTGCCAATGCATCAGGAAGTTCTTTCCCACTTCTGTACTTCTGTACCCTCCCTTTCCTCCTCCCCATTTCCACACACTTCCAGCACAGTCTCCTGATGCTGTTCCTAGCAGCGCACTTAGATAGTCTCACAGGCAGCACCAGCATCTTCCCCCACCCATAACCTGATACTCCACCCTCTCCCTTCCACTACCTACATCTTCATACACTGCCCCATCCAAGCAGATTGCTGTGTCATCAGACGCAGATGCAGTCGCAGTCGAACTCTAGTGCTCTGAGACAGTGGTCATGTGTGTGTGAGCTATGTTGGGTGAATATGTGTGTGTGTGTGTGTGTGTGTGTGTGTGTGTTTTAATGCAGAAGAAGGACTTTGTCTGAAAGATTTAAAATTTTAGCGGGCTTCTCATTTTGCCTCTCTGTGGTCAACACAGCCTCTAGGTGATGAATAGCAATATATTCTTCCCATATTAATGTTATTCCTTGTTTGTAAAAAATGTAACTCAATGCTGCCTCTATATAATGAATAGCAATATAGCCTTCCCATGTTAATGTTATTCATTGTTCATATAAAATGTAACTAAGTCGGACACATTATCCTGAAGCATTTGGAAGTTACATCTTAGGCCTTAGATATTATTTTCTTCCTGTTTATCAAGCAGTTTCCTGCCTCTTGACCCACTGCCGAATCTTGTAAGATAGCTCCAAGACAAAATTTACCATTGCTTTTGTGGTTGCAATTGTGCACTGAAAACATTGTAAAATAATAATGCTCCAGTATTGTTTATTCATGTGTGTTACGTCCAGTGCTCCTCCCCATGAACCATGGATCTTGCCATTGGTGGGGAGGCTTGCATGCCTCAACGACACAGATAGAAGTACCGTAGTTGCAACCACAACGGAGGGGTATCTGTTGAGAGGCCAGACAAACATGTGGTTCCTGAAGAGGGGCAGCAGCCTTTTCAGTAGTTGCAGGGGCAACAGTCAGGGTTAATGGCTGATCTGGCCCTGTAACACTAATCAAAACAGCCTTGCTGTTGTGGTACTGCGAACGGCTGAAAGCAAGGGGAAACTACAGCCGTAATTTTTCCCTAGGGCATGCAGCTTTACTGTATGATTAAATGATGATGGCGTCCTCTTGGGTAAAATATTCCAGAGGTAATATAGTCCCCCATTCGGATCCCTGGGCGGGGACTACTCAGAAGGACATCATTATCAGGAGAAGGAAAACTGGCGTCCTACGGATCGGAGCATGGAATGTCAGTTCCATTAATCGGGTAGGTAGGATAGAAAATTTAAAAAGGGAAATGGATAGGTTAAAGTTAGATGTAGTGGGAATTACTGAAGTTCGGTGGCAGGAGAAACAAGACTTTTGGTAAGGTGAATACAGGGTTATAAATACAAAATCAAATAGGGGTAACGCAGGAGTAGGTTTAATAATGAATAAAAAGATAGGAGTGCGGGTAAGCTACTACAAACAGCATAGTGAACGCATTATTGTGGCCAAGATAGACATGAAGCCCACGCCTACTACAGTAGTACAAGTTTATATGCCAACTAGCTCTGCAGATGATGAAGGAATTGAAGAAATGTGTGATGAGATAAAAGAAATGATTCAGGTAATGAAGGGAGACCAAAAATTAATAGTCATGGGTGACTGGAATTCGACAGTAGGAAAAGGAAGAGAAGGAAACATAGCAGGCGAATATGGATTGGGGCTAAGAAATGAAAGAGGAAGCCATCTGGTAGAATTTTGCACAGAACACAGAGCATAGCTAACATTTGGTTCAAGAATCATGAAAGAAGTTTGTATGCATGGAAGAAGCCTGGAGATACTAGAAGGTTTCAGATAGGTTATGTAATGGTAAGACAGAGATTTAGGAACCAGGTTTTAAATTGTATGACATTTCCAGGGGCAGATGTGGACTCTGACCACAATCTATTGGTTATGAACTGTAGATTAAAACTGAAGAAACTGCAAAAAGGTGGGGATTTAAGGAGATGGGACCTGGATAAACTGAAAGAACCAGAGGTTGTACAGAGTTTCAGGGAGAGCATAAGGGAACAATTGACAGGACTGGGGGAAAGAAATACAGTAGAAGAAGAATAGGTAGCTTCAAGGAATGAAATAGTGAAGGCAGCAGAGGATCAAGTAGGTAAAAAGATCAGGGCTAGTAGAAGTCCTTGGGTAACAGAAGAGATACTGAATTTAATTGGTGGAAGGAGAAAATACAAAAATGCAGTAAATGGAGCAGGCAAAAAGGAATACAAACGTCTCAAAAATGAGATTGACAGGAAGTGCAAAATGGCTAAGCAGGGATTGCTAGAGGACAAATGTAAGGCTGTAGAGCCTTATCTCACGAGGGGTAAGATAGATACTGCCTACAGGAAAATTAAAGAGACCTTTGGAGAAAAGAGAACCACTTGCATGGATATCAAGAGCTCAGATGGAAACCCATTTCGAAGGAGGGAAAGCAGGAAGGTGGAAGGAGTATATAGAGGGTCTATGCAGGGGCGATGTGCTTTAGGACAATATTATGGAAATGGAAGAGGATATAGATGAAGATGAAATGGAAGATATGTTACTGTGTGAAGAGTTTGACAGAGCACTGACAGACCTAATTCGAAACAAAGCCCCGGGAGTATACAACATTCGATTAGGACTACTGACAGCCTTGGGAGAACCAGTCCTGACTAAACTCTACCACCTGGTGAGCAAGATGTACGAGACAGGTGAAATTCCCTCAGACTTCAAGAAGAATATAATAATTCCAATCCCAAAGAAAGCAGGTGTTGACAGATGTGAAAATTACTGAACTATCAGTTTAATAAGTCACAGCTGCAAAATACTAACACGAATTCTTTACAGACAAATGGAAAAACTGGTACAACCCGACCTTGGGGAAGATCAGTTTGGATTCCGTAGAAATGTTGGAACATGTGAGGCAATACTGACCCTACGACTTATCGTAGAAGATAGATTAAGGAAGGCAAACCTACGTTTCTAGTATTTGTAGACTTAGAGAAAGCTTTTGACAATGGTGACTTGAATGCTCTCAAATTCTGATGGTAGCAGGTGTAAAATACAGGGAGCGAAAGGCTATTTACAATTTGTACAGAAACCAGATGGCAGTTATAAGAGTCGAGGGACATGAAAGGGAAGCAGTGGTTGGGAAGGGAGTGAGACAGGGTTTTAGCCTTTCCCCGATGCTATTCAATCTGTATATTGAGTAAACAGTAAAGGAAACAAAAGAAAAGTTCCGAGTAGGTATTAAAATCCATGGAGAAGAAATAAAAACTTTGAGGTTTGCCGATGACATTGTAATTCTGTCAGAGACAGCAAAGGACTTGGAAGAGCAGTTGAATGGAATGGACAGTGTCTTGAAAGGAGGGTATAAGATGAACATCAACAAAAGCAAAATGAGGATAATGGAATGCAGTTGAATTAAGTCGGGTGATGCTGAGGGAATTAGATTAGGAAATGAGACACTTAACGTAGTAAAGGAGTTTTGCTATTTGGGGAGCAAAATAACTGATGATGGTTGAAGTAGAGAGGATATAAAATGTAGATGTGCAATGGCAAGAAAAGCGTTTATGAAGAAGAGAAATTTGTTAATATCGAGTATAGATTTAAGTATCAGGAAGTCGTTTCTGAAAGTATTTGTATGGAGTATAGCCATGTTTGGAAATGAAACATGTACGATAAATAGTTTGGACAAGAAGAGAATAGAAGCTTTCAATATGTGGTGCTACAGAAGAATACTGAAGATTAGATGGATAGATCACATAACTAATGAGGAGGTATTGAATAGAATTGGGGAGAAGAGGAGTTTGTGGCACAACTTGACTAGAAGGAGGGATCGGTTGGTAGGACATGTTCTGAGGCATCAAGGGATCACCAATTTAGTACTGGAGGGCAGTGTGGAGGGTAAAAATCGTAGAAGGAGACCAAGAGATGAATACACTAAACAGATTCAGAAGGATGTAGGCTGCAGTAGATACTGGGAGATGAAGAAGCTTGCACAGGATAGAGTAGCATAGAGAGCTGCATCAAACCAGTCTTAGGACTGAAGGCCACAACAACAAGAACATCTCCAGTGCTATTTCATAAACATTTTCTCACACAAGTGGCAAAAAAATTTAGCACCCACCCCCCACCCCTTCTCACCTTGTATCACTTGTAACACCCCTTTTCCTTTCACTCCTTGCCTTGCACATTACTTGCCATAGCTTGGTAAGACCTTTAAAAATAAATCTAAATCTAGTGAGCATAGAAACTGATTATTTTTGCTACTTATTATGAGACACCTTGTTTACAAATTTTGCATGACGAGCACCAACGGTGCCGCAAATGGACACTTGAGTCACTTTGGCCTTAAACCAACACTGATTATCTCAGTACAATTGTTTCATCCATTTACTGCAGCAAAGGAAAGAACTTGGTTGTGCAACTAATTGCATGAATAAAAAATGATCACTGTATAAATAAAACTTAGATTAATGATATATTTTATGCAACAATTAAGACTTATCTTTCCGCTGTTTCCAGAAAGTGATGACCTTTGAAAGATGGTGGTGTGTTTTAACAGATGAACTTGATCTCTGCATTCAGGGATCTGTGGAGAACAAGTAAGCATGTTTGAAATTTCACTTGTTTCTGACATGTTGCTTACAATAACTGCCTTTTGTCACGTTCAAAATGTAGATTACATTGATATGTAACTGATTTCATGTTTCTCCATTTTGTGATTTAGTTTTATATCACTTGTCATCAGGTCCTTTGAAGCCAAAAACTCACCTTAGATCATGCAGGCCGGCCACTGTGGCCAAGTGGTTCTAGGCGCTTCAGTCCGGAACCACGCGGCTGCTATGGTCGCAGGTTCGAATCCTGCCTCGGGCATGGATGTGTGTGATGCCCTTAGGTTATTTACGTTGAAGTAGTTCTGAGTTTAGGGTACTTATGACCTCAGATGTTAAGTCCCATAATGCTTAGAGCCATTTGAACCATTTTTGAACATGCAGTTACCTGTTCATTGTGAAGGAAATTTGCAGATTTGTTCCACAAAATTGAACAGTTTAGTTACGTAAAAGGCTTCAGTAAGGTCACAAAATATACCAGCAGGATTATTTTGGTTGTTTGTAGTTCTGCTAGGTTTTCATTTGTAAGGGTATATGTCGGTTGCTATATGTGAAACCGAAAAGTAGTTAGCAAATTTTGCTTGAGTGAAGGACTGATTATGAATGCGGCTCAAGATTAATTCTATCAAGCTTTCACAAGATTTTACTAACCTGCTAGAAACACTGACATAGAAAAATATTGCTGCTTTTAGCAACTTTATGGTATTTTTAATTCCCTTTGGTCGTGTATATTTGATATTAATGACTTTTGGTGATGTAAAAAGTATCGAATTATCAGTTGTAAACTTTCACAGCTGAAATGCAACAATTATTAAAATATTCCTGGCTATTATTCTGTGGTTTTTCCTGATTTCTTTGATGACTTGTGGCATATATGTTCTTGTATTCCATTTGGAACTAATTAAAGAATGAAAACTCCGGGTAGGAATATCAACAATTTGGGAAAAGGTAGATTTCTACTCACTGTAAAGGAGACACGTTAGGTTGCAGACAGGCATAATTAATATGCAACTTAATGTGTCTTCTTTATGGTAAGTAGCAATTTGTTTTTTTCTGCAGTGGTGATATTCAGCATTAATTCGTAGAATGCAAAGGTTACCCTATGTACACTGTAACCAAAGGAGTAAGTGACCGTTTTCTTGAAAGTGAAAGTGCTTTGCAAACAAACCACTTCTATTACTTTTGGTTCTTCTTGGAACACTCAAACAGCTTATTGTTGTTCAGTTTTCAACTCTTGTAACAAAGTCATAATAAAGTTTTAAAATGATAACTCTGCGTGCGTGTTTTTTTATTATTTCCCAAATTTAGGCTTTTGAGCTGTTACCAAATGCAACTGGGAAAAGTATTAGTACATGTTAGGCATTTCGGGTTGTCTGCTTTATCTTTACAGATCTGAATGTAATATTTTGTTAGTGATATGTACTGGTCTCTTTCCCAGTTGCAATTGATAATGGCACAAAAAAAGAAATAATAAAAAAGAACATGTAGGCAAATGGAGATAGTGTTACTGTTAGTGTTACATGTCATTTAGATTGGAAAATGGCAATATACATCTCTTACACTCTGCAAGAGATGAAAATATCCATGTGAATAAAGAGAAAAGTTTTAAATTAAGGGAGAATGATTGAGAGCTGTAGACTGCCGCTAGGCTTTCTGTTTGTGCAGAGCTGCCCGTCTAGTGGAAGTGGATAGTCAGCACGTGTCTCCATCTGCTGTAGTGGGCGTATGTTATTCTGTGCAGCCATGAGTGTAAAGCGTCATGAAAAATGGTCATGGAGAAGACATAAGACTTGAATTAACAATGTAAAAATGTATCTTTGATATCTTCTTCAGTTGTTCTTGTTCTTCTTGCTGTTGATCTTGGTGTGGAACAAGTACTTGAGGTGGAGGCAAATATTTAAATTGAGGTCTGCAAGGCTGGCCGATGTAATATTACCAAGTTGTATTCTCAGCTGATGAGAGAATATAAGTTTTAAGTGGAAAGAGGTGTTTGAGGTGCTAGATCAGAATTGACATCTCTTTCAGTGTATTTCTTAAATTGTCAGGGTGGGGGTCCCCATCAAGGCACAAAGAAGAAGAGAGGCTGGAAGTGAATAGCAGGACCAGCTGTGGATCCTGTAATAAATAATATAGGTGACTGTATAGTCAATGAAGTTTTGTTGTGCGAGCATATATGGAATTCAAGGAGTAAAGGTACTTCTGTAGCCCCTTTGTGTGAACGCCCTTGTGTGTGAACATGATACACACACATCCGGTCTGAGGACAAACTAAGACCCAAACCAAGTTGCATATGTTGACAATATAGGCCAGGAGAAAGGAAATATGGTAGAAGGAGAGTGGAAAATGAAAAAAGAACATAAATTTAAGAAAGATTTTCCTTTTATATTCAAGGAGAAGTACAGTTGCCAAGGGCATCTGACACCAACAATGGAACATCTAGCTGTAGACACATAGTATAATCAGATAAGAAGAATTGGTAAAGAAATAGGGGAGAAGAAATTGCCAAGAATTTGGGAAGAAAAAGAAGGGTGCTAATAAAGATTAAACAGAAAAGCACAGTTGATAATAGTAACAAAAGTCCACCGCTAAGGATTGTAAATGGGTGACAAAAGAAAAAGATCTACAATCCTTATACAGTTGGTGTTACAGTAAGGAAGATGATGATGTGAGTTCTGTGAAGAAGAATGGTGACAGGATGGCAGTCTACGAACATTGTGTCCGCTCCTGACTCGGCATGCAGCCTACAGCACCACACAGTTTTTGGTTGCCAGCCGCACTACAACAGTAGCCTGTGACAGCTGCTTGATGTGATGAGTCTGCAGCACACCAGCATGCAACTCATTACCAGCACACAGTTCTCATCTTAGGGTGGGCTGTGGTTAATATATTTCAAGGTAAATATGTTTGTTTTGGTGGTGTAAATAGAGTAAAGAAATTAATTGTTAATGTTTGCTGCACATTAAATGAAGTGACTTTGTGCAGGGAGTACTATAATAGAAAAGTTATATTAAATTTGGTAAATAGAAGATACAGTGTACTGTGTGTCTGTAAAATCATATTGCAGTTTTAATTGGTCGCAGAAATGTAGTGAAATGAGGTAGAAATGTGAAACGAGATGAAAGTGAAAGACAAACTTACCAAGTGTGCATACATGTTCAGCACAGTTCTAATGGCTTCCATTTGTTGCACTACATACATCTAAATGATATATTCTAGCTCTTACCACATGTGTAGGGACATCTGGTGTAACAGAGGGAATAGTATCTGCGATTCTGTGATTAATGTTGTTGATACATTCACTGTACACCTGTTGCTTCACATAACTCCAAAAGTAAAATTCTAATGATACTAGGTCCAGGATCATGGTGGTCATGAGTTGAAACCACCCCTTCCTGTTCTTCGTGGGGGGAAATTCTGTATCCAAAAATTTGCAAACATTATTGATGTAGTGTGGAGGAGTGCCATCATGTTCAAACATGATACCTTCTGCAAATTGTGGCACTGCCACTGTCTTCAATGCAACATGTCAAGATAGTTGTTGACGTCATAGTCTGCTCCATGTAGAAAAATTGGCCTAAAACTTATGCATCAGGGCACACCATGTGTTGACCTCATGTTCAGCGTAGGCACAAGGATTTTCTGAAGCCCATATTCTGATGAACAGTGATGAATATGACAGAAATGGAATGTGGCATCATAGCTATACACAATCTTCTACATAAATTGATCATCATAATCAATCTCATTAAGCATATGTGTAACTAACTTCAATCGTTTGGACCTATCAGTCAGTTTAATACTGTGCAACAACCACAATTTGTAACCCTAAAAAGATGAGCTGTTGTTTCAGACCTTATGAACTGATCTTTTTTTTTAGGTCTAATTTTCAATGCTACATACACCAGATTTTTTGGGTCTCATTACAGCTTCTACGGGCTCTGTGCGTAGTGACTGCCTACCAGAACATGGTTCATCAACAAACTGCCAGTCTCCTTTAACTGGGTATCCCACCAATTAATGTTTTTTTTTTTTTTATTAAGTGGTGGCTCTTTGTTGTGCGTGTGATGATATTCAAGTTGAACATCGGTCATGGATTTGGATTAAGCAAGCCACGAATTACACTAAACTTTTCTTTGTATCATCATCATCTCGACTGACATGGCCTGATCAGCTGCTGCTGCTACCCGGTTTGTTGGGTTGCTTCATGACTTACATACACACACATCATTGAACATCATACTACAGAAAACTTTGCTATACTGTCCAATGTAGTGCAAGTTCCAATCTTTCATTTGGTTTCAGTTAGCCACAACATGTGTTCATAACTGCACCGTGACTTTACAGACCCACTGTACTTGCATGACTAGAAAAATAACTCCTGAGGGACAGGGAATAAATATAGCAGTTTTTCTTGTGAAGTTGTAATTATGAAATATAATATTATGGCTCAAGGCAATCACCTTAGTAGTGAAATGCTTCAATAACAAGAGTGTACATCAAAGCCAGAAAATAGTAATGCAAAATTAGTAGAAGAGCTAAAGAAATAGATTTGGGAAACTTGTGAGGTTCCGAAATCACACGTTGAGATGAGGCTAGGTAATCAATTACATGAAAAACTGTCAGCATTAAAAGAGGAGATACAAACTGAAATTTTATGGCAGTGTGATTTGGTAAGGTGTGAAATACATGGTTATATTAAAGAATCACACATCATTGTAGATCGTTTACGTGATTTGACTGAGAAGGTTTGCAAATATGTAAAGGATCCAATCTCAGAGGCACGAGGCCATATCTAATTATTAGAACAGTGGCGTGAAAATGGTGAACCAATTTGTTCACAAGATGAACTTACCAGTTTGGAGGAAAAAATTCAAGAATTAGTAGAACAGAAATTTTAAGAAAAGGCAAAGAACTTGGATAATACACTCCTGGCCATTAAAATTTTTACACCATGAAGATGATGTGCTACAGACGTGAAATTTAACCAACAGGAAGAAGATGCTGTGATATGCAAATGATTAGCTTTTCAGAGCATTCACACAAGGTTGGCGCCAGTGGCGACACCTACAACGTGCTGACATGAGGAAAGTTTCCAATTGATTTCTCATACACAAACAGCTGCTGACTGGCATTGCCTGGTGAAATGTTGTTGTGATGCCTCGTGTAAAGAGGAGAAATGCGTACCATCATGTTTCCGACTTTGATAAAGGTTGGATTGTAGCCTATCGCAATTGCGGTTCATCGTATCATGACATTGCTGCTTGTGTTGGTCGAGATCCAGTCACTGTTAGCAGAATATGGATTTGGTGGGTTCAGGACGGTAATATAGAATGCTGTGCTGGATCCCAATGGCCTAGTATCACTAGCAGTCGAGATAACAGGCATCTTATCCGCACGGCTATAACGGATTGTGGAGCCATGTCTCAATCCCTTAGCCAACATATGGGGACGTTTGCAAGACGACAACCATCTGCACGAACAGTTCGACAATCTTTGCAGCAGCATGGACTATCAGCTTGGAGACCATGGCTGCAGTTACCCTTGATGCTGCATCACAGACAGGAGCACCTGCGATAGTGTACTCGACGGCAAACCTGGGTGCACGAACGGCAAAACGTCATTTTTTTGGATAAATCCAGGTTCTGTTTACAGCATCATGATGGTCACATCTGTGTTTGGCGACATCGTGATGAACGCACATTGGAAGCGTGTATTCGTCATCGCCATATTGGCGTATCATCCGGTGTGATGGTATGAGGTGCCATTGGTCACAAATCTCGGTCACCTCTTGTTCGCATTGACGGCACTTTGAACAGTGGACGTTACATCTCAGATATGTTACGATCCGTGGCTCTAGCCTTCATTCGATCCCTGCGAAACCCTATATTTCAGTAGGATTATGCACGACCACATGTTGCAGGTCCTGTACAGGCCTTTTGGATACAGAAAATGTTCGAATGCTGCCCTGGCCAGCACATTCTCCAGATCTCTCACCAATTGAAAATGTCTGGTCAATAGTGGCAGAGCAACTGGCTCATCACAATATGCCAGTCACTACTCTTGATGAACTGTGGTATCGTGTTGAAGCTGCATGGGCAGCTGTACCTGTACATGCCATCGAAGCTCTGTTTGACTCAATGCCCAGGCGTATCAAGGCCGTTATTATTTCCAGCAATGCCCAAGCATATCAAAGCCGTTATTATTTCCAGCAATGCCCAGGCGTATCAAGGCCGTTATTACGGCCAGAGGTGGTTGTTCTGGGTACTGATTTCTCAGGATCTATGCACCCAAACTGCGTGAAAATGTAATCACATGTCAGTTCTAGTATAATATATTTGTCCAATGAATACCCGTTTATCGTCTGCATTTCTTCTTGGTGTAGCAATTTTAATGGCCAGTAGTGTATCAAACTTTCTGGGGAATGAGGCTACTCAACAAAACATGGAATTCAAATGATTATGGGATGAGTTAACAAAAACCACAATAGAAAGAAAATCAGTATCTGGGAAAATCCTGTGCCACTAGTACATTATTGGAAATATTTCAATTAGATAGTATTTTATACATTTTAGTTAGAGAACACCACATCTGTTTTCATAAATCACACTTTAGGAAAAATACTGCAACCAGCTAAAAGATTTTTTTAAATTGTGCCAGCACTAATTTAAGGCCTGAGCCCATCATTAGATGGGTAGCACTGACTTCTTTACAAGTTTTACATTTGTGTCCTAAAACAGAAGAAAGTTTTTGTGATTGCTTAATTTATGAAAGGTTTTACATGTGTGTTCTAAAATATTTCAAAGTTTTTATGATTGCATAAATTTACACATACACTCCTGGAAATTGAAATAAGAACACCGTGAATTCATTGTCCCAGGAAGGGGAAACTTTATTGACACATTCCTGGGGTCAGATACATCACATGATCACACTGACAGAACCACAGGCACATAGACACAGGCAACAGAGCATGCACAATGTCGGCACTAGTACAGTGTATATCCACCTTTCGCAGCAATGCAGGCTGCTATTCTCCCATGGAGACGATCGTAGAGATGCTGGATGTAGTCCTGTGGAACGGCTTGCCATGCCATTTCCACCTGGCGCCTCGGTTGGACCAGCGTTCGTGCTGGACGTGCAGACCGCGTGAGACGACGCTTCATCCAGTCCCAAACATGCTCAATGGGGGACAGATCCGGAGATCTTGCTGGCCAGGGTAATTGACTTACACCTTCTAGAGCACGTTGGGTGGCACGGGATACATGCGGACGTGCATTGTCCTGTTGGAACAGCAAGTTCCCTTGCCGGTCTAGGAATGGTAGAACGATGGGTTCGATGACGGTTTGGATGTACCGTGCACTATTCAGTGTCCCCTCGACGATCACCAGTGGCGTACGGCCAGTGTAGGAGATCGCTCCCCACACCATGATGCCGGGTGTTGGCCCTGTGTGCCTCGGTCGTATGCAGTGCTGATTGTGGCGCTCACCTGCACGGCGCCAAACACGCATACGACCATCATTGGCACCAAGGCAGAAGCGACTCTCATCGCTGAAGACGACACGTCTCCATTCGTCCCTCCATTCACGCCTGTCGCGACACCACTGGAGGCGGGCTGCACGATGTTGGGGCGTGAGCGGAAGACGGCCTAACGGTGTGCGGGACCGTAGCCCAGCTTCATGGAGACGGTTGCGAATGGTCCTCGCCGATACCCCAGGAGCAACAGTGTCCCTAATTTGGTGGTAAGTGGCGGTGCGGTCCCCTACGGCACTGCGTAGGATCCTACGGTCTTGGCGTGCATCCGTGCGTCGCTGCGGTCCGGTCCCAGGTCGACGGGCACGTGCACCTTCCGCCGACCACTGGCGACAACATCGATGTACTGTGGAGACCTCAAGCCCCAGGTGTTGAGCAATTCGGCGGTACGTCCACCCGGCCTCCCGCATGCCCACTATACGCCCTCGCTCAAAGTCCGTCAACTGTGCACATACGGTTCACGTCCACGCTGTCGCGGCATGCTACCAGTGTTAAAGACTGCGACGGAGCTCCGTATGCCACGGCAAACTGGCTGACACTGACGGCGGCGGTGCACAAATGCTGCGCAGCTAGCGCCATTCGACGGCCAACACCGCGGTTCCTGGTGTGTCCGCTGTGCCGTGCGTGTGATCATTGCTTGTACAGCCCTCTCGCAGTGTCAGGAGCAAGTATGGTGGGTCTGACACACCGGTGTCAATGTGTTCTTTTTTCCATTTCCAGGAGTGTATATATGTTCTATACATTGTTTTACTTCATGAAAAGCTCTCTGTTACATATTATAAGGCAGAGGTTTGATTTTCTTTTACATTTCATGTTGGTCAATGAACTAAATACAAGGTGGTGGATACATTTGTTTACAACAGCATTGATCAACGTGGATCGTAAAAGAGTAATCAGACCTTCATCTTATAGTATGTAAAGTACAATTTATGGAACGTATATAAGTATATAACTTTGTAATCACAATAACTTGGTTATCTTTTAGGATGCATATGTAAAACCTTTTGTAAAGTATGCAATCACAGAAACATTGTTATACTTCAGGTCAAAAATGTAAAACTTCCAAAAACGTCAATGTTACTCCCACAGTATAATTTACGAAAACAGCTCCGGTGTTCTCTCACCAAGGTGGATAAAATAATTTTGTTATTATGTCACCAGGTAAGGAGATCTGTGCATGATTTGTGAAAAGTGCAAGCTTCAGCTAATGAAAGTAATACTTACTGTAGCAAGCGTCTTGCTGAAAGAGTCATTCTAAAGTATATCAAAGTGAATGTCAAGAACATCAGTAAAACTGCATATCTAGCAAAGGTAAAGTGTGAACTGTGTTGGCTACATAGTGAAATGAGAGCTCAGTACAAACAGAAAGAGCTTCTGAATAGTCAGATGTATGTACTTCATTTAGAATGAAATAACTTGCTGTGTCATGTGCATTTCATATGCATTGTAGAATAAACTGGTGTTTTCATTAGGACAAAACATCATATCATAAAAGCCCTAATTTCAAGCAAGAAGTCATACAAAAACCCATCATCTGTTGAATATTGTTTCTTTGATGAGTTATCAACTTCAGAACTATTAGTTTCATTAATTTTGAACAAAATCTGCTAAACAAGGCCCCAAAACATAACATTACAACTAAAACAAGTAAAAATTAACATTAAAGAAGCAATTGTTGAAACCAAAATTGCATGTGAGATAACTAAATTAAATAATTGCAGTGAAAATGCAGTAAGTAATAAAATAAATGAGCTAATCCAGGAACACACAGACACAAACAAGACGCAATGCAAATTTTTGCAATACTCAGTTGATCTCAGAAAAATAAATAAAAAACTCATTGAGAACAAAGCTCTACAGTGATAATGTATGAAGACGATTACATAAACAAACACTAGAATAAAGCCAGAGAGAGCCCCTTTAGTCAGCCATAGTGCCAGTAGTGTCAGTGTCGTCATCTGCTTCATGTCTGCTGTGCAGCGAGCTACGTTAATTTAAGTATTAACTGTGTTTTTCCTACTTTTCACTTCTTCTTCCGTGTGTTTTTGCTTTTAGGAAGCTTTAATTGTCGAGTGCTAGTAATAGTGTTCCATAGATTTTGTGTTTGTTTTGAATACAGTCAGACAGAGTCCCTTTAGTCAGCCATAGTGCCAGTAGTGCTAGTGTTTGTTTTGAATACAGTCCAGAGACAGGTAGTGCTATTTTCATTGTTTTCTACAAGAAGTGTCTAGTAACCACAGTTTAGTCAACTGTCAGCCGCCTTTAGTGAATTAGCAGTTTAGTTAACAGTTGATTAACTCTCTACAGTAAATTGATTTCTTAGGATGGATAGGATGTGTGACTGCTGTGTACGGATGCAGGAGGAGCCGGCCACTGTTCGAGAACAGCTGAACGTGTTGATGACCACGGTCAGCTGTCTTCAGGCTGCTGCCTCGGAGTGTAGTGGCAGTGGGGAGTCTGGTGTGTCGCATGGTACACCCCAGGTGTTACATGCTTCACCCACTGTCCCTGCTGTTGAGACATCTTCGCAGGTATCGGGTGCAGTTGGGCCACCCTCTCCCCAAGGGGAGTGGCGGTTTCAGTGGCGTTCACTGCGCACGAGGCGGAGGGTCAATGTGAAGGCTGGCCATGTGTCATTGCCCGCTCTGCCTGTGAGTGGACATGTGGCCGCTCCTTCAGCAAGGACCGAGCAGGCACACGGGGGGGAGGGGTTTATTAGTGATTGGGTGCTCCAACGTTAGGCGGGTGATTAGGGAAATAGCGGAAAGGTCGGGGAAGAAGGTCTGTGTTCACTCTGTCTGCTTGCCGGGGGGTCTAATCCGAGATGTGGAGGAGGCCCTGCCGGTGGCGATAGAGAGCACTGGGTGCACCCGACTGCCAATTGTAGCTCATGTCAGCACCAATGACTCCTGCCGTCTGGGTTCAGAGGTCATCCTCAGTTCGTACAGGCAGTTGGCGGAGTTGGTGAAGGCGGAAAGCCTCGCTCGCGAGGTGGAATCTGAGCGAACTATTTGTAGTATTGTTCCCAGAACCGATCGCAGTCCTCTGGTTTGGAGCCAAGTGGAAGGCTTAAACCAGAGGCTCAGACGATTCTGCGGAGATCTGGGATGCAAATTTCTCAACCTCCGCTATCGAGTGGAGAAATGTAGGGTCCCCCTGAATAGGTCAGGCATGCACTATACGCAGGAAGTGGCTACAAGGGTAGCGGAGTACGTGTGGAGTGCACATGTGGGTTTTTTGGGTTAGTGAATTCCCTCCCTAGGCCCGACAAGACACCTCCTGAGACACGGCAGGGTAGGAGTAGGCAAAATGCAACAGGGAATAACAATATTAATGTGATAGTAGTAAACTGCAGGCGCATCTATAGAAAGGTCCCAGAACTGCTCTCATTAATAAACGGTCACAATGCCCACATAGTGCTAGGGACAGAAAGTTGGCTGAAACCAGATGTAAACAGTAATGAAATTCTAAACTCATATTGGAATGTATACCGCAGAGACAGGCTGGACAGTGAAGGGGGAGGCGTGTTTATAATGATATGAAGTGCAATGGTATCGAAGGAAATTGACGGAGATCCGAAATGTGAAATAATTTGGGTGAAGGTCACGGTTAAAGCAGGCTCAGACATGGTAATTGGATGTCTCTATAGGCCCCTTGGCTCAGCAGCTGTTGTGGCTGAGCACCTGAAGGATAATTTGGAAAATATTTCAAGTAGATTTACCCACCAAGTTATAGTTCTGGGTGGAGATTTTAATTTACTGGATATAGACTGGAAGACTCAAACGTTCATAACAGGTGGCAGGGACAAGGAATCCAGTGAAATTTTTTTAAGTGCTTTATCTGAAAACTACCTTGAGCAGTTAAACAGAGAACCGACCCGTGGCGATAACATATTACACCTTCTGGTGACAAACAGACCCGAACTACACTCCTGGAAATTGAAATAAGAACACTGTGAATTCATTGTCCCAGGAAGGGGAAACTTTATTGACACATTCCTGGGGTCAGATACATCACATGATCACACTGACAGAACCACAGGCACATAGACACAGGCAACAGAGCATGCACAATGTCGGCACTAGTACAGTGTATATCCACCTTTCGCAGCAATGCAGGCTGCTATTCTCCCATGGAGACGATCGTAGAGATGCTGGATGTAGTCCTGTGGAACGGCTTGCCATGCCATTTCCACCTGGCGCCTCGGTTGGACCAGCGTTCGTGCTGGACGTGCAGACCGCGTGAGACGACGCTTCATCCAGTCTCAAACATGCTCAATGGGGGACAGATCCGGAGATCTTGCTGGCCAGGGTAGTTGACTTACACCTTCTAGAGCACGTTGGGTGGCACGGGATACATGCGGACGTGCATTGTCCTGTTGGAACAGCAAGTTCCCTTGCCGGTCTAGGAATGGTAGAACGATGGGTTCGATGACGGTTTGGATGTACCGTGCACTATTCAGTGTCCCCTCGACGATCACCAGTGGTGTACGGCCAGTGTAGGAGATCGCTCCCCACACCTTGATGCCAGGTGTTGGCCCTGTGTGCAGTATGCAGTCCTGATTGTGGCGCTCACCTGCACGGCGCCAAACACGCATACGACCATCATTGGCACCAAGGCAGAAGCGACTCTCATCGCTGAAGACGACACGTCTCCATTCGTCCCTCCATTCACGCCTGTCGCGACACCACTGGAGGCGGGCTGCACGATGTTGGGGCTTGAGCGGAAGACGGCCTAACGGTGTGCAGGACCGTAGCCCAGCTTCATGGAGACGGTTGCGAATGGTCCTCGCCGATACCCCAGGAGCAACAGTGTCCCTAATTTGGTGGTAAGTGGCGGTGCGGTCCCCTACGGCACTGCGTAGGATCCTACGGTCTTGGCGTGCATCCGTGCGTCGCTGCGGTCCGGTCCCAGGTCGACGGGCACGTGCACCTTCCGCCGACCACTGGCGACAACATCGATGTACTGTGGAGACCTCACGCCCCACGTGTTGAGCAATTCGGCGGTACGTCCGCCCGGCCTCCCGCATGCCCACTATACGCCCTCGCTCAAAGTCCGTCAACTGCACATACGGTTCACGTCCACGCTGTCGCAGCATACTACCAGTGTTAAAGACTGCGATGGAGCTCCGTATGCCATGGCAAACTGGCTGACACTGACGGCGGCGGTGCACAAATGCTGCGCAGCTAGCGCCATTCGACGGCCAACACCGCGGTTCCTGGTGTGTCCGCTGTGCCGTGCGTGTGATCATTGCTTGTACAGCCCTCTCGCAGTGTCCGGAGCAAGTATGGTGGGTCTGACACACTGGTGTCAATGTGTTCTTTTTTCCATTTCCAGGAGTGTATTTGAAACAGTTAACGCAGAACAGGGAATCAGCGATCATAAAGTGCTTACTGCATCGATGATTTCAGCCATAAATAGAAATATTAAAAAAGGTCGGAAGATTTTTCTGTTTAGCAAAAGTGACAAAAAGCAGATTACAGAGTACCTGATGGCTCAACACAAAAGTTTTGTCTCAAGTACAGATAGTGTTGAGCATTAGTGCGAGAGACATTCAATGAATTCCAAAGTAAAGTTCTGTGTACTGACTTGGCAGAAAATCCTAAGAAATTTTGGTCTTATGTCAAAGCGGTAGGTGGATCAAAACAAAATGTCCAGTCACTCTGTGACCAAAATGGTACTGAAACAGAGGATCTACATCTACATCTACATTTATACTCCGCAAGCCACCCAACGGTGTGTGGCGGAGGGCACTTTACGTGCCACTGTCATTACCTCCCTTTCCTGTTCCAGTCGCGTATGGTTCGCGGGAAGAACGACTGTCTGAAAGCCTCCATGTGCGCTCTAATCTCTCTAATTTTTCATTCGTGATCTCCTCGGGAGGTATAAGTAGGGGGAAGCAATATATTCGATACCTCATCCAGAAACGCACCCTCTTGAAACCTGAAGCTACACCGCGATGCAGAGCACCTCTCTTGCAGAGTCTGCCACTTGAGTTTATTAAACATCTCCGTAACGCTATCACGGTTACCAAATAACCCTGTGACGAAACGCGCCGCTCTTCTTTGGATCTTCTCTATCTCCTCCGTCAAACCGATCTGGTACGGATCCCACACTGATGAGCAATACTCAAGTATAGGTCGAACGAGTGTTTTGTAAGCCACCTCCTTTGTTGATGGACTACATTTTCTAAGCACTCTCCCAATGAATCTCAACCTGGTACCCGCCTTACCAACAATTAATTTTATATGATCATTCCACTTCAAATCGTTCCGCACGCATACTCCCAGATATTTTACAGAAGTAACTGCTACCAGTGTTTGTTCCGCTATTATATAATCATACAATAAAGTATCCTTCTTTCTATGTATTCACAATACATTACATTTGTCTATGTTAAGGGTCAGTTGCCACTCCCTGCACCAAGTGCCTATCCGCTGCAGATCTTCCTGCATTTCGCTACAATTTTCTAATGCTGCAACTTCTCTGTATACTACAGCATCATCCGCGAAAAGCCGCATGGAACTTCCGACACTATCTACTAGGTCATTTATATATATTGTGAAAGGCAATGGTCCCATAACACTCCCCTGTGGCACACCAGAGGTTACTTTAACGTCTGTAGACGTCTCTCCATTGATAACAACATGCTGTGTTCTGTTTGCTAAAAACTCTTCAATCCAGCCACACAGCTGGTCTGATATTCCGTAGGCTCTTACTTTGTTTATCAGGCGACAGTGCGGAACTGTATCAAACGCCTTCCAGAAGTCAAGAAAAATAGCATCTACCTGCGAGCCTGTATCTAATATTTTCTGGATCTCGTGAACAAATAAAGCGAGTTGTGACTCACACGATCGCTGTTTCCGGAATCCATGTTGATTCCTACATAGTAGATTCTGGGTTTCCAAAAACGACATGATACTCGAGCAAAAAACATGTTCTAAAATTCTACAACAGATCGACGTCAGAGATATAGGTCTATAGTTTTGTGCATCTGCTCGACGACCCTTCTTGAAGACTGGGACTATCTGTGCTCTTTTCCAATCATTTGGAACCCTCCGTTCCTCCAGAGACTTGCGGTACACGGCTGTTAGAAGGGGGGCAAGTTCTTTCGCGTACTCTGTGTAGAATCGAATTGGTATCCCGTCAGGTCCAGTGGACTTTCCTCTATTGAGTGATTCCAGTTGCTTTTCTATTCCTTGGACACTTATTTCGATGTCAGCCATTTTTTCGTTTGTGCGAGGATTTAGAGAAGGAACTGCAGTGCAGTCTTCCTCTGTGAAACAGCTTTGGAAAAAGGTGTTTAGTATTTCAGCTTTACGCGTGTCATCCTCTGTTTCAATGCCATCATCATCCCGTAGTGTCTGGATATGCTGTTTCGAGCCACTTACTGATTTAACGTAAGACCAGAACTTCCTAGGATTTTCTGTCAAGTTGGTACATAGAATTTTACTTTCGAATTCACTGAACGCTTCACGCATAGCCCTCCTTACGCTAACTTTGACATCGTTTAGCTTCTGTTTGTCTGAGAGGTTTTGGCTGCGTTTAAACTTGGAGTGGAGCTCTCTTTGCTTTCGCAGTAGTTTCCTAACTTTGTTGTTGTACCACGGTGGGTTTTTCCCGTCCCTCACAGTTTTATTCGGTACGTGCCTGTCTAAAATGCATTTTTCGATTGCCGTGAACTTTTTCCATAAACACTCAACATTGTCAGTGTCGGAACAGAAATTTTCGTTTTGATCTGTTAGGTAGTCTGAAATCTGCCTTCTATTACTCTTGCTAAACAGATAAACCTTCCTTCCTTTTTTTATATTCCTATTAACTTCCATATTCAGGGATGCTGCAACGGCCTTATGATCACTGATTCCCTGTTCTGTACATACAGAGTTGAAAAGTTCGGGTCTGTTTGTTATCAGTAGGTCCAAGATGTTATCTCCACGAATCAGTTCTCTGTTTAATTGCTAGAGGTAATTTTCGGATAGTGCACTCAGTATAATGTCACTCGATGCTCTGTTCCTACCACCCGTCCTAAACATCTGAGTGTTCCAAACAGACTAAAGGCCGAATACTAAATGTCTTTTCCCAAAGTTGTTTCACAGAGGAAGATTGAACTGTCGTTCCTTCTCTAGATTGTCGCACAGATGACAAAATGGTAGATATCAAAATAGATGACAGAGGGATAGAGAAACAATTAAAATCGTTGAAAAGAGGAAAGGCCACTTGACCTGATGGGATTCCAGTTCGATTTTACACAGAGTACGCGATGGAACTTGCCCCCCTTCTTGCAGCGGTGTACCGTAGGTCTCTAGAAGAGCGTAGCATTCCAAAGGATTGGAAAAGGGCTCAGGTCATCCCCGTTTTCAAGAAGGGACGTCGAACAGATGTGCAGAACTATAGACCTATATCTCTAACGTCGATCAGTTGTAGAATTTTGGAACACATATTATGTTCGAGTATAATGACTTTTCTGGAGACTAGAAATCTTCTCTGTAGGAATCAGCATGGGTTTCGAAAAAGACGGTCGTGTGAAACCCAGCTCGCGCTATTCGTCCACGAAACTCAGAGGGCCGTAGACACGGGTTCACAGGTAGATGCCGTGTTTCTTGACTTCCACAAGGCATTCGATACAGTTTCTCACAGTCGTTTAATGAACAAAATAAGAGGACATGGACTATCAGACCAATTGTGTGACTGGATTGAAGAGTTCCTAGATAACAGAATGCAGCATGTCATTCTCAGTGGAGAGAAGTCTTCCGAAGTAAGAGTGATTTCAGGTGTGCCACAGAGGAGTGTTGTGGGACCATTGCTAATCACAATATACATAAGTGACCTTGTGGATGACATCGGAAGTTCACTGAGGCTTTTTGCAGATGATGCCGTGGTATATCGAGAGGTTGTAACAATGGAAAATTGTACTGAAATGCAGGAGGATCTGCAGCGAATTGATGCATGGTGCAGAGAATGGCAATGGAATCTCAATGTAGACAAGTGTAATGTGCTGTGAATACATAGAAAGAAAGATCCCTTATCATTTAGCTACAATATACCAAGTCAGCAACTGGAAGCAGATAATACCATAAATTATCTGGGAGTACGCATTAGGAGTGATTTAAAATGGAATGATCATATAATGTTGATCGTCGGTAAAGCAGATGCCAGACTGAGATTCATTGGAAGAATCCTAAGGAAATGCAATCCGAAAACAAAGGAAGTAGGTTACAGTACGCTCGTTCACCCACTGCTTGAATACTGCTCAGCAGTGTGGGATCCGTACCAGATAGGGGTGATAGAAGAGATAGAGAAGATCCAACGGAGAGCAGCACACATTGTTACAGGATCATTTAGTAATCGCGAAAGCGTTATGGAGATGATAGATAAACTCGAGTGGAAGACTTTGCAGGAGAGACGCTCAGTAGCTCGGTACGGGCTTTTGTTGCAGTTTCGAGAACATACCTTCACCGAGGAGTCAAGCAGTATATTGCTCCTTCCTACGTATATCTCACGAAGAGACCATGAGGATAAAATCAGAGAGATTAGAGCCCACACAGAGGCATACCGACAATCCTTCTTTCCACGAACAATACGAGACTGGAATAGAAGGGAGAACTGATAGAGGTACTCAAGGTACCGTCTGCCACACACCGTCAGGTGGCTTGCAGAGTATGGATGTAGATGTAGATTTTTTTTCAGAAATGTAACATAAAAGAAATTAATACTTAGCCAGACCTAAAATCATAGGCTAAGCATAAAAAAGCCCTCAGAGAGAGCAACTTCATGCTAGTCTCAATTGAAAAATCTGAATGCACAATAATGTACCCTCCACCCTCAGGACTTTGATCACAATCATAGATTCACAAAGAACATTGTCCTATATGTCTCTGATTGTGACCTCAAGAGCACTTACTAAAAAAAAAAAAAAAAAAAAAAAAAAAAAAAAAAAAAAAAAAAAAAAAATACTTAATGAGATCGTCACCAAGGCCTTTACATTTGAAGATAATTTTTAGCGAAAATGATAGCCATGAGATTTCAGGAAACGTCAAAGACATCCCCATACCACACATAGCCACATTCACATTCTTTGATATTTAACTTGTTTACAAATGTACTGGTAAAAGAAACGATCTCTGTAATTAAAAGTAACATCCTTAAACATAAAAAAGATCAGTATACCAGAAATTTATGATCTAGTTAAATTTATAATCTTAGTGCTATCACAAAACTAGTTCAGCTTTAATAACAATTTGTATGAACAAGAACATAGCCTTGCAATAGGCAGGTGCCAATATTTGCGTAAATCATTTAGAAACATCCTTTTCAATGCCAATATGACAATGAACCCATGAACCATAGACCTTGCCATTGGTGGGGAGGCTTGCGTACCTCAGCGATACAGATAGCCGTACCGTAGGTGCAACCACAACGGAGGGGTATCTGTTGAGAGGCCAGACAAACGTGTGGTTCCTGAAGAGGGGCAGCAGCCTTTTCAGTAGTTGCAAGGGCAACAGTCTGGATGATTGACTGATCTGGCCTTGTAACAATAACCAAAACGGCCTTGCTGTGCTGCTACTGCGAACGGCTGAAAGCAAGAGGAATCTACAGCCGTAATTTTTCCCGAGGGCATGCAGCTTTACTGTATGATTAAATGAAGATGGCGTCCTCTTGGGTAAAATATTCCGGAGGTAAAATAGTCCCCCATTTGGATCTCCGGGCGGGGACTACTCGAGAGTTTGTCGTTATCAGGAGAAAGAAAACTGGCGTTCTACGGATCGGAGCGTGGAATGTCAGATCCCTTAATCGGGCAGGTAGGTTAGAAAATTTAAAAAGGGAAATGGATAGGTTGAAGTTAGATATAGTGGGAATTAGTGAAGTTCGGTGGCAGGAGGAACAAGACTTCTGGTCAGGTGACTACAGGGTTAAAAACACAAAATCTAATAGGGGTAATGCAGGAGTAGGTTTAATAATGAATAGGAAAATAGGAATGCAGGTAAGCTACTACAAACAGCATAGTGAACGCATTATTGTGGCCAAGATAGATACGAAGCCCACACCTATTACAGTTGTTGTTGTTGTGGTCTTCAGTCCTGAGACTGGTTTGATGCAGCTCTCCATGCTACTCTATCCTGTGCAAGCTTTTTCATCTCCCAGTACCTACTGCAACCTACATCCTTCTGAATCTGCTTAGTGTATTTATCTCTTGGTCTCCCCCTACGATTTTTACCCTCCACGCTGCCCTCCAACACTAAATTGGTGATCCCTTGATGCCTCAGAACATGTCCTACCAACCGATCCCTTCTTCTGGTCAAGTTGTGCCACAAACTTCTCTTCTCCCCAATCCTATTCAATACTTCCTCATTAGTTATGTGATCTACCCATCTAATCTTCAGCATTCTTCTGTAGCACCACATTTCGAAAGCTTCTATTCTCTTCTTGTCCAAACTATTTATCGTCCATGTTTCACTTCCATACATGGCCACACTCCATACGAATACTTTCAGAAATGACTTCCTGACACTTAAATCAATACTGGATGTTAACAAATTTCTCTTCTTCAGAAACGCTTTCCTTGCCATTGCCAGCCTACATTTTATATCCTCTCTACTTCGACCATCATCAGTTATTTTGCTCCCCAAATAGCAAAACTCCTTTACTACTTTAAGTGCCTCATTTCCTAATCTAATTCCGTCAGCATCACCCGACTTAATTAGACTACACTCCATTATCCTTGTTTTGCTTTTGTTGATGTTCATCTTATATCCTCCTTTCAAGACACTGTCCATTCCATTCAACTGCTCTTCCAAGTCCTTTGCTGTCTCTGACAGAATTACAATGTCATCGGCGAATCTCAAAGTTTTTATTTCTTCTCCATTATTAGAAGATAGATATTAGAAGATAGATATTAGAAGATTAGAAGATAGATATTAGAAGATAGACGAAAATTTAATAGTCATGGGTGACTGGAATTCGAGTGTAGGAAAAGGGAGATAAGGAAACATAGTAGGTGAATATGGATTGGGGCTAAGAAATGAAAGAGGAAGCCATCTGGTAGAATGGGGGAATGGGGGAATGGGGGAAAGAAATACAGTAGAAGAAGAATGGGTAGCTTTGAGGGATGAAGTAGTGAAGGCAGCAGAGGATCAAGTAGGTAAAAAGACGAGGGCTAGTAGAAATCCTTGGGTAACAGAAGAAATATTGAATTTAATTACCTATTACAGTAGTACAAGTTTATATGGCAACTAGCTCTGCAGATGACGAAGAAATTGAAGAAATGTATGATGAAATAAAAGAAATTATTCAGATAGTGAAGATAGACGAAAATTTAATAGTCATGGGTGACTGGAATTCGAGTGTAGGAAAAGGGAGATAAGGAAACATAGTAGGTGAATATGGATTGGGGCTAAGAAATGAAAGAGGAAGCCATCTGGTAGAATTTTGCACAGAACACAACATAATCGTAGCTAACACTTGGTTTAAGAATCATGAAAGAAGGTTGTATACATGGAAGAACCCTGGAGATACTAAAAGGTATCAGATAGATTATATAATGGTAAGACAGAGATTTAGGAACCAGGTTTTAAATTGTAAGGCATTTCCAGGGGCAGATGTGGACACTGACCACAATCTATTGGTTATGACCTGTAGATTAAAACTGAAGAAACTACAAAAAGGTGGGAATTTAAGGAGATGGGACCTGGATAAACTGAAAGAACCAGAGGTTGTACAGAGTTTCAGGGAGAGCATAAGGGAACAATTGACAGGAATGGGGGAAAGAAATACAGTAGAAGAAGAATGGGTAGCTTTGAGGGATGAAGTAGTGAAGGCAGCAGAGGATCAAGTAGGTAAAAAGACGAGGGCTAGTAGAAATCCTTGGGTAACAGAAGAAATATTGAATTTAATTGATGAAAGGAGAAAATATAAAAATGCAGTAAATGAAGCAGGCAAAAAGGAATACAAACGTCTCAAAAATGATATCGACAGGAAGTACAAAATGGCTAAGCAGGGATGGCTAGAGGACAAATGTAAGGATGTAGAGGCTTATCTCACTAGGGGTAAGATAGATACTGCCTACAGGAAAATTAAAGAGACCTTTGGAGATAAGAGAACGACTTGTATGAATATCAAGGGAGATGGAAACCCAGTTCTAAGCAAAGAAGGGAAAGCAGAAAGATGGAAGGAGTATATAGAGGGTCTATACAAGGCGATGTACTTGAGGACAATATTATGGAAGAGGATGTAGATGAAGATGAAATGGGAGATATGATACTGCGTGAAGAGTTTGACGGAGCACTGAAAGACCTGAGTCGAAACAAGGCCCCCGGAGTAGACAACATTCCATTGGAACTACTGACGGCCTTGGGAGAGCCAGTCCTGACAAAACTCTACCATCTGGTGAGCAAGATGTATGAAACAGGCGAAATACCCTTAGACTTTAAGAAGAATATAATAATTCCAATCCCAGTGAAAGCAGGTGTTGACAGATGTGAAAATTACTGAACTATCAGTTTAATAAGTCACAGCTGCAAAATACTAACAGGAATGGAAAAACTAGTAGAAGCCGACCTCGGGGAAGATCAGTTTGGATTCCGTAGAAATGTTGGAACACGTGAGGCAATACTGACCCTACGACTTATCTTAGAAGAAAGATTAAGGAAAGGCAAACCTACGTTTCTAGCATTTGTAGACTTAGAGAAAGCTTTTGACAATGTTGACTGGAGTACTCTCTTTCAAATTCTAAAGGTGGCAGGGGTAAAATACGGGGAGCGAAAGGCTATTTACAATTTGTACAGAAACCAGATGGCAGTTATAAGAGTCGAGGGGCATGAAAGGGAAGCAGTGGTTGGGAAAGGAGTGAGACAGGGTTGTAGCCTCTCCCCGATGTTGTTCAATCTGTATATTGAGCAAGCAGTAAAGGAAACAAAAGAAAAATTTGGAGTAGGTATTAAAATCCATGGAGAAGAAATAAAAACTTTAAGGTTCGCCGATGACATTGTAATTCTGTCAGAGACAGCAAAGGACTTGGAAGAGCAGTTGAATGGAATGGATAGTGTCTTGAAAGGAGGATATAAGATGAACATCAACAAAAGCAAAACGAGGATAATGGAATGTAGTCAAATTAAGTCGGTCGATGCTGAGGGAATTAGATTTGGAAATGAGACACTTAAAGTAGTAAAGGAGTTTTGCTATTTGGGGAGCAAAATAACTGATGATGGTCGAAGTGGAGAGGATATAAAATGTAGACTGGCAATGGCAAGGAAAGCGTTTCTCAAGAAGAGAAATTTGTTAACATCAAGTATAGATTTAAGTGTCAGGAAGTCATTTCTGAAAGTATTTGTATGGAGTGTAGCCATGTATGGAAGTGAAACATGGACGATAAATAGTTTGGACAAGAAGAGAATAGAAGCTTTCGAAATGTGGTGCTACAGAAGAATGTTGAAGATTAGATGGGTAGATCACATAAGTAGCGAGGTAGTATTGAATAGGATTGGGGAGAAGAGAAGTTTGTGGGACAACTTGACCAGAAGACGGGATCGGTTGGTAGGACATGTTCTGAGGCATGAAGGGATCATCAATTTAGTATTGGAGGGCAGTGTGGAGGGTAAAAATCGTAGAGGGAGACCAAGAGATGAATACACTAAGCAGATTGAGAAGGATGTAGGTTGCAGTTGGTACTGGGAGTTGAAGAAGCTTGCACAGGATAGAGTAGCATGGAGAGCTGCATCAAACCAGTCTCAGGACTGAAGACCACAACAACAACAACAACAACAACAACAACATGACAATAAAGAAAAAAGTCGTATATTACAGACACTATGGGGATGACACACTTACCTTATTTGATGGAACGGTAGAAGAAGTTAGTTAGTTTTCAAAAGAGGTTAACAAATCTCACTGAAACCTAAATTTTACTGTTGTACTTTAAATTGATAGTGGCATAAATTTCTTGGATAAAAAATTAGTAAATGCAGTGGTAAATATAAGTTTAAAATATATAGAAACCCCACTACAACGGATGCCACGACAGCAGCTAATCATGTAACCCTGAGCGACACAAAATGGTGTATTATAGGGTAACACTCAACAGATTGGAAAAAAATCCATTTGGACACTGAAGATAAACTGCAAGAACTAAAAACAATGAAACTAATCACCCATAACTAAACTTCACAACAGAATTAAAAAGAAATACAGTGACAAAAATAGCTCTAAGTCCAAATAAAACAGCAATTTAGCTCAAATAGCTCCTCAGAATTCTGTGAAATATATCTGCTTACCATTCATTGGTAAAGCATCATATCATATTGCTAACTCATTCCATGCAAAAAAATATCAAAATAATTTTTCCACAAACAATAAAATGAAAGACAAAATTATTCACTACTTAAATTTAAAAACTGAAGTACAGCATACATCTGGCATTTATAAACTAAATTGTTCTGTGTGCCCCAACTTTAACTTAGCCAAACTGGTAAGTGGTTTAATGTACAATACTGTGAACACATAGATGCTCTCAGGCTCAACAACCTAAATAAGTCAAATTTTGCTAGTCACATGATCCAATGTGGAAACACAGAAATAAGCATCAAAGATGACTTAGGGATATTTCCTTAACTAGAACAGAAAAGAAAGAAATCCAATATACCTCGAAAATTTCATACAGCTCCTATAATTTGAAATGATATCAATAATAATTAATTGACAGAGAGAAAATTCTTCATTGACCATTATCAGCATCCTTGAAACCTTAATAATTAAATGTATAACTGTATAGAATTATCTGTACCATTAAAAGTACATTTGCAGTAGCTCTAGAAGTGTGCCATACCTGTTCATATATATCAGTCTTTGGTACACTATATCAGCTGCCGATGTAAACAAATGTATGAGCCATCGTGTATTTAGCTCACTTCATTGATCGACATGGACTGTAAAAGAAAATCAAACCACTGCCTTATAAGATGTAAAGGAGGGCTTTTTGTGAAGTAAGTGTTATGTATAGAGCATGTATGGGCATAAAACTGTTTACTCATAAAAACTTTGATATATTTTATAAAACAAATGTAAAGCCTTTTGTAAACAGTGTAACACAAATACCTTGTTATAATTCAGGACACAAATGTAAAACTTGCAAAGAAGTCAGTGCTGCTATCTGATGATAGGTAGCTCTGTAACTAGTAATGGTTTAATAAAATAATTTAAAAATATTTGCAGCTGGTTGCAGTATTTCCTACAATGTAATTAGGAAGGAAGTAACTTGAATATGCAGAAACATTTTGCGAAATTTAAACCTGGTGGTAATGTAAAGTCTTGTTCAGAAAAAACAGAACACCTCGAATGACTAGAGATAGGACATTCATATTCACAGGACATGTATATTAGTATGTTCGGCAGACATGATTAACATTTGTATCATGTCGGCCCATGGGTTGAAGGTCAACATCAATATCGCGGCACACCACCACCTGCCGATAAAATGTGCATGCGGCTAAAACATGTTAGACCTCAGTGGTGTATGGAATGAAGTCACTGGGGACAGGAATAGCATCAGATAGTGTTTTCGGATGAATCCAAGTTCTGTTTATTTGAAAATGATGGCCACTTTTGGTTCACTGCAGACAGGGAGTGACATCACAGTGACTACATTTGCAAAAGACACACAGCACCAACTTTAAGCAAATATCAATGATGGAAAAGCATGATGTGGGGTGCTATTGGGTACAACTACAAATCACATTTGCTCCTAGTCCACGGCACCGTGACCAGTGTGACTTCTTGTGACTCATAGCTTTGCCCTTTCTGAATAACACCCCAGATTCCATTTTTCAGCAAGATAATGGACAACCACATGTTGCTGCTTGAACTTGTACCTTCTTGGTGTCAGCCTTTTGCCATGGCTCACCAGATCTCCAGACTTTGCCACCAATCGAAATTGTGTGGGATGTGGTGAAATGACGGGTGCAGTGCTGTGACCCAGTGTCGACCACCACAGATGAACTTTGGAACCATGTCAATGGAGCATGGATGTCTATACAACAACACTCCATTCACATTGTATATGCATCGATGCCATCATGCGTGGAACGCGTTACCAGTGCCCGTGGCATACCCTGTGCCTACTAGGCAACAAGATTCATGCTGGAACGAGGTGACTGAAATGCTAATCATTTCTGCAGAACACACTAATGTACATGCCCCATGAATATCAATGTCCTATCTCTAGTCGTTCAAGCTGTTCTGCTTTTTCTGAACATGAGTGTACATTCTACTTATTTCTTGATAGTATTTTCTAGGACCTTATAGCAAAAGTAGGAGGATTCTAAGAACATAGATTCTGCATTGACTTACTTGGTAGGGGATGCAACAGTGTGAGGAAATGCACACTCAGAGGAGTTTACATCTCAGAATTTTTTTTCAGGAAATATTTAAACAAAAATATTGATCAGGAGCTATACAGAAGAAATTAACATTAGAATTACTGCACTTAAAATGTTATAATAGTTCATGGGGCAATTTTATAAAGTGTGCAGTGTATCACGTTATCCGATTGAAGTCTGTAGACTGCCCTCTCGAGAATGTAGCGAAGATACTAGTTAGATGTTTAATTTACTATGTACCTAAAGAAATATTGTGTACAGATGGTCAACGGTAAATGAATTACTCTCTTTTATAGGAGGTTTAGATACCATGAACAATGGAAAAAGAAACCAAAATCCAGAAGAGACAAATCACAGCAATAGTAAACATAATTCAGAATTTCAGGGAAAGAAAAAAGCAAACTTTTGTCAGGTAACAAATTATACTGGGGGCAAGCATAAACAACTGAGTAATAGGCTGAAAAATGCAAAGGCAGAAACACTTAGGAGTACTAAAAGGGATCATGATAAAACAATATTTCAATGATATACACAGTGATGAGCCGCATTATTTGAGGAAGATGGGCAGTGTCCTGGTCAAAGAGACAAAACCCAGGATGTACAAGGATTGGAACTTTAATAATGGCAACTATTTCTTTACAGCTTATACAAAATAGATATGTGTTTCAAAGTTTTACTGACCTTCAAAGTAGTCACCAGCATTGTGTATAACCCGTTGCCAGTGATGTGGAAGTTGTAGAATACTCTTAGCAGTGCCAGTTGTGATGACAGTTTGAGCAGAGTGGTCTGCTGCCCAACGAATATGTGGAAGTTCTGAAGCGAATTCCATGAAGTGTTTCCTTCAGTTTAGAAATCGAGTTGAACTCACAAGGGCTTAAGTCAGAGGAGTGCAGTAGGTAGTATAGCCCTTAGCAGCCCCATCAGTCAAACAAGTCAGTAACAGCTTGCACTGTACATGCTTGAGCATTGTCCTGCAAAATGATGGTCAGGTCCCAGAAAGTGTCATCACTTCTATCTCTAAGATGGTCATAGGTTGTGTTCCAAAAATGAACAGCATAGAGACAAAAGTAATGACACTTTCTACAGGACCAGACCACCATTTTGCAGGACAATTCTCAAGCACTTTCATTGTAACCTGTTACTGATTTGTTTGACTGATGGGGCTGCTAAGTTCTATACCACCTCTGACCTAAGCCCTCGATTTCTAAACTGAAGGGAACACTTCATGGAATTCGCTTCAGAACTTCCACATATTCGTTGGGCAGCAGACCACTCTGCTCAAACTATTATCACAACTGGCACTGCTAAGAGTATTCTACGACCTCCACATCACTGGCAATGGGCTATACACAATGCTGGTGACTACTTTGAAGGTCAGTAAAACTTTGAAACACATATCTATTTTGTATAAGCTGTAAAGAAATAGTTGCCATTATTAAAGTTCCAATCCTTGTACATCCTGGGTTTTGTCTCTTTGACCAGGACACTGCCCATCTTCCTCAAATAATGCGGCTCATCACTGTGTATATCATTGAAATATTGTTTTATCATCATCCCTTTTAGTACTACTAAGTGTTTTTGCATTTGCATTTTTCAGCCTATTACTCAGTTGTTTATGCTTGCCCCAAGTATAATTTGTTACCTGACAAAAGTTTGCTTTTTTCTTTCCCTGAAATTCTGAATTATGTTTACTATTGCTGTGATTTGTCTCTTCTGGATTTTGGTTTCTTTTTTCATTGTTCATGGTATCTAAACCTCCTATAAAAGAGAGTAATTCATTTACCGTTGACCACCTGTACACAAAATTTCCTACATTACTCCTTATTGCTAGTCTAATTAAGTCAAAGAATAAATTTCACTTTGTGTAAGCACTCTTCAAAAGTCTTTGACAGGTTATTTAGGTTCACAACAACATTTCCGTCATTATTGCTGCTTACAATACTACTAGGATTGTTCTTATTACATTCAGAAAGTGAAAGTTTATGTTAGAAGCACTGTTTGTAGACACAGTTTCCATGGGTGACTTTTGAAGCAACTGATGTGTATTATTTGGTTGTGTTTGGAACTGGCTGCCGCGAAACTTTCGTTTGAGGCTAAATATCTTTACTGTCGGCATTTGTAGCACAGGAAACACACACACAGAGAAACAAAACAACACACAATTACTATAAAAACACTAATGTAAACATTCAAACCACAGCCTTCTAGACAAGCCTGTACTTTGTTTCTTGGAGTCAGTGCCTTCTAGAATACACGTGTGTTAATGATCCCTAACTAACGACGGAAAAAAAACGGAACAGAATAATGCATCACATTGTGATGTTACAAAATAGAAGTGATGTTGCTATTCAATGGAAAGTTGGAAATTGAGATTTAACTAACTGTTTTATCAATCACAATTGGCGTAAGAATCATGGATTGACCATTGTCATAAAATATTGCATTATGAGATGTGAATAGTTTTTACTTGCGGTTTCGCGTGGCTTGAGGCAGTCACAACTAGCGTGCTATTGATTAAGAAGTTGCGTTATCGTCTTTCTAATTACTTCATGATCGTAGATACGATCATACCCGGTTGTGAAGTTATTGTTATGACAAAAAAAATTTCCTAAGGGACCAGAAAGTTCTTAAGGGCGCAAAAACAACTGTAACATCACACAAAAGAGAAATTCAATATTAAAGCTGATGCAAGAAGACGATAAAACAGTTTTCTTTTTATCAATGTAACACGCACATTGGACTGCTGATCTTGGAGTCTGTAATATTAGCAAAATGCATAATTAAAATGAAAATAATACTGAGGAGATAATAGGAATGAGCACTGCTAAATGATTCAGTATTCCCAGAACAAATATTTATTATAACTAAAACATATATCGTACCTTAAGCTTAATACAACAATGACGGTAGATTTTTATGTCCGTATCATGTCCATTGAGCGCTCTTTTATATAGCCATTGTCCTCTTGAGTCGCTCGTGCTTCGTCATGGTAAGTTACAACAGTTCTCCTTCCTACACTTCACTCAAAACTTAGACGGAACACGTTTTTATTTCCAGAATGAGATTTTCACTCTGCAGCGGAGTGTGCGCTGATATGAAACTTCCTGGCAGATTAAAACTGTGTGCCCGACCGAGACTCGAACTCGGGACCTTTGCCTTCCGCGGGCAAGTGCTCTACCAACTGAGCTACCGAAGCACGACTCACGCCCGGTACTCACAGCTTTACTTCTGCCAGTACCTCGTCTCCTACCTTCCAAACTTTACAGAAGCTCTCCTGCGAACCTTGCAGAACTAGCACTCCTGAAAGAAAGGATATTGCGGAGACATGGCTTAGCCACAGCCTTGGGGATGTTTCCAGAATGAGATTTTCACTCTGCAGCGGAGTGTGCGCTGATATGAAACTTCCTGGCAGATTAAAACTGTGTGCCTGACCGAAACTCGAACTCGGGACCTTTTGCCTTCCGCGGGCAAGTGCTCTACCAACTGAGCTACCGAAGCACGACTCACGCCCGGTACTCACAGCTTTACTTCTGCCAGTACCTCGTCTCCTACCTTCCAAACTTTACAGAAGCTCTCCTGCAAACCTTGCAGAACTAGCACTCCTGAAAGAAAGGATATTGCGGAGACATGGCTTAGCCACAGCCTTGGGGATGTTTCCAGAATGAGATTTTCACTCTGCAGCGGAGTGTGCGCTGATATGAAACTTCCTGGCAGATTAAAACCGTGTGCCCGACCGAGACTCGAACTCGGGACCTTTCAGGAGTGCTAGTTCTGCAAGGTTCGCAGGAGAGCTTCTGTAAAGTTTGGAAGGTAGGAGACGAGGTACTGGCAGAAGTAAAGCTGTGAGTACCGGGCGTGAGTCGTGCTTCGGTAGCTCAGTTGGTAGAGCACTTGCCCGCGAAAGGCAAAGGTCCTGAGTTCGAGTCTCGGTCGGGCACACAGTTTTAATCTGCCAGGAAGTTTCATATCAGCGCACACTCCGCTGCAGAGTGAAAATCTCATTCTGGAAACATCCCCAAGGCTGTGGCTAAGCCATGTCTCCGCAATATCCTTTCTTTCAGGAGTGCTAGTTCTGCAAGGTTCGCAGGAGAGCTTCTGTAAAGTTTGGAAGGTAGGAGACGAGGTACTGGCAGAAGTAAAGCTGTGAGTACCAGGCGTGAGTCGTGCTTCGGTAGCTCAGTTGGTAGAGCACTTGCCCGCGAAAGGCAAAGGTCCCGAGTTCGAGTCTCGGTCGGGCACACAGTTTTAATCTGCCAGGAAGTTTCATATCAGCGCACACTCCGCTGCAGAGTGAAAATCTCATTCTGGAAACATCCCCAAGGCTGTGGCTAAGCCATGTCTCCGCAATATCCTTTCTTTCAGGAGTGCTAGTTCTGCAAGGTTCGCAGGAGAGCTTATGTAAAGTTTGGAAGGTAGGAGACGAGGTACTGGCAGAAGTAAAGCTGTGAGTACCGGGCGTGAGTCGTGCTTCGGTAGCTCAGTTGGTAGAGCACTTGCCCGCGAAAGGCAAATGTCCCGAGTTCGAGTCTCGGTCGGGCACACAGTTTTAATCTGCCAGGAAGTTTCATATCAGCGCACACTCCGCTGCACAGTGAAAATCTCATTCTGGAAACATCCCCAAGGCTGTGGCTAAGCCATGTCTCCGCAATATCCTTTCTTTCAGGAGTGCTAGTTCTGCAAGGTTCGCAGGAGAGCTTCTGTAAAGTTTGGAAGGTAGGAGACGAGGTACTGGCAGAAGTAAAGCTGTGAGTACCGGGCGTGAGTCGTGCTTCGGTAGCTCAGTTGGTAGAGCACTTGCCCGCGAAAGGCAAAGGTCCCGAGTTCGAGTCTCGGTCGGGCACACAGTTTTAATCTGCCAGGAAGTTTCATATCAGCGCGCACTCCACTGCAGAGTGAAAATCTCATTCTGGAAACATCCCCAAGGCTGTGGCTAAGCCATGTCTCCGCAATATCCTTTCTTTAAGGAGTGCTAGTTCTGCAAGGTTCGCAGGAGAGCTTCTGTAAAGTTTGGAAGGTAGGAGACGAGGTACTGGCAGAAGTAAAGCTGTGAGTACCGGGCGTGAGTCGTGCTTTGGTAGCTCAGTTGGTAGAGCACTTGCCCGCGAAAGGCAAAGGTCCCGAGTTCGAGTCTCGGTCGGGCACACAGTTTTAATCTGCCAGGAAGTTTCATATCAGCGCACACTCCGCTGCAGAGTGAAAATCTCATTCTGGAAACATCCCCAAGGCTGTGGCTAAGCCATGTCTCCGCAATATCCTTTCTTTCAGGAGTGCTAGTTCTGCAAGGTTCGCAGGAGAGCTTCTGTAAAGTTTGGAAGGTAGGAGACGAGGTACTGGCAGAAGTAAAGCTGTGAGTACCGGGCGTGAGTCGTGCTTCGGTAGCTCAGTTGGTAGAGCACTTGCCCGCGAAAGGCAAAGGTCCCGAGTTCGAGTCTCGGTCGGGCACACAGTTTTAATCTGCCAGGAAGTTTCATATCAGCGCACACACCGCTGCAGAGTGAAAATCTCATTCTGGAAACATCCCCAAGGCTGTGGCTAAGCCATGTCTCCGCAATATCCTTTCTTTCAGGAGTGCTAGTTCTGCAAGGTTCGCAGGAGAGCTTCTGTAAAGTTTGGAAGGTAGGAGACGAGGTACTGGCAGAAGTAAAGCTGTGAGTACCGGGCATGAGTCGTGCTTCGGTAGCTCAGTTGGTAGAGCACTTGCCCGCGGAAGGCAAAGGCAAAGGTCCCGAGTTCGAGTCTCGGTCGGGCACACAGTTTTAATCTGCCAGGAAGTTTCATATCAGCGCACACTCCGCTGCAGAGTGAAAATCTCATTCTGGAAACATCCCCAAGGCTGTGGCTAAGCCATGTCTCCGCAATATCCTTTCTTTCAGGAGTGCTAGTTCTGCAAGGTTCGCAGGAGAGCTTCTGTAAAGTTTGGAAGGTAGGAGACGAGGTACTGGCAGAAGTAAAGCTGTGAGTACCGGGCGTGAGTCATGCTTCGGTAGTTCAGTTGGTAGAGCACTTGCCCTCGCAAGGCATAGGTCCCGAGTTCGAGTCTCGGTCGGGCACACAGTTTTAATCTGCCAGGAAGTTTCATATCAGCACACACTCCGCTGCAGAGTGAAAATCTCATTCTGGAAACATCCTCAAGGCTGTGGCTAAGCCATGTCTCCGCAATATCCTTTCTTTCAGGAGTGCTAGTTCTGCAAGGTTCGCAGGAGAGCTTCTGTAAAGTTTGGAAGGTAGGAGACGAGGTACTGGCAGAAGTAAAGCTGTGAGTACCGGGCGTGAGTCGTGCTTCGGTAGCTCAGTTGGTAGAGCACTTGCCCGCGGAAGGCAAAGGCAAAGGTCCCGAGTTCGAGTCTCGGTCGGGCACACAGTTTTAATCTGCCAGGAAGTTTCATATCAGCGCACACTCCGCTGCAGAGTGAAAATCTCATTCTGGAAACATCCCCAAGGCTGTGGCTAAGCCATGTCTCCGCAATATCCTTTCTTTCAGGAGTGCTAGTTCTGCAAGGTTCGCAGGAGAGCTTCTCTAAAGTTTGGAAGGTAGGAGACGAGGTACTGGCAGAAGTAAAGCTGTGAGTACCGGGCGTGAGTCGTGCTTCGGTAGCTCAGTTGGTAGAGCACTTGCCCGCGGAAGGAAAAGGCAAAGGTCCCGAGTTCGAGTCTCGGTCGGGCACACAGTTTTAATCTGCCAGGAAGTTTCATATCAGCGCACACTCCGCTGCAGAGTGAAAATCTCATTCTGGAAACATCCCCAAGGCTGTGGCTAAGCCATGTCTCCGCAATATCCTTTCTTTCAGGAGTGCTAGTTCTGCAAGGTTCGCAGGAGAGCTTCTGTAAAGTTTGGAAGGTAGGAGACGAGGTACTGGCAGAAGTAAAGCTGTGAGTACCGGGCGTGAGTCGTGCTTCGGTAGCTCAGTTGGTAGAGCACTTGCCCGCGGAAGGCAAAAGGTCCCGAGTTCGAGTTTCGGTCAGGCACACAGTTTTAATCTGCCAGGAAGTTTCATATCAGCGCACACTCCGCTGCAGAGTGAAAATCTCATTCTGGAAACATCCCCAAGGCTGTGGCTAAGCCATGTCTCCGCAATATCCTTTCTTTCAGGAGTGCTAGTTCTGCAAGGTTCGCAGGAGAGCTTCTGTAAAGTTTGGAAGGTAGGAGACGAGGTACTGGCAGAAGTAAAGCTGTGAGTACCGGGCGTGAGTCGTGCTTCGGTAGCTCAGTTGGTAGAGCACTTGCCCGCGGAAGGCAAAGGCAAAGGTCCCGAGTTCGAGTCTCGGTCGGGCACACAGTTTTAATCTGCCAGGAAGTTTCATATCAGTGCACACTCCGCTGCAGAGTGAAAATCTCATTCTGGAAACATCCCCAAGGCTGTGGCTAAGCCATGTCTCCGCAATATCCTTTCTTTCAGGAGTGCTAGTTCTGCAAGGTTCGCAGGAGAGCTTCTGTAAAGTTTGGAAGGTAGGAGACGAGGTACTGGCAGAAGTAAAGCTGTGAGTACTGGGCGTGAGTCATGCTTCGGTAGCTCAGTTGGTAGAGCACTTGCCCGCGAAAGGCAAAGGTCCCGAGTTCGAGTCTCGGTCGGGCACACAGTTTTAATCTGCCAGGAAGTTTCACGTTTTTATTTATTTAGTAAAAATAATTAAATCAGACCGCCACAAATCTGCGTCCGTCTTACTCGAGAAAAACAGTAAAATTCTTTTTAGCGCTCAAGGCTTCATTTGTTCTCCAGCGAACAAAATAGTGTAGGATCGCATATCCATCCGTACTTTTCTGTTTATATTGCCGCCCAAAGACGACGAATTACATTATCTAGAAAATTCCACCGTCGCCATGCGACGCCTTATTATATATTAATCATTCTTTATAAACAAGTATTTGCCTTCTGGCTGAATTTGCTGTTTTAATTAAGCCAAATATAGCGAATATCACATTGCCTCCCATGAGGAGAGAGGAAATGCCGAAGGATTACCTCGATTCTCATGTCCTCATGAGATATTCGTGATTTTTGGTGTGACATTTACATCATGTTACTGGCGTACAAAGTACATAAATTGAAATCACATTTATAAACATATATCAGATATTTATCATTTTTCAAATTATAGTTTTTCATTCTTTGTTCATCAGTCACTTCATTCCATAATACCAAGATTAACATTTATGTGCATATTTAAGTTTGGTCCATATTTGCTTATAACAATAAGTGAACGTTCATTTCGCACTTCAGGGGATAGAATTCAGGAATTACTTTCTCTTGAACTTAACAACTAATACATGAGTACAGTGAGTGCTTATTTTCACTAAACTAGAGTGGACAATGTTCGAGCATCTGTTGACTCCTTGTGGTTCAATTACAGTTTAATAACGTAGCACTACACTTCGTGATGCTTTCACTTTCTGTGTTAGCTGTCTACGGCATTCATCATGCAGTACATCTGTCCTTTCCGCTGTGGTGCCAGGAATTCATGCGGCTTCCCGGGTTTTTATTTACAATATGAAACAGAAGAAGTGGAAAATTATTAGTATAACTTGTAACCTATTGGATACATTTGTTAAGGATCGGGACTGGTCTGGAGTTTAGGGTCTTCCTATAGTGCACATTCATTTTCTTTGTCCATCAAGAGACAGGATTATAATTCATTTTAGCAGTGTTCAGGAGTGCCGGTATTAATGGCTTTAAGGTCTGAGTAATCTAACAATCTACTTCTCACTCATCTTAACTTCAACTCACGAAAATTGCTTAATTTACATATGAAAATGTAGTCACACAAGTGTACAAATGTCTTTCCTCCAGTATGTACGATTGAAGTCATGGCGGTTAGCAGTTTAAAGTTTGGATTGTTTCGTCACCCACACGTCAGCCACTCACAGCGGCTGCACAGTGTTGCGTGAGCTCCAATACTTAGTATCCGTTCGCGCTCAGGCTGCAACAGAGCTGCTGGTCGTCGATTGCTCCCTTTTTTTTTTTTTTTTTTTGTGAACTTCGTATCTCACGAGTGCATCGATACAAACACCTCGCGCGCGTTTCCCATCGGAGGAGCCGGACACTGAAGTTGCCTCCATACTTCTCTGTCAACTGCCTCCCATGAGGCTCACAGGTAAGTGACGACGAATGTTTTAGCTGTCGCTGCACTCAGAACAACACTGAACTTTGCGTTGCACCTGTTGTCGTAGCCTTGACTTCTTTTTACACTTGCAGTACAACACTACCACTAATATACAGTGGACAGTTATTTTTATTATGCACGTCGCACTTTAGTGTGCATCTTCACACAGCATTTGTGCTTAGTTCTTTCGCCGATAGAGTTCATTTACAAAACAATCAATTTTGCACGTTTCCTCCACTGGTATAGAAAGACTTATATTCTACTATTTACAAAATATCACTTACGAGCTAATATTTACAATTAATGGTCACTCCTTTTGTTAAGTCCAGTGAACAACTGCTTTATGAATGGACTCTTTATATCTCAAGATTTGCTTTCACTAGTGAACCTAAAAATATTCTTTCAAACTTTCTTTTAAGTGCTCATCTCCTCATTATGAAAACTACAGGTTTCGCAACACTCGTTGCATTTATTCTTTAGTGCACCGAAGATCATTTTCTACTGCCACGCAGCACATCTACTACTTAACGAGTACACATTTAATGCTGAATCTTTTTTTTTTTTTTTTTTGTGCTTTCCTTTGTGCTTGCCAATTTTTTTTTTATATTTGAGGGCAGACTGGATAACAATAGTTCTCCCTCTTCACTTCATGTACTCAGCAATCGTTCTCTGTTAAAAAAAAATAGGGTAACGCGTGTCTACTATTTTTTTGCATGAATGGAATTACCGACAGTTCACTGGGTTTACGCAACCGGTCCATAACAAACATTACCAAAGCTAGCGAAGTTCATCACGCTACGTGTCTCATTTCTCATAAGCACTGCTTTGCTTCGAAGCACACGTGCCTTTTACAAGTCGACCCTTGGTCTGGGTTAATGAACCAGGATCAAAAGGAACGGGCACAAGGAAAATGGATTTCATAAGAGGAGTGTCTTAGGAGACATTTTTGCAATAAAATCTGCATGTAAATAAAATTATCTTAATAAACATAGGCACATATATAAACTTCAACCTCCTTCCTTACAGCATGCCTTGCTACTTCTACGTCTTACTCAGGTTATAGTCAATATTAAGTTTAAATATCACTGCATTGCTTGTTCTTTAGATTAGCCTTCAATTAGGGTATTGAATGGTCGCTAGATTACACTACAAATCTTCTGAAGATCTTTACTTGGACTTATTTATGATACAGGGGGCTTGCTGTGTGGTTATTTAGTACCTTGATTCTACTGAAATCAATTCGTCAGCTAACATTCCTCATATACTCTTTACATTGGGCTCAGATCACAGGGTAATAGTTTACTTTCATAGCAATTAATGGCCTCGTGGAGTACTTACGCTACATTATTGATGCTTCATGGTTTGCCTCCATTTGTACTGTATTTCACCTAACTTAGTTTACTACAGCTTATTGTCTCCTTGCGTGAACACATGTGGGTTACCACTTGTTTTTCCATTTAACAGCACGCTTTAACTGAACTTTAAGCTATTTCTTCTACTCCTGTCCACTGTCTGGACTGTTTGAACATGTACCCTTTTTTTTAAGCAGGTAATTTGGGCTTTTACTACAGAACTTCAAGTACTTACATTACTAAAAATAAATCTATAAATATTCTTGTACCTTGAGAGAAGTGCTTATTTACGCATCCTCCTCCGTTTCTCACCTTTACATATTTTATTTAGCTCCGGGCAATCACCTCGCAAGCACTTTTTTTCTTATTACTAACTTAAAATTAAATTGAAATTCTTGGTGCAACCTCAATTTCCTGCTTCAGCTTGTTGAAGAAATATCAGTTCATGTCCATCACTATAAACAATTTTTCCATACATAGCATTTAATACTTAAAGATGACATGTAGTAGCCGTTACCATGTAGTCAGTGCGCTGTTCAACACAATACTTATTATTAACAGTTCACACAAGGAAATTTCCAGTAAGCAAGAGGTAAGAAACCGAAACAGATTCTATCTGCAGTTGGAGCTGTGTCTGTAAACTAACTCTTTGTTTCAATGGACCAATCGCTCCCGATATGGAGCAGCCCTGAATCGGCAATGATAAAACTTTTGAAACAGAAGACACCTGTCTGAAGAGACATGATGACATCACATTGATGTTTGCTCTTGTATCAACAACGGCTGTGAAAGGACTGTTGGCAATAGAAATCTTAATCGAAGCCTGGACCTGTTCATCATAAATGTCATTAATGTCTTGAGCTTGTATGTCAGGTGCAAGGTCATCTCGTAAGTCGGTCTCATGGTCGTACCGTATCGCATTAGCATACTCAGAATCAGAGTATTCGTTAGTACTCCCACTGGAACTGGCAGCGACCTCTAGGAGGCTGAAAGGTGCTCCCTCTAATTTTCCGCAGGATGTTTAACCTGTTTGTCATTCATGGCCTTAAGTGTTTGTTCCGTTTCATATTGGTGCTGGTTATGTGGTACAAATGCCGGTGTAGAGGGGTAAAATCCACTGGGTGCATTCACTTGTGAATAAAATACTTGAGACGGCGGCTGTCGCCCGATCTTTTGGTTGCCGGCAGAACCATTTCCTTGTGAAGGAAAGTTCGCATTTGGTACCGTTTGAAAATTGTTCCGCGGTCCTCTATTCTGTGAAAAGTTGTTCTTATGTTGTGCTGGGTGGCCTCCGCCTTGCCCATGCCACTTGCTATTTTTCGGCCTATAACTTTGATTGTACACTGGTCCATTTGAAAAATTACCAATCGTTTGTGGAAAATTTCCATACTGCTCCGGCGCAGGATTAAAGGGTGGGTTTCCGTACTGATGTTGTACCTGGTGGTTGTAAATTGGGTGGTATCTCTGCTGATTACTGTAATTGGTTTTCTGCTTCCGTTTAAAGTTATTGCCGTTTGCGTTTTGATAACCGCTGGCAGGTTGGTAACAGCGGTCGCAGTAGCTCGCTCTCTCCTTGGGCGCATTGTTGTCCGCGTGCGATGCATTCTGCTGGCTGCCAGGGAAGAATTTGCCGCTGCCAACCTTGGAGTGCACATCCTCGCTAATTAAATCTAAGGAATCCAGCACAGAAAGGAATACATCCATGTCTTCTTCGGACACATTTACTAGTTTCTCTCTAATAGACACAGGGAGTTTGCTTTTGAGAATCATAATTACGTCCTTGGAAGAAATCGGAGAATCCCAGAATTTAATTTTTGCTAGATACTTCTCGAAGTATCGCCGGAGACTTCCACGCTTCTCATTGAAAATTTCCGCACCATACACCTCCTTCCTTAATCTTTGCTGTACCCCATTACTCCAAAATTTTGCCAAGAACATTTTCTCAAACTCTTCATAATTCCTACACGTGTCTACCATTTCCGTTCCCCATAATGCTGCATCACCAGAAATAAAGCCAGTGACGAACTGAATACGCTGTCTGTCTGTCCAGCTCCTGGGAAATATGCCGGAAAAATTCTTTAGGAACACGATGGGGTGTATTTCTCGCTTCTGCGGATGAAAAACAGGAAAAGTGCGATGCTTAATCACACTTTCCTCTTGCATTAAACTCACAATTGTGGGCGGATCATTTAGTTTCCCTACTCGGGACTCAACAGGACTGTTGTTTTGCATGTAATCAGGCGGTGAACGATAAGGAGTTGACTGACATTCGTCACCGTCTAAAGAGTTGTTCCCTATAGTTTGCGTATGTGTGTGCGGATTTTCTACCCAGTTTCTCAGCATTCTGACTTCGTCCACTACTTGCTGCTTCCACTCGGGAAGATCCCGTGTAAGTGTCCTCCGAATCTGTCCCAATTCAGAAACTACTGTGTCTCCCGACTTACCAGGAGCAGCTAAGATTTCATAAGTTACATCCTTGACAGTCTCCCTAAGCTCCTCCCTGACCTTCTTTTCGATAAAAATATCTTTACCCTTTATCCATTCACTGTAGTGTTCCGACAATGCCTCCGCGTGTGCTTTCACGGTGCTCTTAACCTGTTCTTCGATATTGATTGAGTCTATCTGCCTCGACAGATCCTCTACTACACCTTCAATGTCAGATACTGCATTTCTAACTGAGTTTATTTCTTTGGTAGCTGCCTGAATTTTTGTGTTTAATGTTCCAGATACTTCAGCTATTTCACTTTTCACCTGTTTCTGCATTTTCTGAATTTGATCACTGATCTTAGTTTGCACCTCACCCAAATGGGTATTTAATTCAGCCGTAATTTCTTTATGCAGATCTGTTTTGATTGTGCCTAGCTCTGTTTTTAATGATTCGCTTACAGCATCTAGTCGGGCGTTAACAGTCTCAATTTGTGTTTTTACTGATTCGCTTACAGCATCGAATCGGGCGTTAACAGTCTCATTTTGTGTTTTTACTGATTCGCTTACAGCATCTAATCGGGCGTTAACAGTCTCATTTTGTGTTTTTATAGTCTCATTTACTGCGTCAAACTGTTGTTTCAGCATTTCCATTAACGCACCGAGGTCATTTGTAGCTGCAGCGGGACGAGTTTGGACTTCAGGGTCACTTTCCCCTGTTACAGACATGGTTAGTTCAGTTTCCACACGGGAACCTACCGTTCGCGATCGTAAAGGGTATGGAATACTATTAACGTCTTCACTCCCGTCTCCTGTTGTCACCTGTCTCTGTTTACTATCTGCCATTTTCGTCAGTAAATCAGGTGCTACGCAAGGCTTTCGTCGTTTGTCAGTGACGTGGTGAGTCCGCTAAGAGCACCGCTCTCGCGTGAGCAACAAATGAAATTCTATCTGGCGAGAAGACAAGATGGAACCTAAACGTTTCAGACAAATGAATGAAGATGCTCTTCACTGCAAATTGCGCACACTATCCACCATGTTGAAAATGTAATAGAAATAATTTCTGTCATCAGACCACGAAGAATTTTACTTTGAAAGATAAAATAAAGCAGATTTTCTATAGCGGGAAGGAGATAGAAAGGATGTGGATCGACTTGGAAAAGCAACGTTGCTACTGAAGCACTACACTGCGTATGCAAAATTCTGACTTACTTTTTGATGGCTTGAATACCGCTATGTTGTCTCAGCAAATTCACGTCTCTTTTCTCTTCTTTTCTCTCGGTAATTAAACTGCATTATTGACCGTTATTCTCACAGAGAGACGATGTGTACATGAAACGACAGAACATTTATTAACACAAGCACATAGAAAATTTTCCAAGAATTTGAACTAATTTTTGGTCAAGTCCCTGTTCGGGCGCCAAGTGTGATGCTACAAACTAGAAGTGATGTTGCTATTCAATGGAAAGTTGGAAATTGAGATTTAACTAACTGTTTTATCAATCACAATTGGCGTAAGAATCATGGATTGACCATTGTCATAAAATATTGCATTATGAGATGTGAATAGTTTTTACTTGCGGTTTCGCGTGGCTTGAGGCAGTCACAACTAGCGTGCTATTGATTAAGAAGTTGCGTTATCGTCTTTCTAATTACTTCATGATCGTAGATACGATCATACCCGGTTGTGAAGTTATTGTTATGACAAAAAAAATTTCCTAAGGGACCAGAAAGTTCTTAAGGGCGCAAAAACAACTGTAACATCACACAAAAGAGAAATTCAATATTAAAGCTGATGCAAGAAGACGATAAAACAGTTTTCTTTTTATCAATGTAACACGCACATTGGACTGCTGATCTTGGAGTCTGTAATATTAGCAAAATGCATAATTAAAATGAAAATAATACTGAGGAGATAATAGGAATGAGCACTGCTAAATGATTCAGTATTCCCAGAACAAATATTTATTATAACTAAAACATATATCGTACCTTAAGCTTAATACAACAATGACGGTAGATTTTTATGTCCATATCATGTCCATTGAGCGCTCTTTTATATAGCCATTGTCCTCTTGAGTCGCTCGTGCTTCGTCACGGTAAGTTACAACAGTTCTTCTTCCTACACTTCACTCAAAACTTAGACGGAACACGTTTTTATTTATTTAGTAAAAATAATTAGATCAGACCGCCACAAATCTGCGTCCGTCTTACTCGAGAAAAACAGTAAAAGTCTTTTTAGCGCTCAAGGCTTCATTTGTTCTCCAGCGAACAAAATAGTGAAGGATCGCATATCCATCCGTACTTTTCTGTTTATATTGCCGCCCAAAGACTACGAATTACATTATCTAGAAAATTCCACCGTCGCCATGCGACGCCTTATTATATATTAATCATTCTTTATAAACAAGTATTTGCCTTCTGGCTGAATTTGCTGTTTTAATTAAGCCAAAAATAGCGAATATCACAACATGTTCTGTTGCACTTCAAACTGGCGGATGGGCATGGCCACTGTGCAAAATTACGTTCAACCACAATTTAAGAACAAATGGAAAATGATAATGCCCATTAACTATACATTCTTGAAATCAGCATGAAATGCTTATTTCTATGGGCCAAGAATTTTTTTTCAAATTTTTGGTCATTTTCACAAGCATTTCCCCTTAAGAACTTAAGTAAGAAAGTCTTAACAGTTATCAGAACTTGTGAACTGTGCCAGATAATGAAGGATGACAATCAAGTGGTGATGTGTAAGTTGTATCTTAGGTGGGGAGGCTAGCATGCCTCAGCAATTCATATAGCCGTACCATAGGTGCAACGACAACAGAGGGGTATCTGTTGAGAGTCTAGACAAACATGTGGTTCCTGAAAAGGGCAGCAGCCTTTTCAGTAGTTGCAGGGGCAACAGTCTGGATGATTGACTGATCTGGCTTTGTGGCATTAACCAAAACGGCCTTGCTGTGCTGGCATTGCAAAAGGCTGAAACCAAGGGGAAACTACAGCTGTAATTTTTCTCGAGGGCATGCAGCTTTACTGTATGGTTAAATGACGATGGCGTTCTCATGGGTAAAATATTCTGGAGGTAAAATAGTCTCCCATATGAATCTCCGGGCTGGGACTACTCAGGAGGACATCGTTATCAGGAGAAACAAAACTGGTGTTCTATGGATCAGAATATGGGATATCAGATCCCTTAATTGGACAGGTAGGTTAGAAAATTTAAAGAGGAAAAGTACAGTGGCAGGAGGAATAAGACTTCTGGTCAAGTGAATACAGTGTTATAAATACAAAATCAAATAGGGGTCATGCAGGAGTTGATTTAATAATGAGTAAAAAAATAGGAGCATGGGTAAGCTACTACAAACAGCATAGTGAATGCATTATTGTAACCAAGATAGACACGGAGCCCACACCTACCACACTAGTACAAGTTTATATGCCCACTAGCTCTGCAGATGACGAAGAGATTAAAGAAATGTATGACGAGATAAAAGAGATTATTCAGATAGTGAAGGGGGATGAAAATTTAATAGTCATGGGTGACTGGAATTCGATAGTAGGAAAAGGAAGAGAAGGAAAAGTTATAGGTGAATATGGAATGGGGTTAAGGAATGGAATGAAAGAGGAAACTGCCTGGTAGAGTTTTGCACAGAGCATAACTTAATCATAGCTAACACTTGGTTTAAGAATCATAAAAAACGTTATATATGTGGAAGAGGTGTGGAGACGCTGGAAAGTTTCAGATAGATTATATAATGGTAAGACAGAGATTTAGGAACCAGGTTTTAAATTGTAAGACATTTCCAGGGGCAGACGTGGACTCTGACCACAATCTATTGGTTACGAACTGTAGATTAAAACTGAAGAAACTGCAAAAAGGTTGGAATTTAAAGAGATGGAACCTGGATAAATTGAAAGAACCAGGCGTTGTTGAGAGTTTTGGAGAGAGTATTAGGGATTGAATGACAAGAACGGGGGAAAGAAATAATGAAATAGTGAAGGCAGCAGAGGATCAAGTAGGTAAAATGATGAGGGCTAATAGAAATCCTTTTGTAACAGAAGAGATATTGAATTTAATTGATGAAAGGAGAAAACATAAAAATGCAGTAAATGAAGGAAGCAAAAAGGAATACAAACATCTCCAAAATGAGATTGACAGGAAGTGCAAAATGGCGAAGCAGGGGTGGCTAGAGGACAAATGTAAGGATGTAGAGGTATACATCACTAGGAGTAACATAGATACTGCTTACAAGGAAATTAAAGAGACCTTTGGAAAAAAGTGAACCACCTGTATGAATATCAAGAGCTCAGATGGAAAATCAGTTCCAAGCAAAGGAGGGAAAGTAGAAAGGTGGAAGGAGTATATAGAGGGTCTATACAAGGGTGATTTACTTGAGGACAATATTATGGGAATGGAAGAGGATGTAGATGAAGATGAAATGGGAGATATGACACTGCGTGAAGAGTTTGACTGAGCACTGAAAGACCTAAGTCAAAAAAAGGCCCCGGGGTAGACAACATTCGATCAGAACTACTGATGACCTTGGGAGAGCCAGCCCTGACAAAACTGTACCATCTGGAGAGCAGGATGTATGAGATAGGTGAAATACCCTCAGAATTCAAGAAGAATATAATAATTCAAATCCCAAAGAAAGCAGGTGTTTACAGATCCAAAAATTACCGAACTATCAGTTTAATAGGTCACAGCTGCAAAATAATAACACAAATTTTTTACAGATGAATGTAATAACTGGTAGAAGCTGACCTTGAGGAAGATCAGTTTCGATTCTGTGGAAATGTTGGAACACATGAGACAATACTGACCCTACCACTTACCTTATACAGGGTTGTAGCATATCCCCAATGCTAACAGTCTGTATATTGAGCAAGCAGTAAAAGAAACAAAAGAAAAATTTGGAGTAGGAATTAAAATCCATAGAGAAGAAATAAAAACTTTGAGGTTAGCCGATGACATTGTAATTCTGTCATAGACAGCAAAGGACCTGGAGGAGCAGTTGACCGCAACAGATATTGTCAACAAAAGCAAGATGAGGATAATGGAATGTAGTCGAATTAAATTAGGTGATGCTGAGGGAATTAGATTAGGAAATGAGACACTTAAAGTAGTAGATGAGTTCTGCTATTTGGGAGAAAAATAACAGATGATGGTTGAAGTAGATTGGATATAAATTTAGACAGGCAATGGAAAGCAAAACGCTTCTGAAGAAGAGAAATTTGTTAACATCTAGTATCGATTTAAGTGTGTGGTAGTCTTTTCTGAAAGTATTTGTATGGATTGTAGCCATGTAAGCAAGTGAAATATGGACGATAGTTTAGACAAGAAGAGAATAGAAGCTTTCGAAATGTGGTGCTACAGAAGAATACTTAAAATTATATGGGCAGATCATGTAACTAATGAGGAGGTACTGAACAGAATTGGGGAGAAGAGAAATTTGTGGCATAAGCTGACTAGAAGGAGGGACCAGTTGGTACGGCATGTTCTGAGCCATCGAAGGATCACCAGTTTAGTACTGGAGGGCAGTGTGGAGGGTAAAAATCATAGACAGAGACCACAAGATTAATACACTAAGTAGATTCAAAAGGATATAGGTTGCATTAGGTACTTAGAGATGAAGAAGCTTGCACAAGATACAGTAGCATGGAGAGCTGCAGTCTCTGGACAGAACACCTCAAAACAGCAACAACAACAACATAATAAAGATTCGCCAGATCTCTTAGGTCTTCATTATGTGTAGGAAACTTAAGTGTCCATCTGTTCAAGCCATGTTAGCAAAGACTGCTACTGCAGTTTGCAACCATGAGAGGAAATTGAGAAATGTGAAGGTGTGACTTCATTGAGCTATACGTGACACCACACATACACCTAGTGGAAATGACATATAAATTGTATTTCCACCCATGACAGTGCTGTCATCCCATGTGGTGCTGGAGGATTATCGACTGTTCCTTTAATTCTGTCCACTCCCACTTCTGTTTAAATATCTTCATTCTGCATCTTTTTTGGAAGTTTTTAATTACTAATATAAAACTGTTGTAATTGTAATCTCATTTTAAAGATGTTAAGGGCAATCAGAGTAAAATTGTTTTCTTGCTAACTAAAATGTTTCCCTCACCATATTAGTACCACTTGCAGATTATAACTTGGCATCTGTCGACCATTTTGTGCAAATGTGACTTAGACGTTAGTACCAGTGGCATTTCAAATGTAAAAACACATGCAAGAGGAAAGAGACATTCAGCATTGGTTGATTCATTAGTTTCAAGGCAACAAAACAAGTTGTCTTGTGATATAGTAGAAACAGTGACAGCACAGTCACAAGTTTGTTCTGAAAGGAATTTAAATGGTAGTGACAAATTGCAATCACTTGCTCTTACTACAATATCTAGAACTTCAGTTGAAGAGGGTTGCAAAACAAACTCATTGAAACATTTTTTAGTTATTGATGAGAAAGTAAAATCTGAGATTATATGGTCTTTGAATAACGTCATGTCTCATTCTTCAGTGAGAAGTTCTGGAAACACAACAGACGTATTCCAAATTATGTTTTCTGGCAGCATGATTACCAAAAAAATACAGTTACGCAAGTGTAGGTTGTCACATATAATTACTTGTGGACTTGGCCCTCATTTCCTGAAACTCCTACTTAACAAAGTCAGGGAAGTTTGATTCTTTTGTGTGTCATATGATGAGAGTTTAAGCGAAGTTGTGCAAAAGGCACAGACGGATTTGGTGGTTTGTTTCAGGGATGAACAATATTGGTCTATATCCACAAGATATTTAATATCTGTGTTTTTGAATTTTGCCACATCTTCTGATTTACAATCAGGTTTCCTGGAGGATCTGAATGGTTTGAATTTGTCACCTAAGAATATAATCAAAATTTCTGTGGATGGACCAGATGTGAACTTGAATATGTTTCGTGATTTTCAAGCATTTCTATTCAATGAAGAAGATAATCAAACACAAATATTTCATTGTTGCACTTGCTCACCTCATGTAGTGAATGAACCTTTGAAAACTGCTCATAATGAAAGTGGCTGGAATGTTCTTGAATTTCTTAGGGTGATTCTGTACTTTATGAAGTATTTTCCATCAAGGAGGACAACCTTCTCAAATATTACAGGGTTTTCGAAGCTCCCTCTCAAATTTTGTTCTGTAAGATGGGTTTGAAATTTTGTAAGTCATGAAGAGAGCACTTAAACAACATATTCCACATTTGAAGAAGAAAGTTGCTGAGCTACATAAAAGACCACCTGAAAGGGGAAAGTATAGCATTGCTTCTTGGCTCATAAAGAAAACTATTATGGAAATGGTGATATCGAGAAAAGTCTTATATCCTGTTTTTGCTTGCGCATTCTTTGTGCAAAGAGGACCTAAAAAATTAGAAGGAATGTGAATGAGAAAAGAAGGAATGATTACCGAAAAAGTGAAAGCAAGCTGAAATCAAAGAATTAGAAACAAAAGGAGCAATTATGTTGAGCAAAGCGTCAGAGATTTTGGCAGAAATACAAAATGTAATGAAGTATTATATTCATTTTATGATGACGTATTTTGAGAGTTTGTTCCCTTTAATCAGTAACTAATAATGTATCTATATTTGTAAAAACAGAATTTGTAATTTTTATTTGATATTTTCTGTTGCCTTTAAATCAAAATACAATATTTAATATTTTAAAAATGTTTCATTTCTTATTTCTTCATTTTTTACGTGACCTGTTACCAATTCCTCTCTGATTTATACTTCAAAAAATAATTAATTATAGATATTCTAAGAATTGTCAATATATACTTCTGTAAAAAAAAAGGACTTTCTGGTGCCAAATTTAGTGAAAAAGTAAACTTTGGAAAGATTTGACTTGAAAAATCTGGAAAATACCGTAATTTTGAAAATGGCTTTCACAGATAATGTTTACTAATTTTGCTATCACTTCAAATTCTGTGATATTTGTATACTGTGTTACTCTATCTACAGGTTTAGATGTTTTGTAAGTCAGCAAATTAAAGTGTATAGTTTTCTCCATAAAATGCTGTGAGAAATTATTGATCTGGTATCTAGAGTAGGATTCTGATTTAATCTTCCCTTTCTGAAGTCACCCTGATATTCTAGGAATTGGTTAGATAAATGTTCTGTTAATTTTGTTACAAAGGCTTATTTACAGTTTCATAATAGAATAGATGAAATCAATATTTCTCTGTAGTTATAAACACCTTATTTATTATTATTATTTTTTTTTTTTAAATGAAGGGTTTGGATTAGAGCTATTTGCCATTTTTCTGCATGTTTTCCAGTTTCCCAGATCTTCTCAGAGAACAAGTGTTAAAATTTGATAATATTTGATTTTGATAATTTCAGTGCTTCCGCTGTTATTGAGTATTCAGATCATACTTTGTTTTAATATGTTTAAGGATCTACTTCTGTTGATACGGAATCTTCAACTTTTTTTGTGTAGTTGAAAGTTCTAATTTAGGTACAACAACTGAACAGTTCAAAAGTTAATCAACTAAATTTGCTAAGATCACAGAAATAGCCTGAATTTTTGCATAAAGTGTCATGCTCTCCTTTTCTCTACTTAATGGTCCATCTCGCAATGAATTACATTTTTTTCGTGCATCAGTAATGAATGAAAATGCTGTTAGTGGCTGGGCAATGAGGTTAAGATACAGTGTAGTTCTGTCTTTGAATGTGACTTCGAAAGAAGTGTTATTCTGTGCCTCAAATGCACTAAGTTGCAGTATGTGGCAACTTTTGAGTGATACTTAACAACTGTGTGGATACAAGCTGGACATACACTATCTGGCCAGAAGTACCTGAACACTTCCATGTAATGTGGAATTAACCACTAGACATCACAAGAGGTGGAACAACCAGTATAAAAGGAGGCAAGGAGTATTGTGTGCAGAACAACCAGTATAAAAGAAGGCAAGGAATATTGTGTTGTCAGTAGAGAATCATTAACAGCAGAACGAGTCAGTCAGGAAAGCTTAATGCTGCAACTTTGAACATGCACTACTGATTGGTTGTCACTTGAGTAACAAATCCATCGGCAACATTTCAACCCTTCTAAAGCTCTGCCCAAGTCAGCTGTTGGTGATGTGATTGTGAAATGTAACTGTAAAGGAACAATCACAGTAAACCAGTCCTGGTAGACCTCATGTTGAGATGGAAAGGTACCATTGACCATTGTGGGAGGGAGATTGTAAACAATTACATGAAGTCTGTGAAGGGAATCACTTGGGGATTTCAAATTGTTAGCAGTGGAGCTATCACAGTGACTGTTCGTATGGAGTTCAAAAGAAATAGTGTGCCATGGTTGAGAAGCTCCTCACAAGCCTCAAATTTCTATGGTCAGTGTTGAGCGACACTTGAGGTGGTGCGAAGGCCAAAACCACTGGACACTGGATGATTGGGTATAAGTGGGAATGATGAATCACACGATACCCTGTGGCAGTTCGATGGAAAGGACTGGGTTTGGTATTTGGTGAATTCTGGAGAACTTTATGCGCCATCCGGTGTAGTCCCGATAGTGAAGTATGAAGGCAGTGGTGTTTCATTATGGAGGTATTTCTTGTGCTTGGTGTAAGATTACCTTATTGTGCTTAAAAAATGCTAATTGTGGATGGTTATAAGCACATTTTACTGCATTGTATACTGCATACAGCTAGCTCTCTCTCTCTCTCTCTCTCTCTCTCTCTCTCTCTCTCTCTCTCTCTCTCTCTCTCTGTGTGTGTGTGTGTGTGTGTGTGTGTGTGTGTGTGTGTGTGTGTGTGTGTGTGTGTGTGTGTGTTTCTTGGATTGGACTTCCCAGAGTCTTAAAATGAAACTATTGGAACACTTTTGGGGACAGTTTAAACAGTAGTGACCTTGCTCCAGACCCAGCATCCAACATCACTACATTCTCTGGTTTTTCACTGTAGGAAGAATGGTCTGGCATTCCTTCACTGACATTCAGCCAAACCATTGAAAGTGTCCACAACAGATTTCAAGACGTCAATAAGGCGAGGGTACACCCCATATTAATGTCCACTAATAGGTTTTCATGTACTTTTGATCAGGTAGTATATGATAAGTATGTCTTATATGAGTGAATTACTGGGCACTTTTGTGAGTGTCTGGTGGATTTACAAATTCAAGGGTCACTCCAAAAGAAATGCACACTATTTTTTTTTAAATCCATGTTTTATTATACATGTTTGAAAAATTCACAGTGTGTAGATATATCCTTTAGGAACAATATTTTCATTTCTCCACATAATTTCCATCCCTCTCAACTGCCTTATGCCATTTTGGAACCAGCGCCTGTATACCCACACGGTAAAATTATGGACCAACCTGTTGGTGCCACTGTTTGGCAGCATGCACAAGGCAGTCATCATCTTCAAACCTTGTTCCATGAAGAGAGCCTTTCAGTTTCCCAAAGAGATGATAGTCACATGGAGCCAGGTCAGGACTGTAAGGCGGATTTTTCAGTGTTGTCCATCCGAGTTTTGTGATCGTGGAGTGTGTGCAGTACGAGGCCTGCCACTGCGAGGGCAATCCTCAATATTGCCATGCCCGCTTTCATCACGTAACCTGCTTGCCCACTGACTAACTGTACTGTGGTCGACAGCAGCATCTCCATACACCTTTTTCAACCTCTTGTGGATGTTTCGCACTGTCTCATTTTCACAGCACAGGAATTCTATCACAGCACGTTGCTTGTGACGAACGTCAAGTGTAGCAGCCATCTTGAAGACATGCTGTGACGGTCGCACTCATGGGAACAGGTTGAAATAAGTTTGAAAACAAGTGGAAAGAATGTATCTACACATTGTAAAACTTTCACACATGCAGAATGAAAACTGTATTTTTACATAAATAGTGTGCATTTCTTTTGCGGTGACCCTCATAGAATGAGGAGGGATGGTTTTCTTGATTCTGGGAAAAATACTTGGGCAAACATGACAATGTCTAACAGCACATCCCATGTTAAATGTTGTGATGAAAACAGATGCAAAGAGCTACATTTCATTGCTGACACCAATATAATCTCTGGTCCTAGTGGGCACCACTAAACTTGCTATATCTGTGCAATCCTGTTACTTCTTTGACAGTCAGTTGCTTTCTTGATGAAGATAATGACAATTATTGTCTAAAGCTCGGATGTTCAGAGAATTACAGTGACAAGAACAGTTTGCGCAACAAATCTCAAGGTAGAAATACATACGGTTTGCCACTTTTATAGGCCCCATATATAATTTGAGGTCCTGCAGATATGTTTGCAAATATGTTTTGTGAAATAATAAAAGTGGAGTACCTTTTGACTTGTAAAATTACTATTCATTAATGCAAGATCCCTGCTCTTGTGACATTTAACAAGCAGAAAATACGGTTAAGTTTGTTTGGATAAAATTCTGCTGCTAAACTAGATCAGTGATTTGCAAAATATGATAAATGTTAAAAATAACTTTCATGTAGTGGTGCATTAAATGTTGGTTTTGTAATGCATATCTATACACAGTTAATTTTATACGTGTTACAATATGCATGCAATCATTTTATTGTTTATCTTCTTTATCTTTATAGGAGTGGTATAGTTCAGACTGAACCAATAATAAAACGAATAGATTCCCATACTGTGGCCAGTCGAAATTCTTTATGCAAATTGAAAAATTTCAGGGATGAAGACTGTGGTATGTTCTGCCATTTTTTATTACACTGTTATGGAAAAAATTGTTTATTTTCTAAATATTTGGTACAAACTGAATCTGATTGAATTGTTCCAAAGGACACATTTTCTACTATTTAGAATGTGAATGGCTCATAAATGCAGGTGATACAATATATCTCAATCTTTATATATAAAAGGTAAAGTCGTTACTGAATGACTCATCATTGCCCTACCCAAACCGCTAAGGACAGTTATCTGAAATTTGAAAAAAGTGTGGCTCTTATACTGTAGGAATTGAAACTTCCTGGCAGATTAAAACTGTGTGCCGGACCGAGACTCGAACTTGGGACCTTTGCCTTTCGCGGGCAAGTGCTCTACCATCTGAGCTATCCAAGCACGACGCCCGCCCCGTCCTCACAGCTTTACTTCTGCCAGTACCTCGTCTCCTACCTTCCAAACTTTACAGAAGTGTCATCCCTCATCCTGCGAACCTTCTTCTGTAAAGTTTGGAACGTAAGAGACGAGGTACTGGCAGAAGTAAAGCTGTGAGGATGGGGCATGAGTCGTGCTTTGGTAGCTTAGACGGTAGAGCACTTGCCCACGAAAAGCGAAGGTTCTCAGCTCGAGTCTCAATCCAGCACACAGTTTTAACCTACCAGGAAGTTCCACATCAGTGCACACTCCGCTGCAGAGTGAAAATCTCATACTGTAGGAATTGTTTAAGAAGGGATTTTTGATATTCCAACCCTAAAGGGGTGAAATGGGGTATGAAGAGTTTTTTTTTTTTTTTTTAATGTCACTATAAGACAGTTTTGAAGCTAGGCCTACAAAAATTGGTATTTGGTTTCATGGTCAGAAGCAAAGAAATATGTTTCATCATTTTTGTAAATTTAACCCTGTGGGGGTGAAATAGTGGGTGAAAACATTTTTTGAAAGTGTATCATTATTAAGAATTGTTAAAGCTATATCTATGAACATTGGTATTTTGACTTCTCGGGTACAAATAAAAGAAATATTTATTTCAGTGTTTTTGGAAATTGAACCTCTATGGGATGAAAAAGCAGATGATATTCTTTATGGAAATTTTTTATTATGAAATAATTTTCAAAGCTAAATCTGTGAATATCTAAATTTGGCTTCTCAGTTGGAAATAAAAAAAAGTGTTTCACTATTTTTGGAAGTTCAACCCCTATAGGGTGAAACAGGGAATGAAAGTTTTTCTGGAAATATTTCACTGTGCAAGCGTTTTTGAAGCTAAATGTACGAACATTTGTATTAAGTTTCTCTGTTAGGAATAAAAGATATGCAAATCACTGTGTTTGGAAATTCAGCCCCTAAGGGGGTGAAATGGGGGGGAGGGGGGGGGACATTCATGAAAATATTTCATTGCAAAAGCATTTTTAAAGGTAAATCTTTGAAATTTGGTGTTTGGTTTTTTGGTTAGAGATTAAAAATACATGTTTCACATTTTTGGAAATTAAGCCCATAAGGGGGTGAAATAAGGTCAGACGGATTCACTGATTTATCATTGCCCACACAAACTGCTAAGGACAGAAACTTTAAGTTTGGAGAGGGTCTGGATTTTACACTGTAGGCATCATTTAAGAATTAATTGTTTGAAATTCCATTCCTAAGGGGGTGAAACTGGGGATAAAAGGCCTTTTTACAATATGTTGCTGTGAAGGTAATTTTGAAGCTAGAACTGCAAAAAGTGGTATTTGGTTTCTTTCAGAAAATAAAAATATGCGTTTCAGCACATGTTTTGTAACTTCAACAAGTAAGGGCGTATAATAGTGGGTGAAAAGTTTATGAAAATTAAGTAATTACTAAAGAACTGCTAAAGGATTTTTAAGGCTTTATCTACAACAATTGGTATTTCACTTATCAGTTAGAAATAATAATAATAATAATAATAATAATAATGCAGCTTTCAGGGTTTCTGGAAATTCAGTGTCTAAGAGAGTACAAAAGGGGACAAAAAATTTTAAGAAAATATGTCGTTACATTAAAAAAAATGTTAAAGTTAAATTTACAAATATTGGTATTTCACTTTTTGGTTAGATATAAAGAAATATTTATTAGGGAATGAAAGTTGCTCTAGAAATATCTCCTTAAGAAATGCCAAAGCCATGATTAATGAATACTTTGGACTCTAGCTTCCAGAAGTGCTTTTTTTGGTCAGAAGTACATTCAGAAAAGGCCACACTTATGTAGCCTTAATTAGTGTGAAAAGTGTTGAAGGTGTTGCAATTTGTGAACAGCATAAAAATTTGATCTCTGCAGGCCATACAGTCTACACGAGTGAAGCAGTGGGCACTAAGCTGGTTAATATAATATAGCACAGCATTATTGTGCACTGACAAAACGAAAGGAATGTGGTAGAGGTGTTGTAACATATTTATACTGAGGATTTATTCTTTTCTGAATTTGGTGATTTCATGGGATTTCTGATAGCTCGACATATACAGCATTTTATCTTGCATTTGGGCACCCTTTGTGTCCATTGAAAAATTGAAAATGTGGAGTCATTATGAGCTTACACCAAATCATTTAACATAGAAGCAATCATTTTTTTCGCAAACTGGTTTTTATTATACCCATTTTGTTATATAGTCTATAATTTAATTCAAAATATTGTCAAAATTTAATATTAACACCATTTCAGGGAGAATAAGGGTTCAACAGATTTGGAATCCAGAATGAGTGGTGTATATCTGACACACATTAATGGAAAAGGAAATGTTGAAAATTTAGGTTTTGATTTTTTTAGTTGTTTCTACACCAGGAGGAGAAGGCAGGCTGGGACTGGGTAAAGGAACAGGAAAGGAATGATGTATAGATGCAGGAGTTAATACAGAGTTTCACATTTTTCAATGCAACAACCATTGGAGGATGTACATTTCATTAAACTGAGCAAAGGAAAGTCCAAGTTGCGATATCAGCAGTTATGAGGAGGACAGATTGCTACTCAATGTGTTATCTTTACGATGAGTAGCACTCTTATCCTTTTCATTAAATTGAGTGTTTCATTTGTAAAACTGAATTACCATTTACTATGGATGTGATGATGTGAGCGTGATGATCTTGCTTTCTTGGCATGCAACTATATACTGAGTCCAACATGTATTGTGTAATGCAGTGTTCTATAAAGGATATTACGGATGGCAAGTTTTGTGTTGCATTTATTTTCATTTGTCATGAATGAACAATGTTTCTGTAGATGTTCCCTGACCAACTAAATAACCAGTATATTTCTGTTGTCAGTGATGTGTGATACTGCATGTAATCCTGTTTAGTCATATGACAAGTTGATTGTGTAGAATCACAGTCCAGGGGGCATGGGGTTTAAACAAATAGTTGTAATGTTTGCATTTACAGTGTTAATGAGATCCTTTAATAAATCTGAGCAGTATTTCTGCAGTCGCTCTCTTAACTTTTGGCAGCCAGTGTAATGTGAATTTTAAGTTCAGTCACAACAACAAGGAATTTCTTGTAATGGTGATAAATGGGTAATTGCTTACAAGATCAATGGAGAGTGTTTTAAATCTTGAAATAGGCACCACCAGAGTGCAAGTAATTTACTAGAATGTGGGAAAGATGTGGAGAGAAAATTTTGCTTTATCATTGCAGTGGAAGCCATTTGTCCTTTCCTTTTTTGTGCATGCTAAGTAGCATTTCATGAATAATAATAACAAGAATATCAATGGCTGCTATTGCAACAGTGACAGCAATATTTCATTTTTCTTTCTGCATCTTTTCCACCTACTAGCAATTTGTTTGCACTATGTTTGTGACTATTTCAAGATTTAAAACACTCTCTATTAATCTTATAAGCAAATACATATTGATGACCATTATTAGAAATTTCTTACTATAATCACTGAACTAAAAATTCACATTACAGTGGCTGTCAAAAGTTAATAGAATGTTTACAGAAACACGGCTTGGGTTTGTTATTACATCTCATTTCTTTTTTCATGTGAAGGCCAATTCTTAACATTGTAAATGCAAACATTACAACTGTTTGTTAATCCCCCCCAACCATCTGGACTCTGATGCCACGCTATCAACTTGTACTATGACTTAACAGGATTACAAGCAGTATTATACATTGCCAACAATAGAAACATATTGGCTATGTAATGAGTCAGGAAACATCTGCAGGAAGATTATTTCATCCATGACAAAAGTTTTATAAGAGAATGATTACAACACAAAACTTGCCAGCTGTCATATAAATTATAGAACACTGCATTATACAAAACATGCTGGACTCAGTGTATAATAGTATCCCAACAAAGCAAGGTCATCACTCTCACACCGCGTCCACAGTAAATGGTAATTCACTTTTATAAATTAAACACTCAATTTAATGAAATGGGTAAGAGTGCTACTCACCATAAAGATGACACATTGAGTAGCAATGTATCCCTTTCATAGTTATTGGTATTCTCACCTGGACTTGCCATTGTTCAATTTAATGAAAATCACACCCCTCCCCCTCTTCCCCCAGTGTTCTTTTAAGTGAGAATGTGAATTTATTCTACTAAGCAGTCCTGAAATATTTAAAATACAAAAAATTCTGGATAAATTGGAATTTTTAATGTGTGACAAAGGAAGAGCACCACCCATATTTCTCAAAATGAAAATGGATGCACCTAACAGTTAGCCACACTCCAGGAACTTGCGTCACTTTCATTTGACGAAGTGTTTAAGTTGTTGTCAAATTATCATCATTAAATGTACATGTTTCATTGCATGTAGAGTTCTGTCATTGTTCCCCAATCCTACAGGGCCGATGTGGCGGAACTCCACAACACGGTCTAAGTCACAAATGTCAGTTTGTTACCAATTCTCATCATGATTCCTATGCCGGTTCTATAGATCATGGCACAATCATTTGGTTGGCTCATGAAAAGTCAGTGCGCACTACAATTTGAAAACCCAACTTTGAGCAAAGTGTTAAATATTGTTCAATCTTTTGAGATACAAGGGTTGGAACTTAAATAGTGGCAACTATTTACTCACAACTGGTACAAAAGAGTTACATGTTAGCTCCTGTTACTGTCCTTCAAACAGTCACCAGCATTGTGTAGAACCTGTTGCCAGTGATGTGGAAGGCATAGTATACGGTTAGCAGAGCGTGTTCTGTTGATGGTGTGAATGGAGTGGTCTACTGCCTGTCATACTCTGGAACAGTTCTGAAGCGAATGCCATGAAGTGGTTCCTTGATCTTCGGAATCAAATTAAAGTCACAAGGACTGAAGTCTGGGGAGTATGGTGGATGGTACAGTACTTCCCAGTCCCATCGACCGAACAGAGCAGACACAGCTTGCGCCGTATGTGCCCACGCATTGTCTTGCAAAATGATGGGTGGGTTGCCCAAAAAGTGTCGTCACTTCTTTCACAAAGCTAGTCACAGGAGATGCTTCAAAAATGAACAGTAATACTGTGCATTGACTGTCTGCCATGGAATAATGTAATGCGTTAGGATAATGCCATCTAGTCACAGGAGATGCTCCAAAAATGAACAGTAATAGTGTGCATTGACTGTCTGCCATGGAATAATGTAATGCGTTAGGATAATGCCATCACAGTCATACACAAGAGTCACCATAATTTTCACTATACTGGGGCTCTGATGCACTTTCGACTTTTGCGGTGACCTATAATGATACCAGTCACTGGATCGGACTTTCTGTTTTGGCTCATATGATGTGGCCCATGTCTCATCCAGTGTTACGATATGGCGTAAGAAAGCTCTCCTTTGCACTCATAGCAGTCCAAGTATGCCTGAACTGTGTCGTAATGTATCCATTTCTGTATGCCCGTCAAGTCATGTGTAACCCATCGTAATGCAATTTTTCACATGCAAAGGCGTTCCTTCAGGATGCAAAGCACAGTCGTATGCATTAATCCGGTTTCACGGGTGAGCTCATGAATCGTATGGCACCAATTACTGCCCATTAACACGGCAACAGCATGCACTTCTTCTTCAGAGATGTTAGGACGGCCTACCTGATGCATGTCTGCCACAGTTTGCCGACCTTCGTTGAAGGCTTTTACCCAATGTGCCACTGTTCTGCACAGCGATACCGATTCCCCACATGCCACTTGAAGACCTTGATGACACTGTCGTACTGTACAACCTCTGCCACATTCAATCTTGATCCAACTCCATTGTTCCTGTTTCGAAAACATAGTGGCACTGTTACATTAGACCACTCACTCAAGAATTGACTGTTTTTCTCTCGGCTGTGCGCATGCCGGTGACATGGGATGGGCGAGTCCATTTGGTTGGAGGTAAGGTAGGTATGTCAACAACGTGTGCTGTCAGCAACAATAGTAGATTCCATTGCATAGTGTCTCCACAGCAGTGTTGCCACTGTTTAAGTTCCAACATATGTATCTTGTGCTGCTAGTTATCAGATTGAGACTCGGTGTGACATCGCTGTGGCGGCTCCTGTTCCTGGTTGTTGGGTGCTGGTCAGTTCTCGGGGAGGATGATGTGACAGCTGTACAAATGCAGCCTCCATGCCACACTGGACAGTGACATGCCAAACAACCACCACAGCAACAGCAGCACCTCGTGCTCCTATCTTGCACATTTTCTTTTGTGCAACATGGTAAGGCCATGTTCCTTAAGCACTTGGTGACTTGGCAACAAGTGAAAGAAAAAAGGGCATCTAATGTCTGTTTATCATTCCTAGCCCCCTCCTGTTGACGTTAATTGTGTCTCCACTGTTGTTTCCGGTTACTTGACATTTGGCAACCTAAAACGAGCAGTGCATTCCACTTTTTGAGCTATTTATGCCTCCCACTATGTATTGTCTGTGACTTGTTCCTTGATTTTTGGAAGACACTATGATTGTACTGCACATTTGTTTGGTCTAGAAGCTTTCAGTACCTTTGATTTTTCCATTTCACATATGGTGTACCTTGTTCCCGAACACGTTCCTTTCTTGCAGTTAGACTCTCTGTTTTCCGAGTTCTTGTCTCTTTTCACAAGAACCTTTGTTATCAATGGACACCGACCTGGGAGCATGTGTTCACGCTTTAGAAATCTACATTACATTTGGAATCTCTGTTTCGGGAGCCAACTTAATGATGGTGCCAAGGACTGTACAATTGGCATAGGAATTGTGATGAGAATTAGTAACAAACTGACATTTGTGACTTAGACTGTGGCATGGAGTAGAGGTGCAGTGACAGAATTCTACATACACTATGATGACATTTTGGCTATGGAGACCTCCACAACGGACTTCTTACACTTCAAGGTGAGGATGGTTCTGAACATCCAATAGCTAATTTGCCATAAATATTCAACTTCGCTCAGCAGTGCAACTCCTGAGTTGAGGAAGAAGCACTTGTACTCTATGCACTGAAAAAATTTCATGTTGTGTTGTATGGGTCTAACCAGGAAAGTACTTGGGCTTGAACAAACACAAATATACCAAACTCATGTGAGAAATAATATAAAGGTCTCTTATTGCACTAGTGATACTCCCGCATCTGCAAAACTCTGCAGTCATTTGTTAGAGGCCTCTGCGTATGCCATGCCGCATTGCACACTGACCTGCTGGTACGCCAGTCAGGACCAGTAGGGACAGTGCAGTGTGCCTCTGAAGTTGCGTTTTGTGACATTTTTTGTGTATTGACGTGTCAGATGGCTCAGCGATTGGTAATCGATCCTGCTAATGTATTGTGATTCGTTGAGATGAAGTTACGAAGAACCCTCCTTCGTGAAGATGGTATTGGTGTAGAAGATGAATCATTCGCATGTTTTCTCATATCTATTATAGTGCAGAAATATGAGCATAAGTTAGAAATAGATACTGTTGTAACACTAACACATAATGATGATGATAGGGACGATAATGACGAACAACTCATTGCAAACAGTAGTGCTACTGCAAGTGCAGGAAGAAACAATGGAAGCTGTGACAGTGAATACCAACCGTCTCCCAAGAAGAAGGTTAAAGTTGCAAGTATCATCACGGCGTTTGATGACAACACACTGGAGAACATGTACGATGATTATTATGTAAGAGGTTTCGACACATACGAAAAGCTTCTGAAAAGATGGTGTATGGCGTCTACAATTACATCTACAGTGATAACTAGAGCATGACTGCAGAGTTTTGCAGAAAACCGACACCCACCAGCACATTCAGAGGTACGTAATGGTCCTGTAACCAAACGTTCATACAGATCTGTTTGTTCGAGCCCAAGTACTTTCCTGGTAAATTCTTCCTCTTCAGTGACAACAAGCCCTCAGTTTCATTGTTTAACCCTTCTGCATTGTTGCCTGACAAAGCAGCACATTGCCTTCATTGGTGGGTCTCGTTTCTGACTCGCTACAAGCATGAAATTCATTTTCGGCCTACTGTGCAACAAACTGACACCAATGCACTGTTTTGCCTTCCACTGTGTCCAGATCTTATTTTTTATTAGGGTGAACTCCTTTGTTTTCACTTTGATGTTGAGGTGCAATGTACAGTGGAAGGGTTTCCTATTACAGGCTCCTGGATTGCAGCTGTTGGCACTGCTGATACGGTCTTGCATTAAGTTGTTCACCTCATTCAGCACAGCTGGCCGGACAGGCCTCTGGGTACGACTTCTGATTCTTTACGTAACTCTTTTGCCTTATGTCACAACCTTTCAGTGTTTGACGATTGTGTCTTCTTAGTTACAAATGAGTTGTTGTCTACGGTTGTGATTGTGGCTGCCTTACAGCAGAATGTGCTTCAGTATCGGGGACATTGAGGGTTCTTGGGTACCAGGTTATTGTGTTTTTTGATGGAGAATCGATGCTGACATTGTACATCTTGTTGCTACACAATAGACAGCGCTGTGAGTGACACACTCTTTGTTGTCTGTGCTGCAGAGTATGTGAGATTGTGTCCATATTGATTTCATGAGACCCATCCTAAATTTTTCCAGGTTTTTGGTTGTCCATGCTTTTTTATAAATTTCCATATGTTATTCACTGCCCTCAGACATCAGCCGCAGCTATGATACAGGCTGTCACGAAAATGCATGACAGATGATGGTCCACAGTGTGGTGTAATGGCGAGATGGGATGTCTTGTCCACACATTTCAACATACAAATGAAAAAGTACCTTGTGGTGGCCTCCTACATAGACAAGACCTTGATATGCTTCTCAAGTTCCTACAGGGATTGGATTCCAACCAAGATGGTCTGTAGTTGCCAGGAATGCACCCTATTCCATCTGCTCATGCCACTCAGCCATAACCCGAAGGCACAGCTCTCTCTGTGCTATGCTACTGGCTCCACGGACTGGGCTTTGGTGTTTGGCTGCAGACCGAAGTGGATTCTGGCCACGGTCCACAGCTGCCGAGGCCACTGCCACTATATTGTGCACACCAGTGGCAGGCCGACAGTGTGGCATCAATACCAGTACTGCTTAACAGTACCTGCTGCCTCTGCCATCAGCACCTGTCCTAGCCTCATAGAGCATTCCTGCTGCAGGGGTGAACCCACCCTCCGTGTGGATGTTGCCACCTCCTGATTTTCCTCCAGAATCCAGCTGCCCTGATGCCTGCTGCCACGCCTTCCCGCAGTGCTTTACTGCCATTGGTATCAACTGAGCCAGTGCCTTCAGGCCCTTCAACACTGGTGCCCCCAAATGAGATGCCAGCACCTGCACCGTAGGCACAGTTCCAGCATGTCAAGAACTGGACATCAAGATGCTACCAATACTTGTGTTATCGTTTCTCTCTTATGGGACTTCACAGGGGAGCAGACGCCACATGTGTCTGCAGCCATACCATTTCGGCACCTGTACTCACTGATTCCAGCCCTGAATCTCCTTCCATGTCACATTCATCATTTGTGGTGTCTGTCACGGAGGCCGTGGATATTTCACGAGTTGCCCACATCATTGGAATGCTCTCTCCCCATGGAGGAAGCCTGGTAGAACTCTGGATATAGTACTTGGGTACATGCTGTGGCACCAGGACCCTGGCACACTATACTTCGAATTTTTCGTCAGTGCATCTGCATGGACTGGCCACCGGAGGCCATCTGCAGTGGGCCGTGTGACTTGTGCACATGCCATGGCATCTGCCACATCATATACTGGAGCACTAGTCTTTATAAGCACATTGCAGCAGGCATTCGTCTTCATATTGTGTTCAGCAGCTGCTTATATCAGTATGTTGCTTGTTTCTATGTTTGTGTCTATGTTATTATCTGTTATTTGCTTCTAGGCAGAAGGATAATGAACTTTGGTTCAATGATGTTGTTTGTCTCTTACAGTATGATTCAAGAATAATAGTAGTAGTAGTAGTAGTAGTAGTAGCAGCAGCGGGATATGAAATGTCTGTTACACTTTGAGGAAGACTGTTGCATGGTGTTACTTATATTGGATATTTGGATGCAAGTCATAATACTGATAAGCAGATCTGTGTTACTATATCACCAGTTTAAATGTACACCTGTTCTTACACCTGCAAAGACTGGTCTAAAAGTAGTGTCTGTCATGGCATTATGTAATGAACATGAACGTCGTAAGTTGTGGTTAAGTAACTCAGTTGATGAAACAGTGAATCAGAGATTGCCAATCAGACGGACACAACTGATGCAAATTTTATGGTTGTTTGGGGAAAGATTTAACTTGTGAGCCCTCGATGAGCTAAACATGATGTAAGGCACTTAAGTATTTACTGGGAGATCACTCGTGTACTTTTTATGTGTGTGTGTGAAGTGATCATTGCAAGCAAGTGCCATAGACAGTAGCCACCTGTCCCGCCCAAACTGACTGCCACTGCGAAACTTGGCTACCACTGTTCGTAGAGACTATCTTTTTCCAGAGCACACGCATGGGCACTGTGCAATACCTGCGCTGATGATGGACTGGTCATCACTTTGTAATAGTATGCTCTTAAGCAATATCATCACATTACACCTTGTAAGAGCGTTAACTAAAATCTAGTGAAAATGACCCTGAGATTTTCATTACTGTAATGGGCACATTATTGTTTCCTTATTTGAATTGTAGTGATGGAAATATGTTGTTTTGTAATAGCGTTTTGTAAATGACTAGTTCAGTTAGTAAACTGTGGGCCATAATGACACATTTTACAAAAACGAAAGAGTGTAGTGTACTCTGTTTACATTCCCACAGCTGATGCAGCAAATCTTTTAATTTATTGTTAGGTACAGATGCTTTGACAAAGTATCATCATTTTATAATTAATAACTGTCATCAGATTTAATCAACTTCAGATGTGGAATGTTGATAAAAATTTAGCATTATATTGCTTAACACTTTCTGGGTGACAGCTGGACATGATTTGAGCAGTTTGTGTGCCTTCATTCCTGCTTTGCTGAAGTTGAGGACAACAGCCAATTTGTATTTAAAAAACGCAGTCAGCTGAAATTTTATCTCCAATTTATTTTATAGGCTACTGGTTTAGCGATATGACACGATCGTCAGACCCCTCCATACTAGATAGTAGGTGGGATTTTCCAATGACAAACATGTATGTGACACTGGAAAATAACCAGTCTTCACACCAATTTATGCACACATGACTTTAGCATATGGTTATGTGTCAAACACAAATTGTTTGCGTAATTCTGATGGAGATTGACTGTCTGTGGTTACTCCAACCTATGCAACACATTCTTATGTTTATGGATAAAGCTGCAACACAAAACTCTCTTAATGAAATCAGATCACAGATTCCACTTGACAAATGTGAGGATTCTCTGTGTGTCTGTTGTTTCATTTACCCCCCACCCTTTCTATCCTTCTGACTCACAAAAGATGTAAACTGGGACTCAACAGCAACTTTTGAATTAATAGCTCTGTTGATGGCGGGAACCGGTACTTCATGATAGGACTCTCTTAATATCATAAGAATAAACCTGATGTAAACATTACATTATATATACTTGCATATGTGCTAGAATCTCGTGGGATTGCATTTCACATGCAGTGGAAGCCAAGCTGTCTGGAGAACAGTGAAGTACAATAAGAAGTATATGTTTTATGCTCATTCATTCATTTCCGTGTCTGGTCAGCATTTCCAAAAAACCTCAGTTGTGATAGCTTTGTCATTTCCTTCCTAAATATCCTGTACTGTGCACAGGTTGCCCAGGAGGAGGCTTGGATCTTCTTCAGCACCACAGTTGCAAGAGGTGTCTGCGCTCACTGGAAGGGTTCCCCATTTCTTCAGGTTGGTCTTGCATCAGGGGATGCCCACACTTAGGTGATTGAGGGACCTCCATACAGGATATTGTAGGTTTGCGCCAAGAGCTAGTTCTTCGTTTGGTGATACCTCTACAGGAAGTGAGGTCTTCCATGTTACAAGATGAATTGCCTCTGGTGCTCCCTCCAGTGGCACAGTCCTAGGAAGGAAACTCTTGCACTCTTTAAAGCATGATCTTGCTGCCTGATGACCGTACATAGGATGTCGGCGGTCATTCTCCTGCTGTGTTCTCTCACTGTCTGCAACAGCAGCCCTCCAGATGTTGGGTGGGGCTATTCCGACAATCGGATACAATTTATGCAGTGTTGTTGGCTTCAAGCATCCTGAGATGATCCTTGCAGTATCATTGATCACAATATTGGCTTGCTTAGCATGAGCTGAAGCCTTCCACACAGGAGCAGCATACACGACAGCTGATACACAGAGCACAACTGCAGAAGCCCTTAGGAGGTGCAGGTTGGCTCCCCAGCTGCTGCCAATCAGCTTCTTAAGTATCCCATTGCAAGCAAAGACCTTTTGTTCCACATTTAGATATTGCTGCCTGTACGTTAGATCCCTTTTCAGCGTGACACCTAGATTGACGTGTTGGGCAATGTTTCAGTTGCTCTCCTCACCATGTGATGTCCACCTTTTGCTTCACTTTGCTGTTTCATAAGTGGAAGACGCTCACTTGAGTTTTACTGGGATTGGGCTTCAGGTGGTTGTCATCATAGTACTTGGAGAGTTCATCCGCTGGTAGAGACTGTTTTCCCTCTACTTATTTAAAGTCTGTCCACTGCATAGCTACTGCTGTGTCATAGGTATAGATGAAGAGCCTAGTACTTGCTGGTATTGGCTGAGCATTTGTGTAGATATTGTACAATGCTGGAGCATGCACACTGCCTTAGGAGAGACCATTCTTCTGTGTTCACCATCTACTCCGCTTACCCTGTAATGAAACTTAGAATCTTCTGTTCTGGAGGAAGGTGCTAATAAGGGATATTAGTTGGTAGTCCTTAGTAGGGTCATACTCTTTCTTTAACAGTTTCCCATGACTCACAGTGCAGTATGCAGCTGTTAGATCAACAAAAGCGACTCTGGTAATCTCACAACTCTCAAAACCGTCCTCGATGTGCTGGATTAGATTCGAGATTTGACTACTGCATGACTTGCCAGCATGAAAGCCTGCTTGTTGTGGGATGAACTTCACTTCAAAGGTGGCACTGATTTGGTTAAGTACCAGCCATTCTAATATCTTGAAGGTTTGTTTTATGCTGTGTTACTCACACACTGACTCAACGATAATACAGGACAACAGTTTTACCAGCACATTAAACTTGGACCGCACTGGCCAATTAGCTGGCCCAACTAACCAGTAGTGATGTGAACATTGGCAGTTATGACGTAAAAACAGATGAGCAGACAAACAATACCGCTTTGAATCTCATTTAATTTTTAAATAGAATGAAATAATATACAGCAAAACTCTGGCAATATGCTTCTTACAAGACAATACAGAAAACATAACATAATGTTGACAGTAGCTAACATAGTGATGTACAACTTAAACACAGGGTAATTTTTCTGCACCAGATATGTATAACATAAAAGTGTATTGCAGGGATTTCACTGTATAGTTAAAATAGTATACAGTTTAAGAACTGTTATTAGCTATGTTGATAACAAGGCATTCAACAAGAGAATCCATGAAGCCATTCAAGCATCACTTTTTTCCTCCATTTTTTGTGCATGCTTTTCTGCATCCTGCCAGCATTCAGCATTGACATACGACAAAGTTTCGTACATTTACTCCAGTTCATCTGGGAGCTTAAATTTCATGTTATTTCTCACAAAAAAAACTTTAACTCAGTTCTGTGCAGACTGCAGTGGTACGGTGGCAGCTATAAAGATGCAGCAGTTGTATGGTATGCACAGTGTCATGAAAACTATTGTTTTCCATTTTTCTAACAAGGCTTATCACTCTGGCTTCTTGATCACATGTGTGATGTAAAACGGTGGATTTAGTCCCAATAAAGAGAATTTGATTTTTCATTTGTCCCACAAATTTATTTTTAGTGTTTTCTTAATTTAAACACTCTTTAATAGCAAACTTTATGCAAAATATCAATAATTACAGTTTTATATTTGCAATGAAAGCTAGAATATGTGTAGTTAGAAACAAGAAGAAAGGAAGGGAAATGATGATTAGATGAATGTTAAATAGCATATATTTGATGAATTTTATGTTTCAATGATCTAGGAGAATTTTATATTTAAATAATCTATGTAATCAAATTGAATTGGGGGGGGGGGGGGGGGGTCAGTGAAAAGAGAAATACTAGAGCAAGCTTCAAACCAGTGATCAGTACAACATCCAGCCACAATTCTTTAATGCTAGCGATTCAGCCATGCAGTTCATTCACAAATATGCCTTAACTTTTGTAAATAAAATTCCTCAGAAAACTTCAAAGCCAATTTCCTCTCTGAACTTGTGAAAAGTGTTAAGAACAACCAGTTTTTGGCCACTTTTTAAAGGTGTTCTGTTTGTCTATTTTAGTATGGAGCAGGAAATTGCATCAGCAATTTTCACCGTATATACAAACATCAAAAAAACTTTTGCATCACCCCAGTTGCCAGAACTCTTGAAGATAGATGTTGACTGTGGATATTGTATCACAGACACAGTCCCTTTCACTATTCAGATATGTCACTAAAGCCACTCAAAGATGTAAACAACCATGCATGAGCAGCGCCTATTAGATGGAGGGGGTCCGACAGCCGATCAGTTCCAATCATTCCACCAGGAATGAGGTACACAACTCGTCTTGTTTGTAGTTCAGCCATGCCTAGACAGTCAATAACACAGTTTGATCACATCCACATTGTTACTGTGTGCCAGAAGGGCTCTCAACAAGGGAAGTGTCCAGCCGTCTTGGAATGAACCACAGCGATGTTGACCAAACCTGGAGAAGATACAGAGAGAACTGTCAATGACATGCCTCGCTCAGGCCACCCAACGGCTACCACTGCAGTGGATGACAGCTACCTATGGATTATGGCTCGGAGGAACCCTGACAACAACGCCACGATGTCGATTAATGCCTTACTTGTAGCCACAGGATGTTATGTTACGATTCAAACTGTGCGCAAGATGCTGCATGATGCGCAACTTCGGTCTCAATGTCCATGGCGAGGTCCATCTTTACAACCATGACACCATGCAGCACGGAACAGATGGGTCCAACATTAAGCTGAATGGACCGCTCGAGATTGGCATCACATTCTTTCCACCACTAAGTGTTGCATATGCTTTCAACGAGACAAATGTCGGAGATGTGTTTTGAGGCAACCTGGTCAGGATGAGTGCCTTAGACACACTGTCCAGCAAGTGCAGCAAGGTGGAGGTTTCCTGAAGTTTTGGGGCAATAAAAAGGGTGGTAATGATGTTTATGTTGATCTCTATTCCAATTTTCTGTGCTGGTTCCAGAACTCTCAGAAACAAGGTGATGCTAAACTTTTTTTTGATGTGTGTATTAACAGCATGACAATCAGAGTACATCTAGTGTGCACAGAGACTGTGGCAGTACACAATTTTTGCAATAAAAACTACATAGCTGAGTTGTAGTTAAGAAATATGAGGGTGGTTTGAAAAGTTCTCGGAATCACCACGAGAGGTTAGCACTAGCCCAACGAGTTGTTCACATGATATTCATTGTACTGTTGCATGTGAACACATGCCACATCAGTGCTGTTGGAAGAGAGCTGTGGTGGTGATGTGGCTTTGTTTTTGCTCCCATGTAGTGATTTGCGAAGATAGAAAAAAAAATCAAGATTCGAGTAGTGTCTAAGTACTTCGTAAAGAAAGGTATGAAAGGAAACAACATTCATGCTGTTTGCCAGAATACATGGTGGGGAGCAGGAGGGTGGGTGGGGGGCAGCCTCTGCTCCTTTATATTAAACTGTGGACAAATGAATTTAAATTTTGTCAGGAGAGCTTAGATGATGATCTGCGATGTGGTCATCCAAGATGTGTCACTACTCCAGAAATCATTCCAAAAGTGCACAAAATGGTCATCGAGGATCGCCGATTGAAAGTGTGTGAAATTGCTCATGCTTGCGAAATGTCATCTGAAAGGGTGTATCACATTTTAATTGAATAATTAGAAATGAAAAAATTATCTGCAAGATGGGTGCCGTGACTCTTGGTGCTGGATCAAAAATGCATGAGAATGGACATATTGGAAGAATGTTTGGCCTGTTTTAGCAGAAATGAAAAAGATTTCTTGCACCGGTTTGTGACCACAGATGAGACTCTGGTGCACTATTATACCCCAGAGACAAAACAACAGTCAAAGCAGTGAAAACATGTTGATTCTCCACCACCAAAGAAAGCAAAGACTATCGCTTCACCAGGAAGGGGAATTCTGTTTGTAGATTATCTACCCACTGGGCAAACAATTACTGGAGAATACTATGCTAACCTCCTGGGCAAACTGCAACAAAAGTTACGTGAAAAAGGCTAGGTTTAGCAAGGAAGGAGGTCATCTTCCATCAGGACAATGTGCACCTACACACATGCCGTCGCCAGGACAAAATCACATGAACTAAGGTATGAATTGTTGCCACACCTGCCTTATTCACCTGATATTGCTTCATCAGACTTCCATCTCTTCCCAAAAGTGAAAATTTTTCTTGGAGCACAAAGCTTCACTTCAAATGAACTGATAGCCAGAGTTGACAACTATTTTGCAGGCCTGAGGAAACTCATTTTCTAGAGGGTATGAAGGCACTGGAACATTGTTGGACCAAGTGCATTAATCTATAAGGAGACTACATTGAAAAATAAAAAAAGTTTCAGTGATGTAAGTACTTTTTTCTTTTCCATTCCAAAAACTTTTCAAACCATCCTTGGCTGTTAATACAATAGAAGATCTTGAAGTTTCATTTACAGTAACCTAGTAATAAGATATCTAATACATAAGCAGGACCTGCTTCCAAGAGGGTAAGAACACCAGTGTACATGTTCTATGGCTGCAGACTAATCATTGTGTTTGTATTTGTTTGCATCAAGTTTGTTGTTATGATGAACAAAGTGTAGCACAAAGTAAATATGTACGCTGTGGTCCATGTTTTCTTTGCCTTCTCCGGTTTTATCTTGATAACTGAGCAAACACTGTAGATATGTCATCTGTTTATGTGAATTTGTCAATCTGATTGTTCCTATTTCAGAAGTTGGCAAAGGAAAAGAAACTGAAATAGTCCACTGTATATACTTTTCTAGAATAGAGTATACAGTAGCAAGTCACCACTATCAATGCAGTATCAGCTGAAGAGGTTCAGAAAAGTACTTTTGTCCTGTATTTTCTAATCCTGCACAAAAGTGAAATTTCTTATACAATGACCATTGAAAATTTGAGCTGAACATTTATGCTGGAGCCTCTAACGTAGGCACTAAGCATAGCCCCCGCCCCCCACCCCACCCCCACCTCCCCCCAGCCAACATTTCTTTCATAACAGCTAGAAATAATCATATATACATTAAACAGTATTGTATGGAGTTTATAAAATGGGAATGTATAGAAATAGCTCTGTCCTCAAGCACCTATCAGAATAGAAACTTGATGGCTTGTAGGGTCAGATCTTTTGCAGCTCTCTGGAAGATTTACTTAAGATATTATGCAAAATGTATGAAGCAGGTATGTATTTCTCTGGTAACAACAACAACAACTTAACATTCAGTTAGTTCTATCTGCCATTAGTACTGACTTGAGCAGTCACGGAAACTTAAAGGGCCACTCCGAAGATTATAACAATGGGGAGGCCATTATTCAGTGGATTGAAACAAACCACTTACAACTGATTGACAATGTCAAACTCCCTGTGTCCTTTAAAAATCCGGGATGTTGAAGAGGTTACAACGTGGAGCATAAAAGATGTTGCACATCTATATCAAACAACCAAAACAGGAAAATTATTTTTCAAGTAATGTACATGTTCATCTGCAAATGTCAGATTTTGACACAGGTATAGCATTTAAAAAGCAAACCGGAAGGTGCTCCAGAGCATAATAGATAATATAGTACTGAAATAACACCAGCAACAAAGTTCTAAGACAGTCCATTCCAAGAGGCTGTAGGTGAAATTAGCTCAAGGGTTTATCATGAGAAATGGAACACAAGCTATAAAGATATGTATAACTATTTAAAGCCAACCCCTTTGTGCACACAGGTAGCACTAGCCAACTGTTAATCAACTCAGTACTGATTGCCAAAACAGCGAGTTGTATTAGAAAGGCAATGGAAGAACTGTAAATGGGAAGAGCAATTGAATCTTTAAGATGTCTCAACTGCAACACAACATACTCTACAGGAGGATGTTCCTACCACTGCCAGCCAAATAGCCAGGCTCTCCTGGAAAACAGCACACCTAGGCTGAAATCCTCCAAATTATACTTCAAAATATATAGGAACAAAGAAGAAGAAGAAGAAGAAGAAGAAATACTAATACTAGGAACTCCTTCAGTACAGAAGAGGCAAACAGGGCGCTTACCAAGAACAAAGTGAAGAAGGCTCAAAGATTTATATGATATTCTAGTAGAACAAATTAAGTGTTTTGGAGCTAAAATATAACAATGAGTGCTAGAACTCTTTGTAAATTGCTTCATCTTCATCCAACACCTTAACATCTGGAAGCAGATTAGGGTAGTTACAATCTTAAAAAGGAAAGCCAGTTAATGATCCTGGAAGCTCCCGACCCCCCCTCACACCCCCCTCCCTCTGCTGCCTCTCATCTGTAAAATCTACGAGAGAATTCTCCAAGCACAAAAGTACCATGTAACCCCTGAAATTTTGATGAGATCCAACCAACCAACTAACATGAATATTCCTGCCCTGACTGCCCCAAGCCTCAAGAGCCCCTTGTTAGCAACTTTTAATCAAACTGATGGTACCTACCTCTGAACTAAACCAGTCTAACTGGTAAGCTCTTTCTGTGATATTCTTATTTGCCTTTTTTTGTGTTTGCTTTAAGCTTTTCGTGCAGAATAGTTGTATTCCCACAACTTCTACTGTTTTTAATTTGTAATAATCTGATACATTTGATTTCAGTGAAAGAAATTGTCAGAATTTTTGCCATTAGTACATTAATCAGGTTTTTTATATAGAAAATCTGAAAAACATTAATTGACATTTCCATTTTGGTTTCTGTTCCAGATTTACCACACTTCATTAAAAACAGATTTTCTTGTGGATTCCCTAAAGACTGGGAACTATTAAGAAGAAAGTGGATCATGTTTTTAAAAGCGGGTATGTTAAGCCTCTTTGTGAAGCAACTACTAACCTGTGCTTGAAAGAAACATGATCTCTTTTTGTACTTATTTGATGAAGAAAAGAGAGATGCCATCTCCAATAAAGACAGATAACATGTACAGACTTACCAAAGCAAAGAAACATGCTGCTTCTGTTTCTACCACATTATACAAATACCATGTGTGATGAAAAGGCTCTGACTGTGAGAGGAGGATTGGGGGGGGGGGGGGGTGGAGGAGGAGACTTTGTTGTTTTATCTTCTTTTTTCTTTGGAAATTAATTGAATCTTGTAAGTAATATAGTCATTTATTCGAACTGGAATTTTATCCTGCATTAGTCTGTGTTTCTTTTTGTTTCTTTGTTGTGGTGTATCATTTGTGTTTATGCCTTGCATTATCATGGATGAGTCTGAATATGAAGGAAGATGGTGAAATCTTGTAATGGCAAATTGCCTATTCCTCTCAAATAACAGTAAGGGGACTACTATATTTTGTGCTTTGGGGGTGGGTAGATGGGAGAGGCGGATATCAACATAAACTATATCAAAGGACCTCACAATGTTAATCTATTAATTGTAAAATGTAAATATGATTAAACAGTTCATTTATATATATATATAAAATTAATTATTAATGAGGGACATCCAACCCAAGATACTTCAAACCTCATTGAAAGTAGTGTTCCATCACACACCCAACCTCCTCAGCATTATAGTCCATTTCTGTACCACTCTCAATCCCAATCACATCCCTGTGGGAGGCCCAGGTGCAAGAGCCACCCAGTCCCTCACCCAGCATTTTCTATTCCAGTCTTGTCACAGGCTTATCGTATACCTTCAGAGGCTGCCTAACTGTGACAGCAGCCACCGTCATATACCAGCTCTGCTGCAATTGTTGCAGAGCTTTTTATATTGTTGTATTAGCCAACCAGCTGTCTGCCAGGATGAACAGCAAAGTAGAGCACCCTGTGGCGCACCACACAGCTGAACATAACATGCTTAATTTTCATGGCTGCTTCACAACCCAAGCTATCTGGATCCTCCCCTGCACCACCAGCTTTTCTGAAGAGCACAGATGGGAGTATCCTTACAACACATTCTTTGCACCTGAAGTTATCCTGACCTCACCTTGTGGCAACATACTCTTCCACACCCTCCATCTAACAGTCTTCACCTCCACTATTCTGTTACCTCATCCCTATTCTTGTCTCCCAACCTCTTTGTTTGGCACCCTCTGCCAACACACCCACCCATCTTTCCCATTACCCACTTCTCTCCCTTTTTGCTCCATGTTTCCCCCCAATTCCCTTCCCCACAGCCTCCCAAAGCAACACTTGTTACCAGCCTAGTCCCCTGCATGGCCTGCCAGACAGGCTTATCTCTCCTCCCACATGTACACTGCTATCTCTGTCCCTTCCCTTTCCCCACCCCCTCCAGGCTGCTGTTTCCCTTCTATGTGACAGTTGCATGCCACAGATGGCAGTCAAGATGTAGGCATCAGGTGTGTGTGCTTGTGTGAACAACTTAACGTGTCATCTTTACAGTAAATAGCAATCTGTTTTTTCGTTATATTGTCGATATTCCAGCCTGGAGTTTCCACTGTTTAAAATTAATGCTTTAAATGTAACAGTATACTTGTACTATACTTTCACCCATACCCTTCATCTTTTTCTGATGAAGGTGGCGTCTAAAAACTTATGTGTAAGTGTCTTTTAATTGTACCTGACTGCAACACAATGTTTTACCTTTACAGTAAGTAGCAATCTGTCTTTTCCTACATTGTTGATATTCTGACCTGGAGTTTCCTTGTTTGATATATTAAATTTAATTATGATTACTTTAATTAATTAATATATTTAAAGAATAATTATTTTAAATGATACATTTCTGATGGTTTGTGATTTCAACTGTCCTTCAGCAGCAATATTCTGTTGTCATGTCCTCACTTTATTCTTTCTGTTTGTTTCTCTTCTATGGGTCAGAGCACATGGCTCTGGCAGCTGTTTCAAATCCCGTATAGTTTGTCGTTGCTATATCTGTTGCCTGACATTTTTGTAGTGGTCTCTACAGTTATGAATGCTGTCTTGCCTCATGTTTGCAGTGATTTTCATAAAAAATTATTATTTTATTGGAAAACGGAAACCCAGCAAGAATCTTCTACCAGTGATGTTATGGGTGGAAACATCAAAACTACAACTTTTCATGACACTTTCTCAATTTATGAAGAGAAAGACATGATCACCAACAATCTTCCTGCCTATGTGACTCCTGTAGAAATAGCTAAGGGTCAAGCAATTGCAGAGCAGGTTACTGAAATTATGAATGATAATTTCATAGTAAATAATGGAGATATGACATTATGCACTGAACCTAACAAACAAGATCTTTATGAAGAGGTATGTGGTTGGTCTCTCTCTCTCTCTCTCTCTCTCTCTCTCTCTGATTTGATTCCCACTGTTAATTTTTTCCCTCTCCTTGCATTGCTATTGCCTATTGTTGTAATGTTCTCTTCATCAGCTGTTCATAACAGCCCACTGAACCCTGAAACCCTTTGTATGTTTTGAAGCTGTTCAATGCAACTATGTTATTTTTAATAACAGGAACTTACATTTTGGAAGAGCATCAGCAAAATCAATCACTTTCTTCATATCAGTCAAGGACATGACAATATGAGAGAAATATCCTTTGGAATGCTCAAAAAAATGTCAGACTGTACTCATAAATATTTAGAGTGTTGTACTCGCAAATATTTAGAGTGTTGTACTCACAAATATATAGAGTGTTTTATGGCCTACTCAGGTGTGATATTTTAGGCACCAGAAAGGGACATCCACATGCTTCTACTCACAAAATTTGAACCAAATCAGTGAACCCTATCCTGCACCTTTTCCTTTGCAAGATTGAATACAAGACACGAGATTCCCTCTGTTGATCAGGAACTGTTCAGTCACTTCTCCTCACCTTGTATGCCAAATATTATTGCTGAAGTTCTTCCACAATCAACATTCACATTTCATGTATGAGAACGGTCTGCTGCACTTAGGGTAAGTTAGCAAAGATACAGAACAAACCTTTTAAAAGTGATCTGTATCAGAGTTAACACAAACATCTTGTTCTCTTTGTCTGCAGGATTGTAGTGCCACATCCATTGAAACTTTGCAGACTTGTTCATAACTAAACAAAATATACACAAGATACTACAGAATCACTGTTAATGTGTAGTCCATGCAGAGTTCAATAACTAATGAAAAAACTTAATACAGTAAGTTTAGAAGTAGGCCTACAAAACATGTAATAGAAAATGGTGCAAGTTGACAGCTGAGCCATAGAACAGTTTAGTTTTCCTATTCAGATCACTTCTTGACTACAGCTGGATGGAGAGCTGAAGACAAACATAAAGGACTGAGTATGGTCCCTGTTTTGTTCCTAAATACATTAAAATTTCTGACATGTTTGAAATTAAAGTTTACAATCAGTGTTTGTTACCAGTTTTGTTCTAAAGCAGTGGCATGTGACCATTAAATTAAAAAACCATTCAAACACTCGAGGGTTGTCCATCGAGCAATAAGGAGATGCACAATGGGAATTACTAGAAGATAAGAGGAAACATACCAGTGGCTCAGGGAACAGACTTCAGTGGAAGATTAATTTGATAATGCTAACAAAAATGAAATTGAGGTGGACAGGACTTGTAGCCACACAATTTGATTGCAGATGGACCGAGCAAGCTACTTGCCGGACTCCGCTAGATTAAGGACAGAGATGCTGTACTTGTAGATAGTGGATAGGTAACATTAAAAGACTTGAAACAATACAATGGAAGCATATGACTGAAGTGGTGGTGTGTTAAGTTCTAAATATCTTAGGATTTTTCATTGAACTAATATTTAGAATTTTATTTTTGAATTCATTTTCTCTCTTGACTCTTGTTTGGGTTGTGTTCAGGTTTTATTGTCAACAAGGCTTCGGTTTGGTTTAAATCTAGTGATTTTGTGACAGTTGACCAAACATCAATAGTGAAACACATTGGGTCTGTGCCACATCTCACTACTTTGTCACCTCTCGGCACAGTGTTTGGCACATAAATCACTAAAATGATTTATAACACTCTCCAATACTGGAAAATAGTGGAATAATGGAAGGAGTAAAGAAACTAGGCTGCTGAGGTACGAATATGAAGCTGTCTAGGACAGTGTAGCTGTGCTTGTATAAGTGTTGCTTTGGGTTACTTGAACATACTGTATCTGGTGTTGGCTTTGACTTGTGATGTAATGATGTTATGACATGCAATGTCATACAGAGAGAGAACAGAACATTGGATATATTTATTTAGGAATTAGTTCAGTTTTATTTTTTGTAATTTAATTTAGTAATTACACACATCAAAAAAAGTTTTGCATCAGTTTGGTTCCAAGAGTTCTGGAACCTGTACAGAAAATTGGAATAGAGATCAACATAAACATTATTTCCATCTTTTTTATAGCTTATGAAATCCGCACATTGCTTTTGTACCACAATACAGCGAGATCTTCAGAGGTGGTGGTCCAGATTGCTATACGCACCGGTACCTCTAATACCCAGTAGCACAACCTCTTGCATTGGTGCATGGCTGCTTTCATCGTGTCATACTATGCACAAGTTCATCAAGGCACTGTTGGTCCAGATTGACCCACTCCTCAACAGCGACTCAGCGCAGATCCCTCAGAGTGGTTGGTGGTTCACGTTGTCCTTAAACAGCCCTTTCCATTCTATCCCAGGCATGTTCGATAGAGTTCATGTCTGGAGAACATGCTGGCCATTCCAGTTGAGTGATGTCGTTATCCTGAAGGATGTCATTCACAAGATGTGCACGATGGGGGCATGATTTGTCGTCCAGGAAGACGAATGCCTTACCAATATGCTTGCACTATCTGTCGGAGGATGCCATTCACATATCGTACAGCCATTACAGCACCTTTCATGACCACCAGCAGCATTCATCGGCCCCACATAATGCCACCCAAACTCAGCAGGGAATCTCCACCTTGCTGCACTTGCTGGACAGTGTGTCTAAGGTGTTCAGCCTGACTGGTTTGCTTCCAAACAAGTCTCCGGTGATTGACTGGTTGAGGGCATATGCAACACTCGTTGGTGAAGATAAGGTGATGCCAATCCTGAGCGGGCCATTCGGTATGTTGTTGGGCCCATCTGTAGTGTTCTGCATGGTGTCGTGGTTGCAAAGATGGACCTTGCCATGGATGTCGGGAGTGAATGCTGCACATCACGCAGCCTATTGCACAGAGTTTGAGTCGTAACATGACGTCATGTGGCTGCATGAAAATCATTATTCAACATGGTGGCATTGCTGTCAGGGTTCCTCAGAGCCATAATGCATTGGTAGCAATCATCCACCGCAGCAGTAGCCCTTGGGCAGCCTGAGCGAGGAATGTCGTCCACAGTTCCTGTCTCTCTGTATCTCCTCCATGTCCGAACAACATCGCTTTGGTTCACTCCGAGACCCCTAGACACTCCCTTTTTGAGAGCCCTTCCTGGCACAAAGTAACAATGCAGAGACAATCAAACTGTAGTATTGACTGTCTAGGCATGGTTGAACTACAGACAGCACAAGCCATGTACCTCCTTTGTGGTGGAATGTCTGGAATTGATCAGCTGCCTGGCCTCCTCCGTCTAATAGGCGCTGCTCATGCATGGTTGTTTACATCTTTGAGTGGGTTTAGTGACATCTCTGAACAGTCAAAGGGACTGTGTCTGTGATATAATATCCACAGTCAATGTTAATGTTCAGGAATTTGAGAAACTGGGATGATGAGTGTATTTTAACTTATTGAATTTTATCCAAGTGTTAGCTCCAGAACTATTTATGATGACCACACAGATAATAATCCCGTAGTGGTCCACATTTTCTTTTACCTTTTTGCTGGAATTGGTTTTATTATCTTTGTGTTAGATACAAAAGAAACAACTGATCAGTTTGCCACATAAATCTGTAATATTCCGTGTGATGCAAGCGTGTAGTGTTCTTCACATGAACAAATGGTTGTTGAAAGAAAATAAATATTTAATGCCCTCAACTTATTACTTAACCAGTCACACACACACACACACACACACACACACACACACACACACACACATACACACACACACACACACACACAAAGAATAAATTACAATTCATGAAGCCAAGTGATCAGTTACGTGCACTGAGATGTGCTACTCCATTTTTAATGATATTGCATTATCCCTTCAAGCATTTATGAAATCATTCTTCCCTCCCCCCCCCCCCCCAACAAACATTCTAATGTCCAGTAAATGATAACACCTGAATCATATTGCACATAGGACCTGGAGATGATAGTGCTGGCCAGGATCGACTAGGAAAACTCTGCTGCAAGATATGACATATTTTATTTAACCATGAGCTGCAATGTCAAAGTGCTGTGATGCTCCCAGATTTACCCTCTTCAGGTGTGTGGTCTACTGGCATTGCCATTGATGTCGGAGGGTTGCGGGGGCAAGATGGCTGTTTGATATCCTTGTCTCATGTTGTTGACACTGTTTACCTCACTTGGCAGTGCATGGCTAAGTTAGCATTATGTGACCCTTAATGAGCAGTGCCAGTGATGGATAAACCACTGAATTCTCATAGGTAGTCACTGCTTCTGGTTTAGAAACTCACTCTGGTGTGTAATGGTCGCTGCCGTACCTCCATGGTTGCAAACTGCTGCCCTCCAAGGCAGAAGTCTGGTGATGCATCGGAGCTCAGAGCCTAGGAGTGGCTCATCTGTTGTGTCATTCCGAGTCTACAGGTGCAGACATAAAACCATGAGTTGGTCTGGTGGAGGTGGCTGCCCAGATTGGTATCAGCTGCTGGCTGGCCTGTAATATGATGGAGAATTGCACACAGCTGATGTCGTGGAAAGTGCTGCCAGACTGTGCATAATTGAGTTAGAAACAGAGAGTATTTATGGCGATTAATAACACTCTCGTTGTGCCGTTGCCTTGTTCCCAGGCACATACATATCAACATCTCAGTGTCTCAGTGCTGTGGGAATATTCTGCAGGCTGGTTTGTAGTTGTGTGGCCTTTCACCACAGTGTACAGACAGACTCGCTTGTGGAATTACATGTCACCCCTTCTGTGCTCGGCTGCTTGCCTTGCGTATGGCTGCAATGGAGCTGCTTTTAATTCAGTGACACACAAAATTTACTGAAGGCATTATAGTATGGTTGTGTCATGTACTGATACTTATAATTATACATAATATAAATGGATGGATAAAAAATCTTGTCACTGAGCGGCGGCAGGGGAACACACGTAAGAAAGGTATTACATAGGCCAGCTTTAGGCAGAGGGCTGAAGGAAAAAGAACTGGTGAGGATTAGGAAAAGAGACAGAGTTCAGAAAAATCAGCCAGAACCCCAGGTCAGGGGAGACTTACTGGCTGGGATGAGAAGAAAAGACTACAATATATTTTCAAAAAATGATTATATTCATTATTATAGTTTTACATGATATTTTGTTGTATGTATGAGTCTTTACTTGTCAGTGTTTCAATAATTGAGTTGTCTCATTCATTGCCCCACAGTCACTTCAGAGTCCTTTACTCAGCTGTCCAAAGATCAATTATGAGAAAGGATGGTAATTCTTTCAATTCTTGTTCCTTAATGTTTCAGGATGATTGTTAGACAGGCATACAAAATTGTGGATAAATATTGCTGATGAAATTATGTAGAATTATGGAACACCATAGGGACTGACAACCTAAGCAATTTGGTCCCATAAGATAGAAATGGAACACTATTTAAATGCTTCCCCATATGCAGAGATCAGACAAAGATTAATGAAAGTATGTTTGGAGCACAGCATGTATGATGGAAAATCAGAAAAAAATTATTACAGCCTGTAAATTTTGGTGTTCCAAGGGAGTTTATTGAGACTGATTGAATAACGGACTAAGTCAGCAAGAAATATGACAAGTAAAGAACTTTATAACTAGAAAAGAGAAAACGGTTGGGTATATATTACTACATACCTTGTTTATGAAACTTGTTGTTGAAGGGATTGTGTAAATAAAGAGTTGTAGGATGGAAGATTAGGGTCACAGAAACAGCACAATAACCAAAATACACTGTTGTGACAAAAGACTTAGGAGACCTTCTAATGTTGTGTCAGACCTCCTTTTTCCTTGCGTAATGCAGTAGCTCAATGTGACACGGACTCGAGAAGTCATTGGAAGTCCCCTGTAGAAATGTTGAAGTATGCTGCTGCTATAGCCATCCATAATTGTGAAAATGTGGCTGGTGCTGGGTTTTGTGCACAAACTGACCTCTCCATTATGTCCCATAAATGTTCAATGGGATTCGTGTTGGGTACTCTGTGTGGCCAGATTGTTTACTCGAATTGTACAGAATGATTGTGGCCCATTGAGATGGTGAATTGCCATCCATAAAAATTTCATTGTTGTTTGGGAACACGAAGCCCATTAATGGCTGCAAATGTTCTCCAAGTAGCCGAACATAACCGTTTCCAGCCAATGATCGATTCAGTTGGGCCGGAGGCCCCAGTACGTTCCATGTAAACACAGCCCACATCATTATGGAGCCACTACCAGCTTGCACAATGCCTCGTTGATGACTCAGGTCCACGATTTCATGGGGTCTGCACCACACTCAAATCCTGCCATCAGTTTGTACCAACTGAAATTGGGCATCGTCTGATTACGCCACAGTTTTCCAGTCATTTAGGGTCCAACCAGTGTCTTCACAAGCTCCATTTTGTGATGTTAGCAAAGCCACTCATGTTGGTCATCTGATGTGAGAGCTCATTAATGCCAAATTTGGTACACCGTCCTAATGTGTATGTTTATCGTACATCCCACATTCATCTCTGTGGTAATTTCTCGCAGTGTCACTTGTCTGTTGGCACTGACAGCTCTGTGCAAACATCACTGCTCTCAATTGTTAAGTGAAGGCAGTTGGCCAGTGCATTGTGCTCGGTGAGAGGTAATGCCTGAAATTCTGTATTCTCAGCACAGTCTCGACACTGTGGATGTCAGAAAATTGAATTATGTAATTATTACCAAAATGGAGTATCCCGTGTGTCTAGCTCCAACTACCACTCCACATCTAAAGTCTGTTAATTCATCTTCTGTAGCCCTGATCTCATTAGACACCTTTTGACATAAATCATCTGAGTTCAAGTGGCAGCTTCACCAGTGCACTGTCCGTTTATACCTTTTGTACCCAACACTACTGCCATCTGTATTTGTGCATATTGCTATCCCATTACTTTTGTCACTTCAGTGTAAAGGCCCTTTGTTCAAAATCACATACTTGTGAAATCCAAATCTGCCACTCGGTAACACTCGATACTGTGTTACTTATAAAATGCTCAGATCATTGTTGACGTGCTTTGACATGCAGTACTTTTGGTAGTTGAGAAGCTGCCACTGAAGCATGTACCACCCTTTGACAGCACGCTTAATGTGGTCAGTCAGTGTAATTTAAGGAAACCGCAGTCTAAAACATACCAGTCTGTTTATGGGTCATAAAGGAAGCCTTACTAGCCACCCAAAGATCCTATGCCCTTGCCATGTTTGTGTTTGTTGATGATATCATTATGATCTGATCTGTATCTGGGCCAAGACACTATATACTCATTCTTCCACAGCATCCAGACTCTCTCTCCTCTTCCGTTCACATGGTCCTCTTTAACTTGGCGTGCCACCGTACTGGACAATAATCTCCATCTCTCTGATGGCTCTGTGAGAACCTCTGTCATTGAGACTACAAACCATCAACAGTACTTTATTCTGTTAGCAGCCATCCCCTCCAATAGACCATGACCACATGTTGATGTCATACCTGGAGTGACAGGCAATGCGCACCTATGGTATGCTGGCAGAACCTTCACAGTCACTCCATTGCAAACCTAGTCTACAAGTATATCTCCTGTTGCATATCCACATATGGCCCTAATCCGTGAACCAGTCAACTGAACCAGTTGCTGTGGAATGCTCTCATTGTTACTCTGGACTAAACTTAACCACATTTTTAGCTCAGCGTCTACCTTCGTTTAATAGTGCCCTAAAATGATGAATATCATTGCCGCAGATTCTGCTTAATGTCCCACTGCAGCAGACAGCAATGATGCCCCTTCAAGTTACATATCTTTTAAACGTGCCTGTCTGCAACTTAACATGTCATTTTTACGATACATAGCAATCTATCTTTTCCTATATGTTAAGTCTATGGAGAGGCACTAGTGTCATATCTCAGTGACGAACTGGAAACTTTCAGCACAGGACAGGGAGATGTAGAGGAATTATGGCTCAAGTTTAAAAGAATAGTTGACTATACACTGGAAAGTTAAATACCCAGTGTAACAGTTCATGATGTGAGAGATCCTCTATGGTATACAATCACTGTAAAGAATCTTCTAACGAAACAGACTACTGGATAATGTGTGTAAAAGAAACCATAGGGCTGCAGATAGAGATGCTAAATGAAATGTGTTTGGCAGTTAAGTGAGCAACACTCATAGGTAAGGGCTTTTAGTAGCACGAAAGTTAGCATCCAGCCACTCGCGGGCTAGACGAGAACTGAAATTGAGAGTAGTAATGCAAAAGCAAAAATTCTTAACTCTGTTTTCAAATGTTCCTTTACATAAGCAAACACAGGAGTATTGCACCAGTTAAATTTTTATACCACTGAAGAGATGAGTGAAATAGTATTAGTTTCAGTGACGTTGAGAAACATCTGAAATCATTAAATTTGAACAAAGCTCCAGGGCTCAATGGAGTACCTGTCAGATTCTGCCCAATTTTCATCTGAGTTAGTCCCTCTGTTACTACAACCTATAGTAGTTCTCTCAGACAAAAAACCATACCCAGTAGCTGGAAGAAAGCATAGGATACACTTGTCTATAAGAAGGTTAGCAGAAGTGATCCACAAAATTACTGTCCAGTATCCTGAACATTGATTTGTAGCAGAAACTTACAACATATTCTGAACCCAAGTATGGTGTATCGGGCAAAATATGTGACTGGATTGAAGATTTCTTAGTAAGAAGGATGCAGCATGTTATCTTGGATAGAGAACTATTGACAAATATAGAACTGAAGTAACTTTGGATGTACCCCAGGGAAGTGTGTTGGGTCTTTTGCTGTCCATGTTGCATATTTATGACCTTGCAAACAATATTAATAGTAACCTCAACTTTTTTCAATGATGCAGTTATCTACAATGAAATACAGTTTGAAGGAAACTGCAAAAATATTCAGAGTGGTGCAAAGATTGACAACTTTCTTCAAATGGTCGGAAATGTAAAATTGTGCACTTAACAAAATAAAAAATAAAAAATTTACATGGTGTCAGATGAACATAATATCAGTGAATCATAGTTGAAATTTGTAAACTCACACAAATACCCGAGTGTAACACTTGGTAGGACATGAAAGGGAAAAAAACGTAAGGTCGATCGTAGGTAAAGCAGGTAGCTAACTTCAGTTTTTTGGTAGAATAGTAGGGAAATGCAATTAGTTTACAAAGGAAACAGATTAAAAATCAATCGTGTGACCCATCTTAGAATATTACTTGTGTGGGACCCTTACCAATTAGGACTAGTAGGGGATATTGAATGCATACAGAGACGGGCAGCTTGAATGGTCACAGGCTTGTTTTATGAATGGTCACAGGTTTGTTTAATCCACAGAAGAGAGTCATGGATTTTGAAAGAAGTGAACTGGCAGCCTCAGAGACCTGAGAAAGTCTCCTAACAAAGTTTCAAGAATTGCTATCAATTTTGACTCTTTCAAATATACTGCAAACTCCTACAGATTGCTTCCATAGGTTTTGTAATGACAAGATTAAATTTATTGCAGCACACACAGAGGCTTGTGAACAATCATTCTTCCTGTGCTCCATGTGGGAATGGAATAGGAAAAAGCTTATATAGTACAGTGCTCTTCACAGTGGTCCACAGAGTGTAGCTGTAGAATATCCCACCCCAACAGTCATATCCTACCCTATCAGAGACAGGGTCATCTGTGAAAGCAGTCATATTGTATACCAACTCAGCTGTGACTTTGGTGCAGACTTTTATGTAAACTTGACACTTGAGTAATAACCACTCTAAAACTACAACAAAGAGCAAAATTGACTATCCAGTTGCAGAACATGTTGCTGAGCGCAACAGGCTTGACTTCTTGGTTATTGCACAACCTGTGGCGTCTGCTCATGGGTGGGTCTTCTGTTTCTGCATACCTATCTCTTTCCATTGTTGCCTTTTCCTCCCACTGCCCTTCACCCTCACTGCTCCTCTCACCCTCTCCATCCAACAGAACTACTCACACCATTGGGCTGCTGCCCTAGGGCTATGTAATCAATTGGGTCAATGTAGCTGTGCATGGTTGAGTCAATGGGTCTATGTTTTTCATCAGCTTAGAAGGAGAACATTGAAAGCTAAGAAGAACATTGTCCAAAAACACAACAAAATTTCCAGTCTTGTTCTATGTGCATGTTGTCTATTCAGTACCCTACATTTATGGTTAGTGGTTATCTTTATGTAGATTCTGAGAAAGCTTGCTTTCTTTTTCTGCCAGATTTTGTCTTAGTTCGTTTTAAACTCATTTAACTGACTTAGTTACCAGTTAAGAGTTTTAGTTTCACAGATTTGCTTGTTTATCATTTAATTCTTGTACATACATATTTATATCACATTGTAAATGATATGATAATTCCAATAATTAATTATTTTATTTCTTTTTGACTGTTTTACATTCATGCCTTAAGTTGACCACTTCATTATAATCACTTCAGTTTTAATCTTTTTTTTTTTTTTTTTTTCTGTCTGTTAATCAGGAGAACCACAAGATTTTCAGTGGAAGGGAAATGACAATGCAGCTATTTTAGACAGCTGTTCCTCATTAGAAAAGCCCCCTGGACAATCATTGCAAGAAAGTAGTTGTGAGGAATTCAGAAACAAAACTCAAAAGAGGAATTTTGCATTTTCACCCTTACCTGCAGATACAGTTCATGGACTTGATTCTAATAATGCTATAGATGAAAAATGTGATACTAACAGTACTGGAAATCAGCGACGTTTACAAGAAGAAGGAACTAATTGTGTAATCCCCAAAAGAAATAAACCAGAATGTAGCAACACAGTTACAACTACAAAGAATCATTTTCTGGCAACTGAAAGAAGTTTCGATGTTATTAGTGATAGTGAAGACTCAAGTGATGAAGATAATGGCGTTGTTGACTTGGACACAAATTGTCAAGAGGCAAAAATCAATGATAATCAGTATGGAAATAAGAAGCAATCGGTTGTCATGAGAAGAACTAATACACCTCAGACATTGGTGGTAAGTTTAATCGGTGGTGGTGGTGGTGGAGGAGGAGGACGAGCATTGATATTGATATTACATCGGAAAAATTTGATTTTTTAGCATATAATCTTCTTAAAATATTAACCTGGTTTTCCAAATGATTCTGCACACACATTTCAGGTTAATCTTCTCATCTCTGGGATATCTTGAGTTTAATGTATGTCATTTAGTAGTTCACTAAAATACCTTCGTTTCTTCAGCATATATTTCACAGTGCCATGTAAAAGTAACTATGCAGCTATTCTCACTGTTTGGCATACTCTCCCAGAAGATTGTCCATATGATGATCCCTCAGATCTTGTTTTTACTTCTTTGCCATGATCATGACTCGCAAAATAAGTCCATTGTCTAGTAAGCAGTTTCTTGATAATTTCAGCAGGATGGAGAAAAATTGTGTCACAAAATTTTAACCCTAGATAGCTGATGCCAATAGGAACCAAAATTACTAATGTTGTGTAGGTCGACAACGCGCCCTTTTTAAACTATGGAAACTTATCACCACGTGCTCCAATTGGCTGTGGGATTGCCCTGTTGCTGTTCATCGGTTGACAGGCAGTGCTCTGGTTGTCGGTTCACACATACAAACATCCCTCACCCCGTCAGTGCCACCATGTGATACACACACGTCGAATTGGTCTTGTTGTTTGTCTCCACCTCACATCAGAGGTATTCACACATAAGCTTTGCTTCAGAGCACACAAAGATTCACCTCTGATTTAGTCATGCAGTAAGCATGGCAGCACAGTACTGATTTGAGGAACAACGAGATATGAGTTTTGTCTATGGACTAGCCAGTGCTAATATGCATGAAGCTCGACAGTTGTGTGAGGAACGGTATGCAGCAAGACACCACCCACACCCCGAGATGTTTACAGCAATTAACCAGCAACTTAGTGAAACATGCTCATTAGTGGGATATTGTGATGATGCTGGAAGACCTCGAACATGATAGGGTGCTGCATTTGAAGAGACTGTTCTCAAGCACTTCAAGGAAGCACCTACGACAAGTCCTCGAGTGGTTGGACACAACTTGGGGGTCACTCATCAGTTAGTCTGGGAGGTTCTGAGTAACTACGGCCAGCATCCATTTAGTTTCCACCCAGTCAAAGACCTAAATCCTGTGGCGGACTATGACCACAGGCTAGGGTTTTTCCGGTGATTTCTGTTAAGTGTTGCACGAGGTCCTGACTTCCTCGCCATTGTGTTGTTTACCGAAGAGTGCACCTTCCGTCAAGATGGCCTTTACAACACTCAAAACATTCATTACTGGGCAAGGGGAAATCCTCATGTCACATGCGCCCAGGGAAACCAGGAACGATTTTCATTTAACATTTAGGTAGTCATTGTGGGCAACCACCTGATTTGGCCAGTCCGTCTATCTCCTCAACTTACTGGGGCCAATTGCCTTGATTTTTAGTAAGAAACTCTACCCAGCCTGCTGGAAGACGTTCTCCTGGACATCTGACTATGCATGTGGTTGCAGCATGATGGGGCATCCGCACATAACAGTTGAGCTGTGCTCATATATTTAAATGAACTCTTCGACGGCCAGTTCAGTGGCAGAGGTGCTTGTAGGACATGGCCCTGGTGACCGGATCTCACGCCACCAGACTTTTTCCTATGGGGATTCTTCAAGGTTCTATTTCACCCACCTGGACGTGAACCACCTACAAATGAAGAGGAATTAATGTATCACATTCAGCATGTCATTAATCACATCAGGACAATGCCAGGAATCTTTGAAAGAGTTTGGCAAAACACCGTTTGACATTACCAAGCTTGTGTCACTTCAGAGGGTTGCCAGTTTGAGCACCTGCTTTAGTAAACAGTGTCCTAGCTACAAAAAAGGCTCTTTTCAGTGCTGACACAATTTGTAAAAGGCTTTCTGTACATGAACTAACAGCTGTTGATGGGTTTGTTCCCAGAACGTCTTATCATGAAACTGCAATGGATGTGTCGGGACCTTGGTGGATTTGCCCCAAGGCCCCCAGAGTGGAAAGCTGGCACAGTACCATCGAGTGTGTGGGATGCCTTGGATATGTTGTGACCTCTGGCAGGCAAAGCATTCACAGTTATGCATTCTCCAGACCACCAGCAACAGGGCAATCCCGCAGTCAGTCGAAGTGCATGGCAGCAAGTTTCCATAGTTTATAAATGGTGCGCTGTTGACCTACACAACATTAGTTCTTTTGGGTTAAAATTTCGTGACACTTTTTTTTTTGAAGTGCGCATTACTCCCTAAGAGCTTACTAGTTATTGTAATATACTGGGTGCTTTTCTGTCCGACTTAAGCTGAGGGCAATCATCAAGTAATGTATTTTGTAAGCAAATGTAGCTTATTTGACTATAAAAATTCAATTTATTGAAAGTAAGAACAGATACCTTGGTGAAGGTTTGAAATGAATCTGCTCCAGTTCTAATGAAGATCATCTCATTCACTACACTCATGTTGCCTCATCCTTCGTTGAATACTGAGTGGCTTAGCCAAGGATACTTCCGTCTCCTCAAACAATTGTGTACGTGGGAGAAACTGCCCTTAATGTAAGTTTCTTAGCAGAAAGTCCAAATCAGATTACAAATATTTTACTTCAGGTTATGTGTAAAACTAGGCACCAATTAATCAGTAATAATTGCCAAAGTAGGAGCGATGATAACTATGCCCTTAATATTGATTTCAATGCTTCGTCATGTCTCAGTGAAGATGTGGCGCACAGTACCTGGCCTTGCCTTCAAATGCGAGAAGGTTGACAGTTCAGTGGGTGGTGAAAGAGTAAATTGTTTGTCTCCTGCAAAGAAATCTCAAATGAAGAATGAATTACTGTGATTTCTAATGGTTCCACATATTTATCAACTGAATGGCTGACTACATTGCTAGCGTTTGAGCATAATTTCACAACTCACCATAGGGAAAGGATTTCAAAGTGCAAAAAGGTGATGGAAGTACTCATAGAGTCTCAATTTGATAAAACTGACAGAAACAGTCATTCCTTGTAATTGACGACAAGGACTAGTTTCAGCTAAACAAGAGGCAAAACAAGCTAAAGCTAAAGGTAAAGAAATAATGATAAACCAACAATAAAGTTGGTTTAGGTTGAAATATTTCATTTGAGCAATTCTTGTGGTATAGATAAATTGAACTAATATACCACAAAGAAATGGGATGATACAAATAAGTCTAAAGAGGTCAAACAATAGAAAAATTAATTACACAACTTGATCATTGCCCACCCAATACTGGAGTTAAAATTCATTTCAGCAAAGATACACTAGTGGTCACAAATTTTATCCCAACCGTCACTCCCTTATTTAACACAGTCACAATTATCACTGCGTCAGTGGCTGTCTCTCAGAAAAGCTGATTGGTCAATTTTTGGCACCAAAATAGTCTTTGAATTTAATCAGTTGAAGGGAATTGATGATATTGTGTAAGAAAAAGTGAGAATAAATCTCACACACTACAAGTGACAGTCTCCCGCTTCTTTGGGAAGTGTCATCAGAAACTTGTGGTGTGGTGGCTAGAACTGATTGCTGCAGCCATCAAAGCATGGAGACGGGCACTTCAATGGTTCAAATGTCATTCTTCCACAGAAAACCTTACTAAATGGTTCAAATGTCATTCTTCCACAGAAAACCTTACTAAGTGTGGGATTGATTTTTAATAAGAAATGAAAAAAGAAATGTTAGGAACAGCTTAGCGAGAGTTCACACTTCATCTTCACTAGTATGGTCCGAACTTTGCCACATTTACATTCAGCTCTGTAAAATAGTTTTGGGTTTTCTTACCAATGATAAAATTATCACTGGCTCTTGTGTCAGAGATGAATACCTTGCCTTATTCCTCGCCATTGTGTCTGAATCCTGTAAACTTATGATGGTGTCAGTCACAGCATTTCGGGCTGTGTAATGTTTGAGTGAACTACAAACAGAACGCCCCCCAACACACACACACACACACACACTCTCTCTCTCTCTCTCTCTCTCTCTCTCTCTCTCTCTCTCTCTCTCTCTTTCCTCCTCTCCTCACCAGTTAGGGCTGATCATGACTTATTTTAGGGAATTTTATGCTTTGGCTGCTGCAATTTTACTAAAGATGATGTCAACATAGTTTCCAAGGTAATTTTGTTTTAAAATAATAAATCATATGCTGTGTGTATTACTGTGGTGTATTGTTTCACCTGCGTACATCACAATTTTGACATTAGAGCATATTAAGATTTTGTCTTACTGAGCAAGTTGTTACCTTTTTGAAGATTTATTCATGAATAGATATTCCACAAAATTATTCGATATAGTTCTGTCTCACTTATAGACTGTGCTTAATTATGACACATGACAAGAATGATTGTGAAGTTCCTCAAAACCAGTGACATATGGTCTGCATAGAAAGCGTCTGTTCAAACTAGAACAAGCCAGATTGGGGATTCAGCATCCAATATGTATGGTCACTACCAGTTGTCATGGATATCTCAAAAGTACAAGCAATTTTCTCAAAGATGAGACTTGGAAGAATAATGGATTCTCACAGAGTTAAAACTTCAGTGCATAAATACATGCCCATCAACTCTGTTTATTAAATTTTATCCTAGCAGACACAAGACTTTCCATTGATTATCTATCAGCAGTAGAAGAATTTTTCAGAAGCACCCTGGGGCTCTTGTCTTACTATGTGTTTCATTCAGTTGTAATATAATGTGGTGAAAATGTTTTTGTGCTGAAGTTTGGAATGTGTATCACTGCTTAACACAAGAAAAACAATGGTCAATATGCCACATCTTATTGAAGATATCCTCCACCAAAAAAAAAAAAGTATCTTGTGTAATCCATAGTGCTTTTTCTTGATGCTGCCCTAGGTTCAACTTGATGTTACTGCATTGCCACGTGGGAATTGTATAATGAAGTAAATAAGTTTCAGTACTTCTTGTACACAAAGAATTTTATTTTGTATGGTAGATGTTCGACGACGAACATACAAAGTCTGACTACATGCTGTTAATACAAAAATTCGGTCCAAGGCAGACTTAAGACTGATGTAGGACTAACCTCTGGCAGCGTAAAAATCACCTCTATTTATATGATTTCAAACAATTGCTATTATTGTTACACATTGAATTTTGCATATTTAACAATTAAAGTTTTTACGTACATCTTCCCAAATCACATAGAAAATTACATAGAATAACAGTGAATAATTTTATACAAAGACAGGAAGGAATTAAATTTTGTATGAGTAAAATTTGACATTTCTATATAGTTGTTATTACAGTTTTACTAACTAACACCAATTAAAACATGAACATGTTTGATTCTGTCTGAAAAAGCATTGTGTCATGTTTCTGTTTGGAGAATGAACAATTTCTGACTTAAAAAACATAAAAATAGCTGTCTCTTGATAACTTGAAATATCATAACTTTAATTGCTAATTACTCCATAACTACAATAACAATTTTATTCCTTCCATGTGCCTGTAGTTTGTATTGTGTGCAAGTTATGATGGTACCTTAGTTTTTAATCCAACATGTTTCCTTCATTCAATATACTGGTGAGGCCCAACGTAAACAATGTCACCACAATAATTTAAATTAGTGTAAATTTCAGAGTTGCTGTGGTGAATTCGAATACAGGCAACCAGAAATATGTTTCCTTTATTCTATGTATTGGTGAGACTCAATGTAGTCAAAGTCAAAGCAACGTTTTAAATTGGTGTAAATTACTAATATTACATATATGCCCTCATGGGAGAGTGGAGATGAGTCTGGAATAGGATACAGGATTCCAAAGGGGTTGTGGTGCTACAGTCCATGGAAGCTGCATTGTGCATTACATTATTTTCCAACACATCAGTAGAAATGAAAACATCTCAGCCATGGGAATTAACTGCACGTTCTCAGTCTTCTAATTTGGTATGGTGAGATGGGGTATTTTCCTCCTAATGGCTAAAGAGTTGCATTATTGCAGCCTTGAGGTCAGCAAAGGTTCCTCATTTTTTGAACAACTACACCATGATCTCTCTGTTGAATGGAATGTGCAAACTCTTCAAAAGGATGATTAACTGCCAAATTCTCCAATTAAGGCAATATTTACTCCAGTATCAATGCAGTTTTTTACCATCTTATAATCTTGATATATCCAATTAAAAAGCATTCATGCATCACCAATATTTAATATTTTGTAATTGGTGTCAGTGACATCATATCCATGGTGAGCTGTGTGGTTTGTTGATTGCTGTGTGTTGACGACTTCTCTTTACATTGCAGCTCCACATCACTGGTATAACAAAATGTCAGCTCTAGGGAGGTGTTCAAAAGGCTCCAGACTGGATACTGAACAGTGGCACCCAGTTCTCTACAAAAACCCACACCACCAATGTGGAGACTGGTCACCTCACCTCATCCATTCATCCTGTGAGTGGACGGGTGGCCATTCCTCTGCTTCTTCAGTAGGGTCCAAGCAGGCACATGGGGTGGGGGGGATTACTAGTTATCAGGAGCTCCAACACTAGGCGCGTTATGGGGCCCCTTAGGAGCACAGCATTCAGGGCTGGAAAGAAAGCCAATGTGCACCCAATACATCTGTCTGAGATGTTGAGGCGGCCTTGCCTGTGGCTATCGAGCATGCAGGGTGCAGTCATCTGCAAGTTGTGCCTCATATTGGCACCAACGACGCCTTTCGCTTGGGGCCTGAAGCCATCCTCAGCTCATTCCAGTGACTGGCAGAGGTAGTGAAGACTGCTGGCCTCGTGTGTGGGGTACAAGTAGAGGTCGCACTTTGCAGTATTGTTTCCAGAGTTGATCAGGACCCTTTGGTTTGCAGCCAAGTGGAAGGTCTCAACCAAGTCTTGGTCGACTCTGTGATGGTCTTGGCTGCAGAATTGTAGACCTGCATTATCTTGTCAGGATTTGTAGAACTCCCCTTGATGGGTCAGGGGTGCACTACACAAAATAAGCAGCTACTCAGGTAGCAGAGTACTTGAGGAGTGCACATGAAGGTTTTTTAGGCTAAACGGTACTTTGAGGTCCTCTTATGACAACTCGCAGTCGATATACAGCAAAGGAAGCCAGACGGCCTTCAGAATAAAGGCACTTCAACTGTCACAATATCAGCAAACTGTCGAAGTGTTTGAATACAGTTCTCATATTTACTGCCCACCGGGAAAGTTCTTATGCTCAAATTATTCATGGATCGAGAGCTGGCTGAAACCCAAGGTGGAAAGCTCTGAGATATTTAGCGAGTCATGGAACGTATGTCGCAGAGGCAGATTGGAGGCCATATGTGGGGGATTGTTCATTGCAGTTGACAAAAATACTGCCTCTATTGAGGTTGAAGCTGAGTGTGACAGTGATGTTATCCTTTTCCATATAATAGTTGTAGGTGAAACCATGTTAATTGTTGGATGTTCCTACCAGCCATCCGATTCCGCTGTGACAGTTCTATAGTCATTCAAAGAAAATTTTGTCAGTAGCACATAAATACTGACTTTGTGCAAGACTAGTTGCAGGTGACTTTAACGTACTGAGTATAGATTGGGATTCCTATGGATTCATTGGGGTGGTATAGACTGCCAGTCATGTGAAATACTTTTGAACATGATTTCTGAAATCTATCTTGAGCAGCTAACTCAGCAGCCCACACACACTGGAAGTATCTTAGACCTTGTAGCTATAAATAGGATGGATCTTATCCACAATGTCAGTATACAAACAGGGATTAGCAATCTTGATATCATAATAGCAACTATGGTTTCTAAAGTTAATAAATCAGGATAGAAGGCTAGGAGAGAATTTCTGCTAGATAGAGCAGAAAAGCAGTTGTTAGTATCTCACTTAGAGAGTGAATTGACAATACTTAGTTCCAGTAAGGTGGATATAGAGGAATTACGGGCAAAGTTTAAGCATATTGTAAATAATGGTCTGGAGAGTTAACTGCATAGTAAGTGGATGAAGGATGGAAAGGAACCTCCATTGTTTAAAAATGAAATTTAGTAGATGCTGAGGAAACAGAGGCTGTTGCACTCTCACTTCAAAAGAAAATGCCCAAATGATGGCAAGTGAAGGTTAGTAGAGATTAATGCATCTGTGAAAAGATCTATGTGTGAAGCACACAACGACTATCACAGTCACACCTCAGCAATAGCTCTGGCAGAGTACCTGAGAAAATTCTAGTCATATGTAAGTCTTTGATTCAGTCCCTTGTTGACCAGTCCAGCATGGCAGTTGAAGATAGCAAAACGAAAGCCAAAGTTTTAAGTTTTGCGTTCAAGAAATCGTTCACACAGGGGAATCATGCAAAGATATAGTCATTTGAGCATCAGACTGACTCTCATAAGATGACAAAGCAATAACCATCCCTGGCGTAGAGAAACAGCTGGGAGGTTTGAAAGAAGATAAATCACCAGGTCTGGATGGAATCCCAATCTGGTTTTACAAAGAGTATTCTATGGTATTGGGCCTCTACCTAGCCTACATTTATTGTGAATCTCTTGCTCATCACAAAGTCCCAAGTGGCTGGAGAAGAGCACAGGTGATGCTAGTAAATAAGAAAAGTAAAAGAACAGACCGACTAATACCCCTAACTTCGTTTTGTTGCTGAATCCATGAACATATTCTAAGTTTGAGCATATTAAACTTTCTTGAGTCTGAGAAGCTTATGTCCAAGAATCAGCATGGGTTTAGAAAGGATTGCTTGTTAGAAACTCAGCTTGTCCTTTTGTCACATGACGTACTGCAATCTGTAGATGGAGGGCAACAGACAGATTCCATATTTCTAGATTTTGTACATTGGTGCATTGCAAGCTGTTGCCATAGGTATGAGCACATGGAATAAGTTCACAGATGTGTGAGTGGCTCGAAGATTTCGTAAGTAAAAGAACACAGTAGTTTTCCTCAAAGTTGAGTGACTGTGGGAAGATACTAGATGACTTAGACAAAATTTCTGGTTGGTATAATGAATGACGGTCAAATGCAGATGAATGGAAAGAACAAACCTGAAATGTTGAGTTACAGTATTACTAGTGTCCTACTTGCTACAGCCAAGTCATTGAAATATCTGGGCCTAACATTGCAAAGTGATCTGAAATGGAATGAACATGCAAGAATTGTGGTAGAGAAGGCGAATGGTCGACTTTGGCTTATTGGAAGAATTTTAGGAAAGAGTGGTTCACCTGTGAGGGTGACTGCATATAGGACAGAGGTGCGACCTATTCTTGAGTACTACTAGAGTGTTGGGGATCCATACCATGTCAGATAAAATGTAAATGCCGTGTGGCTAGGGCCTCCTGTCAGGTAGACTGTTCGCCTGGTGCAAGTCTTTCGAGTTGACACCACTTCGGCGACTTGTATGTCAATGGGGCTGTTAGGTATGACATTCCGTCATGCTGACCACTCAGCTACCAGGGGCGGACACTGTGTTGTATGGAAGGAAGACATTGAAGCAGTTCACAGGAGGGGCTGTTAGATGTGTTGCTGGTAGGTTCAAGCAATACATAAGTGTTACAGAGATATTCGTGAACTGAAATGGGAATCTCTGAAGGGAATGCAACATTCTGTCCAGTGAGAAAATTTAGAGAACTGGCATGTGAAGCTGACTACTGAACGATTCTACTATTGCCAACATATGTTGCATGTAAAGATCACGAAGATATGATACAAGAAACAGGACTCATACAGAGACATATATTTTGAGTGGAACACGAAGGGAAAAGACTAGTAGTGGTATGGGGTATCTTCTGCCACACACCATATGATGGCTTCCAGAGGGTCTATGTAGATGTAGATGTAGATACAGCTCTATAGTATCTGAATTAAGTATCCACATCCTAAACATATCTTAAATAATCAAGTAGAAGAAGTGGAGGAGCTGTATCACGCCTGAGGCTTTTTTGATGAGAAACTAAAATGGTTATCACATGGGTGCCAAATAAAATTACTATCTCCAAAAATTCAACGCTCTAAGATCGCTCTAATATTCCATAATGGAACCTTGTGGTAAGGTGACTGTACCGTTACAGTTCTGTCAAAATTCTAGAAATCCTTAACCTTATCCCATTTAGGTTAAGGATGTATAACATACGGATTTGCAACACCATTGGTATTTGACTAGATTCTGTCCACAGTAATGGTACAAGGCTGGCAACAAGCCTTTTGCACAGGTCCCATTGAAGGCCTTCTGGCAGAAGCATGCTACTGCTATTGCAAGTTAAGCATCAGGAACTTCTAGTTAATTATGTAATAATGATTGGGTAGGCACCTAGTGATCCATGCCATCTGCCACTGGCAATCAGAAGTCTAGACTTTAAGTGAAATGTCTCAGGGGTAGTAGAACAGCTGGGAAGTGTTGAGGAATTGTCTTTAGATACGTCCAATCAACTGTATGCACAGACCCTTTCCTCCAACTACTCCATAGTGCGTAGCTAGCTCAAACGTACTCCTCGATCTGCTCTGTGGACCTGAAGGGAACACACACCTTAATGTCTATATGTGACTGTTTCTTTTAATCCTTCATGGGTATATTAATTCAGAAACCATGTACACAGATGGCTATAGAACTATTGTAGAGTTGAGTGTGTGTTTGTGTACAGTAGTAATAACAAACTCTGGTCCCTGCAAAGTGCGTTCACTGCGGAGCAGGCAGTTGTCACCAAAGCCCTATAACCAAGCCCTGTAACCAAAAAGTCCCTGTTGGTCTCTGACTCATATAGCTGTCTTCAATCTGTTAGCCATCACTGTGCAAGGAAGGCAATGCCTGTCAGTGTTCAGGATCTACTATTGACCTCCTCCATTGGGTGCTGCCATCACTTTCATGTGCTCACTGAGGCACACTCTTATGCTCGTAAGCAGCTCACAGCTCGTCTTGCTGAGGAAGCAACTGTGAGTGAATTACTAGGCATTAGGATACCTGGTACTGACCTAATACACCAAGGAATGCATCTAATCGTAACAGGAAGGGAGTCTGATTGGTAAAATTTTACTACCCGCACTAAAATCAGAATGATGAAGGAAACCACTACTGAACTTTGAGGACAGAATTTTGCCACTTTATGCAGTCTGTCGATCACACATACAAGGCTCAGTAATGATTTTCTCTTATGGCAAGAGGATCCATCTGGGTACCCCTCCTCACATTGGCCAATATATTGATGAAATACTGACACGGTGAAGTGAGTATTGGATGAATTCTAAGATTCATTAGAGAAAGCGGATTTTACCCCAGTTTGAAGTTCTGTTAAGCTTTATGTTAGTGTTTATCGCAAATGTGGAGGGAAAGACTATCACTGTAGTAAGAGCCCGGGAGGACTGCCATCTGCTTTGCACTCTGCGTTGATATATTCAGTAATTCCTTACAGCCTTTTAGCCAATCCAGCTCCTTTAACATCAACAGGCCTTGCTTGCTTTCTTTGTTTTTGAGACCTAATGATGGCAATGTTTTTCCTACAGTCCTTTTAGTTTCGAGTCAGTGAGTGGAATGGGGGGGAGAGAGTGAGCTTCATCCCCCAGTAGATAAACAGCTTGCACTCCCCCCTCCCCCCCCCCCAACACACACACACACACACACACACACACACACACACACACACACACACACACACACACACACACACACATATATATATATACACTCTTTCATTATTGTTTTTAAAGAAGATATCTTAAACCACCAAAAATCAAGATGGCATTTTAAATATCTGCGCATTCCTATGTACTTGATATTACTTTAGTCAAGTAATGGATTGCAGCAATGCTGTGACGTGCTGCTGCCATAGACCTATCCAAAAACTTTTATTGAGGAAGATTGCCACATAGCCATACATATTTGAGAAGTTATTTTATTTTATTTTGAGTTCCAGTGTTAGCATTTCAGTATGCTGTCTTCAGGCCCAAAATGCACTTCGTATGCTGGGTTAGAAGATCAGAGGTATCGATAATGTACTGGAGGCGACAGTGTCTGGATATCTTGAATTCATTATCAGAGTTCTTGCTTCGAGTGCATAGGACACTGCTGTGTCTGTATGCACTGCCCAGTGTTACATTATTATATAAATGGCTGAGACATAAATGTTGGGTGGTTTTTATCCAGCATGAGTGCAGTGATGATGAAAAAGGTGAACTTTAAGTATGAAGTGTGCACCTCAGTTTGTGCAATAAATACATGGAATTTTGCATTCAGAATGGGTTGGATAGTGTGTCGGAAAGAGGCAGCAGGAGACTGTTGCTGATTCCAAAGACATGTAGAAGCCACATCTAAAACTCTACTATTTTGGATGGGAAACCTAAATGTTTCTGGATGAACATAAATACTTACTGTGAATAATTCCCTGTTTGCACACATGTTGAAACCCGTTGGTGGAGGAGGATTTAGAAAGATATTGAACTGATTAAATACAAAGCTTATTTGAAAAAGAAAATATCGTTTGTTGGTCACTCAAATTCATACATCTGTTTGACAGATGGATGCTATTCCCAGTTGCTAACTGAAGCATTCTTATAATTACATATCCACAACACCTTTTCATTAACTTTGATGTAAATGACATTGTCTTTGTGTACAAAGATTTGGACGAATTATATTGTTGTAAGCTGTTCCTGGGATGTTCCTGTATTTCCTGTGGTGACAATGTGCTGACCACGATGTGATTTTTTGTCTTGGCACGCATTACTTTTCTGAACAATTGGATCGTGTCACACTTGCAGAGAATGTCATTATTACATGTCCAACATTTGTGAATACAGTAAAGATGATATCTTTAAATACAAATTTTCCTCGTTCCTTGTAGAAACCCTGTGTGTCAGCAACGATGTTCACACTTGAAGGTGTCATTGTGAAATGCTGCGGATCTGCGGTAGCTGGGGAAATTACCTGATGATTCAAATTCAAGACATATGTCTCTTAGTTCTGATTTCACTTTCATTTTTCTTTGAACGATGTATCTAATTGGAGTGAAACCTTGTACACATGTCAGAGAGTAGGCCACGAGTGTTAGTACCCCAGTCAAATTGTAAATTATCATATAGGTAGAATTCAGAATTAAGTACACTTTGGCTTTGGTTAGTTTACAATTGTTGAACACACTCGAATACTTTTTCAGACGTCACATCCTGTCTGGGGAGCCAGGATAATGAATCGACGCTGTTCTAGTTGAACTGCTGTAGAACTGAATATTCAAACAGTTCCTATGAACATAAACTTCTTGGTAATTAAATTTCTGATTTTAATACCCATAAAAAATTCAAGTGTTCCTTATCTGTCACAGGAATATGAGGCATTTCCACTGTCACAGGAATATGAGGCATTTCCCATACCAATTTCTCTGATGAGCTTTTATTCTCTTTAGGCTTAGGCTCTTATATTGAGTTATCTGTTGTACTTCAAACCCGAATTAGTTCTTGCTTAGTGTTCATGATGTGTCTTGTATCCTAAACACACCCCATAAACATTTTTGTGGGATACATACTCTAAAGCAGAGACTTATTCTTCTGTGTTTGTACCATCCTGCTCAAGTCCAAAGTTGACACAGAAACATATGTTTTGATGGTCGACCTCGATGCCATCCAGTTAGTATCTTATTTCTTGACAGATAAAGGCAAAAATATTACATGTAAGCTGGAAGCTGGTATAGTTCCTCCATCTTTCTTCTCAAATTTCCCTTCCAAGTATAGGAAACTGTTGCTCGCAATTGTTAAACCCTGGTGGGTGTAGAATGAGAATTCTTATCCCATCTTTATTATTAAATATTGCTGAAGCAAAAGTCTTACGAGAGAAATATTCCTAGCAAATGATTCACAAACTGGAGCCAGACATCACTATGTGGTTTCAATCCTATTAATTTAAGGAACCTGTAATTCTCCCATGTTACAACATTGAGCTTCTGAAATGATGTGATGTACTGGAGGTTGTGTGCATCCCTTTTGTACCTTACTTCCATGCTGTTTAAAGTGAAGTAGTATCGCAGTTGTCTCTTGTAAAAAATCAACTGTATTCTTGTCCCGGTCAACAGTATTCAAATTGAGATGGTCTGGTGCCTCCCAAGTCACTTGGAGGTGTATCAGTTTGCTTGGCACATCTCGACAATTTTGTATCCTGGGCTTTTGTAGTGAAGATACAGATTCATTGCGATGGTATGCTCGACACTAGTCAAGCTAACTGCTTGTACATCCACAGGTAGTTCTGATCCTTAAAATTTATCTGAATTCTTCTCCAAAATGTGAATCCTTGAGAATGGCCTTATGGAACCCTCATGGCTAAAGTCTGTTGTCTGTTTTGCCATTTTTATTTTTATTTTACACATATTAACATTTGCATGTAACTTGCACTCTTTTACAGATGAATTTTTTATAAATCCATTTAAATCATCAATATCATATGAGCCGGGCATATTTTGACAACTTAACAACTCCTAGATGTAGTTTATTGTTTGCCTTGTGGATAGTAGGAAATCGGTTGTATGTCTCAAGATCGATCAGTGCAATACTCCAGGACCCTTGCCTAGATCTGTTGGTGGAAAGTAATTTCTACATCTACATAGGTACTCTGCAAATCACATTTAAGTGCCTGGCAGAGGGTTTATCAAACCACCTTCACAATTCTCTATTATTCCAATCTTGTATAGCGCGTGGAAAGAATGAAGCTTTGATTTCCCTTATTTTATTGTGGTGATCATTCCTCCCTATGTAGGTCAGTGTTAACAAAATATTTTCACATTTGGAGGAGAAAGTTGGTGATTGGAATTTCATGAGAAGATTCTATCACAATGAAAAATGCCTTGCTTTTAATGATGTCCAGCCCAAATCCTGTATCATTTCTGTGACACTCTCTCTCATATTTCGTGATAATACGAAACGTACTGCCTTTCTTTGAACTTTTTCGATGTACTCCATCAGTCCTATATGGTAAGTATTCCACACCATGCAGCAGTATTCTAAAAGAGTATGGACAAGTGTAGTGTAGGCCGTCTCCTTAGTAGGTCTGTTACATTTTCTAAATGTCCTGCCAATAAAATGCAGCCTTTGGTTAACCTTCCCCACAACATTTTCTATGTGTTCCTTCCAATTTGAGTTGTTCATAATTGTAATACCTAGGTATTTAGTTGAATTTATGGCTATTACATTAGACTGATTTATGGTGTAACCGAAATTTAATGAGTTCCTTTTAGCATTCATGTGGATGACCTCACACATTTTGTTATTTAGGGTCAACTGTCACTTTTCGCACCATTCAGATATCTTTTCTAAATCGTTTTGCAGTTGGATTTGATCTTCTGATGACTTTATTAGTTGATAAATGACAGCGTCATCTGCAAACAACCGAAGATGGCTACTCAGATTGTCTCCCAAATCCTGTATATAGATAAGGAACAGCAAAGGGCCTATAACACTACCTTGGGGACTGCCAGAAATCACTTCTGTTTTACTCAATGTTTTTCCATCAGTTACTACGAACTGTGACCTCTCTGACAGAAAATCACAAATCCAGTCATATTTCTGAGACAATATTCCATAAGCACGCAATTTCACTACGAGCCACTTGTGTGGTACAGTGTCAAAAGCCTTCCAGAAATCCAGAAACACGGAATCAATCTGAAATCCCTTGTCAATAACATTCAACACTTCATGCGAATAAAGAGCTAGTTGTGTTTCACAGGAACAATGTTTTCTAAACCCATGTTGACTGTGTGTCAATAGCCCGTTTTATTCCTGGTAATTCATGATGTTCAAACACAATATATGTTCCAAAATCCTGCTGCATATCAATGCTAACAATATGGGCCTGTAATTTAGTTGATTACTCCTACTACCTTTCTTGAATATTGATGTGACCTGTGCGACTTTCCAGTCCTTGGTTACAGAAATCCGTCGAGCAAATGGTTGCATATAACTGTTAAGTATGGAGCTAATGCATCAGCATACTCTGAAAGGAACCTAACTGGTATACAGTCTGGACCAGAATACTAGCTTTTATTAAGTGATTTAAGTTGCTTCACTACTCAGAGGCTATTTACTTCTACGTTACTCATGTTCGCAGCTTTTCTTGATTAGAATTCTGGAATATTTACTTCGTCTTCTTTTGTGAAGGAATTTCGGAAGGCTGTGTTTAGTAACTCTGCTTTGGCAGCACTGTCTTTGATAGTATCTCCATTGCTATTGCACAGAGAAGGCATTGATTGTTTCTTGCCACTAGCATACTTCACATACGACCAGAATCTCTTTGGATTTTCTGCCAGATTTTGAGACAAAGTTTCATTGTGGAAACTGTTATAAACATCTCGCATTGAAGTCTGCACTAAAATTTGAGCTTCTATAAAATATCGCCAATCTTGGGGATTTTGCATCTGTTTAAATTTGGCATGTTTGTTTCTGCAACAGTGTTCTAACCCATTTTGTGTACCAAGGAGGATCAGCTCCGTTGTTAATTTATTTGTTAGAAATATCTTAATTGCTGCCAATACTATTTCTTTGAATTTAAGCCACATCTGGTCTAAACTTTTATTATTAATTTGGAATGAGTGAAGATTGTCTCTCAGGGAGGTGTCAAGTAAATTTTTATCTGCATTTTTGAGTAGGTATATTTTTCACTTATTTTTCGAGCATTTGGGGATTACAATATTCAATCTCACTACGACAACCCTGTGTTCGCTAATCCCTGAATCGGTTTTGATGCTCATTATTAACTCAGGATTATTTGTTGCTAAGTGGTCAACTGTGTTTTCACAACCGTTTACTATTCGCGTGGGCTCATGAACTAATTGCTCAAAATAATTTTCAGAGAATGCACTTAGCACAATTTCGGATGATATTTTGTATGTATCTCCGGAATTAAACATGTACTTTCACCAACATATCGAAGACAAATTAAAGTCCTCACCAACTATTATCGTATGAGTCAGGTACGTCTTTGAAATCAAACTCAAGTTCTCTTTGAACCTTTCTTCAACTGTCTCATCTGAATTGGGTGGTCGGTAGAAGGATCCAATTATTATTTTATTCTGGTTTCGAACAATGACCTCTGCCCATACTAAATACAGGCAGTATCTACTTCAATTTCGCGACAAGTTAAACTACTTCTAAAAGCAACAAACACGCCACCGCCAATTGTGTTTAGCTTATCCTTTCGGAACACCATTAGGTTCTTTGAAAAAATTTCAGCTGGGCTAATATCCGGCTTTAGCCAGCTTTCAGTGCCTATAATGATTTAAGCATCAGTGCTTTCTATTAGTGCTTGGAGCTGTGGTACTTTCCCAACACAGCTACGACAATTTACAACTGTTATACCAGTGGTTCCTGTATCTACATTCTTCCTGTGTACGGCCTGCATGCTTTCTGACCGAAGACCCCCTTGTGTTTTCCTGAGACCCTCTAACCTAAAAAACCACCCACTGCACGCCACACAGCCCCTGCTACCCATGTAGCCACGTCCTGCATATAGTGGACACCTGACCTGTTCAGCGGAATCCGAAACCCAACCACCCTTTGGCGCAAGTCAAGGAATCTGCAGCCTACACGGTCACAGAACCGTCTGAGCCTCTGATTCAGACCCTTCATTTGGTTTCTGTACCAGAGGTCTGCAATCGGTCCTGTTGACTATACTGCAAATGGTAAGCTCTGCTTTCAGCAAGACTGGCAGCCTTTACCACTTCTGTTAGCTGCTTGAAACCAGAGAGGATCTCTTATGATGCAAAGTGACATACATCATTGGTTCCAACATGGGCAACCACCTGCAGTTGGCTGCACCCTGTGCTCTTCATGGCATCTGGAAGGACCGTTTCCACATCTGGAATGACTCCACCCGGTAAGCACACGGAGTGCAAATTGGTTTTCTTACACTTCTTGTCAGCCAAGTCCCTAAAGGGGCCTCATAATGCACCTAATGTTGGAGCTCCCAACTACCAATAATCTCACCCTCTGTGATTGCCCGGATCTTGCAGGCTGAGTGGTTTCCTCTGAAACAGGACAGGCGACAGCATCTGGCTCAGCTACAGTGTCAGCCACAGACAGCACCTGGAACCTCTTTGTCAGACAAACCGTAGAGGCCTTATGTGCGGCCACTTCAGAAGTCTTTTGCTGCCTGCTTCACCCCAGGGCGACCTCCCACTGTACCACAGGTGAGGTGTCAGCCTCAGTGTGAGCAGTAACTGGGTTGGCCACCAATGAGGACCGATCGGAGGACTCGGACGTGCTGAAGGCCCATCAGATCCCCATGGCTGGCCCATAACAAGTGGTGCCCATCCACTGCAGCCTCAAGCTGTGTAACCGAATCCATCACAGCCTGAAGCTGAGAGCAAAGCGTCACCAACTCAGCTCGCATCCGCACACAACAATTGCAGTCCCTGTCCATACAAAAGACCATGGAAAAGTAAACTATCAGATAAACGGACTATCGGCACGTGCTGCGCAACTCTACTGTAGACCCTGATGAAAACGCAGGAACTGTGTCTAATAATACACAGATTTTCGAAAACCCAACTACCGAAGCACTCAGGTGAAACTAAATATTTCGCCCCAATTAGGAACTTGTAATATGTCACAAAATCAGTTTACTATCCGACGCAAGTGAAAATGCGAGGACAGAGGCTATTAGATATTAAATTTACGTGCAGAAACTCAAGGAATTAAACTATTAAAGCACACAGGTGGTGTAATAAAATTTGCTAATAAAATTTGTGCTTAATTTTTATGACCATTCTTTTAAAGTCAGAAGGTATGACATCACATCTAAACATCAACTGACACATGTACGGTTATCAAGAGGGCCATAGGCAGGAATATCAAATGAGATATGTATCAGAGTCTTGATGGCATCAAACACTGTAGAACATGTGGTTTTTGGTAAAATTGTGGCACAATTCTTGTGATGGATTTAAATCACTGAATGAGTCAGACTAGTAGATTTTATTCCATGTTTTACGTATGCAGCACATTGAGTACGAAATGCCCCTTCAACATGTAGGTTTACAGTCCAGCATTCTTTAGATTTCCACTTTGCCCTTGGTATCATATTCTGTATGAACAATCTATGAAATTTTTTAATGAATTTTAGAAGCCAACACATTTAACTGAAACCCTGTTCCTCTGATGTCCTGTGACATGTTCTATGAGAAACACATCTGGTTTAGAGCTTCTCTGTAATTCTTCTGTGTAAAAACCTAACAGAAATATCTTCAGCTTCACTGTCCTTTAAGATGTAAGTTCTTGTGTTTGTTCGTTGCACTTTGGAAACTGTAAATATCTCTGTTGACCAGTTCAGTTGATAAGATTTCTCAAACACCATCTTATATTTTGAAATGTGTTCCGAATCAGGGGCATTAAATTTTTGCTCGCTTTGATCCACCATTTTAACACATTTGTGTACCATACTAGGGAACCCATCAGTGCTTCACAGTTGCTAAATATGTATGGGAATTGGATTACATCATGATCTCCTCCTCCCCCCCCTCTTAGCCCATCTCCTCCTCATTCTCTTCCTCTCTGTCTATCATCTCCTTCTCCTCTCTCTATGCATCATGTCCTCCCCTCTTTCACTCCATACCCTCCTCCCCTCTCTCTGTCCATCTCCCTCTTGCCTCTGTCTACAACAATCCCCCTCCCCCCCCTCTGTCTGTCTACTCTTACTTGACCTTGACCTTGAGCCTTGTTTATTGTTATTGTGCCGGCCGCGGTGGTCTCGCGGTTCTAGGCGCGCAGTCCGGAACCGTGCGACTGCTACGGCCGCAGGTTCGAATCCTGCCTCGGGCATGGATGTGTGTGATGTCCTTAGGTTAGTTAGGTTTAAGTAGTTCTAAGTTCTAGGGGACTTATGACCACAGCAGTTGAGTCCCATAGTGCTCAGAGCCATTTGAAACATTTTATTGTTATTGTAAATGAAACCTTGATTGGAAACTGAAGTCACTTAAAATGAATGGGTAAATCGGTTGGGTTTGTTGGTATGCAGGGTATGAGAGAGACATCTCCAGCTGCTGGATCTGTGAAGATAGTAGCTTCAGTGACAGTAATTCATATGGTTTTAATCTGTGAATTACAAAGTTTCAGACAATGCAGTTGCGTAGTAGTATTCTAATCGTAAGCTGATAAGCCATAAATACAACTTACCTGTATTCTGCACAAACCAACTGCAAGGAAAGAAAAGAAAAAAAAAGCACATTACTGTGTATACAGTTTTTGTTTAAAGTTATATATAGAGGAAAAGAATACATATATATGAGAGAAAAAGTTTGTCTAATGGTTTAAATACTTTGCTATCGTAGATCTGTCTGAACATTTAGTAGAGTATCATGTAGATGTTTGATGTAAATCGTTCAAGAACTTTTTGAAATTTTTGTTAACAGCATTTCCCCTTTATATATACATGTAGCATATGTCTGTCAGAAATTTTATTAGAGTATATATTATGTCCATTCAAACTTTATATTATCGTGTAGAAATTGGTCTACAACTTTCCACGATTTTTGATAACGATATTAAACGATGACTTGTCTTTGTAGAGTAATATAGATTTAGAAGCCCATTATCCTAAACATCGATAATTTTATTCTTATCAGTGATATTTAGTATGCTTATACTGCCAAGTTATTTGTGGGATAATATCTAGAACCACAAAGATTAAAACACATACATTTGTGTTTTTTATTGTTCTGTACAAACGTTCCATCGTACTCAATTTCAGATGGGAGGATGTTGAATAGTAGTGTACTCCATTCCTTGAAATACATACTGTAAGATTCACCTTATAATATAATAAAAATATATGATACAATAATATAAATATGTTTATATGTATCAAAATAATGAGATTAATTCTTCGGCATTTAGACAAGCACAATAAGCTGGGCTATGCCTTTAATGGGTTCATATTAGTTCTGCATTGACAAAGTACTCTTCCTATTGTTGTAGATTTATGCTTACCAATTAATAATACTACGTGTGATCACCGTATCCACCTACGAAATCTTGACCATGTCTACGACATTGTAATCGGATCTTCATTGTAACTCCAAAGTACACAGGTGGGCTTCTTGGATTTTTAAATATTACAGTACCACTTGGAATAATAACTCATATAATGTGAAACAAATACTAACAAAGAGATAGAGGGGCTGCCCAGTACTTACCTCAGCTCAGTTCAGCCGATAGATACACAAAACGGTATCTATCGGCTGTACTGATCTGAGGTAAGTACTGGCCAGCCCCTCTATCTGTTTCTTAGTATTTGTTTCACATCTTTATATGAGATTTTCCATTAATCATAGATACACAAAACGGTATCTATCGGCTGTACTGATATGAGGTAAGTACTGGCCAGCCCCTCTATCTCTTTGCTAGTATTTGTTTGACATCTTTATATGAGGTTTTCCATTAATCATTTAACTCATATAATGTTTCAGTTAGTAAAATGATATTGTATTTGTCCTTTGATGCACATAAAAAATACAGACTTTTTACTTATTCTCACAACCAAAATGGCAGATTACACTCTAAAATAACATGCGTCTACCTTCATTCATTAACAGAGAGCGAGTCCTTCCTTTTACCAAGAAACAGGAAAAACATCTTTTGTTTTTTAACACTTGACAATCAAAAATACATGATGGTAGGCACAGGCTCTATGCTGGGCTACCACTTCACCGCTTCTCTTTGCCTTTGAAGAAATCGAAAACATGAAAACAAGAAATGGGAAAAGTACATCACAACCTGCATGGTCGATTTGAAGATTGCCTAGGCTATAATTGATCCCTCTCCACAGCAATTGTTCAAACACCCATGCAACATCTGTTCCACTCTTTGCTTTCCCAGGTAGAGCCCAGGGAAATTTGGAATATGTATCTATAACCATTAAAATATATGTAAATCCTTTATTTGCTCATGCATATCATGTGACATCTATTAGGACTGTCAATATTTATAAAAATATTGTGAATCCGATATATCGATATTTAGAAGACTGTCGTTATCAAAAAAATTATTGATATATTGATGAAAAAAACATTGGCCTATAAAAATATCAGCCGTACATTGTAAATGTGTGGCCGGTTTTAGAGCTGTATTTTTAAGTACTGTAGCAATTTATTGTTAGATGTTCTGCTCATCAACAAGCTAGCAGCCTGCTTATCTCTCTTACAGCAAGAATTGAGAGGAAAGTTATGCACATTTGTGCTTGGCGATAATCACTTTGCTAACAATGGTAACTGCATGTAAGTGGCACATAAATGAAAGATGTTCAATGGGTACATCATTCGGTTTCGTCACATATCAGATCTGTCCAAACAACTTCATGTCGACTTTCATGATTTTTATTTTTTTTTAAATTTCTGCACCCTGTTTTTTTTTTTTTTTTTATTTCTGCAAATGTCAGCGACCTAGCAGTAGTAATGTCAAAATTGTGTGGTGAAGTTAAACATTGCAGTTTCTGTTGTTAGCCGATTACAGCAGCATTCCCTCTCACACCTCTCGCCATACCACATAGACCAATCTCGTCGTTTAGATTTTTGTTCATCTTTTTCAGCAACTGTCAATAAAATTCTTTAGGGCTATTTACAGCATTGTAAATATGTAAAATTGTCCAAAGTTTAGACCACTGTTGTAAGTGGTCTCCCTCAGGGCTTGTGCTGCGCTAACTCCTGTTTTACTTTAACAATGCTGACTCCTGTTTTATTTTAACAGCCCCTGAGCTGTTTCATTGACAATGATAATGGCTGCAGAAGCCTACACCTACTTTTTTTAAATAATGCTGCTGTGTAGAAATAGCACAAAAGTTGCATTATAAATTGTGTTTTAACCCAACTGGTGTGCTGTTTCTTCACATTGGTAGTCTTGTTATTCCATTCACACTGTCACCCCTTAGTGGAACTGGACTACTTCTTTGTGCCACCAAATTGCTTCGTACAGTCAAAGAGAAAGACTGGACGTGATGAAAGCTTAAAAAGAAGTAAGACTCCTTCACACAGTGAAAGTAAATTATGTTTTACTACAATTTCAAAAGAACAGTTTCAAATATTTACCAAAAATACAGAAAAATTTAATATAAAATAAAAATATTGGCACTTAATATTATTGCCATTTTGATATCTTTATATTGGTGAAAAAGATATTGCTGATATTTTATCAACAGCCATTATATCTATGAGATCTACCTGCCATAAATCAGCAAGCCCTAATATCTATGAGATCTGCCTGCCATATATCAGCATGTCCACACGAGAATGTTTCACACACTGGTTTGTGGAGTTACTGTTGTCTCCATAATAATTGTTCAACAACGCATCTTTCTCGAGGATCTGAAATGATTTCATTCATGTGAGCTGTATTCCCTGCAGTGGTTGATATTTTGATCAGTCATTTCCATTGTGCTATTTTGTTGGGATTGTCATAATACATACAGGGTGAGTCACATAAGACCCTTTTATAATCTTGGACATCACATGACAGTGGGATCCACTACAGTTCATGCTACACGTGTCTACTAATCACTCAGTGCTCAATCATAATGTCTTGTCAAATTCATGTCAGGCAGCTTCGCAGTGGAGTACACAAATGATGAATATGTCAATATGCTTTTGGTGCTGATGGATTTGATAACTGAGAGATGTTGTTGCTGCTACTGCTACTCATATGTATGCCATCAAAGGCGCCATCCTGATAAAAATGTTTTTTGTCACCTGGAGCATCACCGTGGTAATCTTCTTCCACAAGTAATAGACACAGGTCATCCGAGGACCAGACGTACTCCACAGAGGTCATGATTCTTGAAACAGTTCACCAGTCACCTCGGAAAATTACTCGTATTATTCAAGGCAGTTCCAGATATCTCAAAGAGTGGTTGTTGAAGTTGCGTGATGAAGAACGGCATCTGTGTAATTACACATTAACTCAACACCAGCATCAGACCATATTCGAAAAATACAGTTTTGTGAATGGCTTTTGCACCACATGAAAGATTACGAACATTTTATAAATAACATGGTATGTACAGAGGAATGTAGCTGCACTCATGAATGTATGTTGAACCTCCACGACAGCCATTATTAGTCAGAACACAACCACATGTCTTCCTTGAACGTGGCTTTTTCATGTTTTGACATAAACCCATGGGTTGGAAGTGTGGGAAGAGTGTTTTTGGGCTCTTACCTATTGCCAAATAAGTTTAATATCCTGCTGTATCATATATTTCTTTGCAATACTTTGCCTAATGGATTAGAAAACGTTTCACATGGTGTTCAGCAACAGCTATGGCTTTAGCATGATGGTGCACTACCACACTTTGGAATGAATGTGTGTAACTGTGTAAATGAAGCATTTGTAGAGCCGTGGATTGCCCAAGGAGGTCCATTGTTCTGGCCTCATTGTTCCCCGCTCCTTAATCCACTACATTTTCATTTGTGAGGATACTTAGAGGAGCAAGTTTATAGCACTCCACCTATGGATGTACAGGATATAATAGCTCACGTGGATGCTACTTTGGCAATAGTGGATGCCGGTGTCCTGCATAGGGTTGAGCAAAGTATGATCCAGGAAGTGGCAAAGTGTTAGCAAATGCGAGGTGATTGGTTTGATCATCTTTTCGAAAGTGAATGTAGCTCATATGTGTACGTACTGGCTGACTGATGTCAAACATACAGAATAGAATTATTGTGCATAGCACAATGTGCAATCTAGTTCAGCCCGTCTATTGTGTTATTTGCACCTCATTGGATACAGACACGGTTAATGTATCAGCTATTATTTTCCGTCAGCTTTACTTGTGTCATGGACGAAACACAGTGGTCATTCGTGTCTGTAGAAAGTTTATCTTATGTCTTAATGCTTAAATAAAGGTAACAGTAACAGAAAGAAGATACCACATTGTGGGGGTGTTAATCTGATACAGTTTGATGCTTTAACTGGAAAAGAAAAAAAAGTTTGTTGTGAACGTAACTTCAACTTTGATGAGTCTGCGTATCTGTTCTCCATGGCTTTGCTCATCTCACTGAGCTAGTGGGACAACTCTGCCACTGCACATGAGTCAAAGGGAATGGGAAAGTGAAAAGACAAGTTAAGACAAAAATGAAGAAATTAAAGAGATTGTGTGGGGATTTTCATATGTATGTGGGCAAAAAAACTTACCTTTGGCTGGACCCATGTTGCAGAGAGGGGCTCTGAAAGCCTGTAAAGAGCAAGGGAATACATATTTAAGGCATCCACGACATGCCTGGACAATTTCAAAGCTAGATATAACGTTGTATGGGGAAGCAAAGGATGTGCAGTAAATGTAGCAACAGAATGGAGTACAATACTGCACAACCTAATGGTAAATTATGACCCAAAAGATTTGTCCAGTGCCGATGAAAAGGGTTTATTTTATCATGTGCTGCCCTCAAAATCTGAAGTAATTCGAGAAAAGTACATCAGTGGAAAATGTCCGAGGAGTGACTCGCTATACTGCTGCGTGGAAACATGTTGGGTGAAATGGAGAAGCCACTGGTAATTGAGGAGGTGGAAAAACCCCCTTGTTTCAAAAACACAGACATCAATAAGCTTCCAGTCAAATGGCTAAACAATGAAAAGGCATAGATGGTGTTTGTGTCTTATGGAACAGTGGCTGAAATTTTTCACTGCCAAAATTAAAAAAGAAAGTCGCCAAGTTCTCCTTTTCCTAGACAATGCATCCTGCAAACTGAAAGTCAAGTTATCAAATGTGAAATTAACTGGGTTCCTGCCCAGTTCAACCAGCCTCACACAACCAATGGACTAGAGGGTTAATTACACATTCAAGACCCAGTACAGAAGATTATTGATGTAGTTTCTTATTCTTAGTGATAAAGATGCCAAAAGTGCATATCCTCTAGTACAGTCAGTTTCTGTACTGGATGCAGTAAATTGGATTGGTTTGGCAGTAAGGGAAATAAAGTCCAAAACTGTCATCAAGTGCTTCAAAAAAATGGGGCATGGAAGTAATGAACAACATGCTTCTGTACTCTTCAAGGCTCAAGAAATTTCTGCAGCAAGTGCTGAATTAATTCAAATACAAAGCAGTAGGTGTAATAGAAAACCAGAACACAGAAGACAATGAGAAGGGAAGAAAGAAGAGGAATAGGAGTAAAGTAATGTCCCTAGAAAAATTAATACACCTGAAGAGGCTGTTGCAAGCATAAACAATGTTTCACAATTTGCAGCACATACAAATTCTCTCAAGCTGTTGGTACTATTCTGTGGTGTAAAATATTTCTTAAAAAACAATTTTGAACAGGAAAATGTTTAGCAAATAAACAAGGGAATAAGACGTGTATGCAGATTGAAAGTTACAGTAAAAATCAGATATGCTGTATCACATAGCAGTATTGTAATGATCTGGTGTTCTAAGCCACATCAACTGTGTAGGAGTAAAGGTATCTAAATAGGTGCATAGTTACAGATTGTATGTTTGTGTATGGTATTTTACAAATTTTACATAGTCTAGTGTGTTTTGTGTCATCCGGAAACTTGTCCATTTTGGAAAATTATTTTAGTCCCATGTGACTCCATTTTGAGCAAGTTTTATTGTATTATTATTTTTTCATATTTTTCATTTTAATTTTCCTTTTCTGCAGCATTTTTTAAAATCAGTTAATAGAACATAAAATTTGGAGAAGTGTAAATAATGTTTTGATATTTATGAGAAAATAATAGAAGATAGATGACTGGGGATGAATTCCTTGGAACTGTTGCTTTGAGGTGATGACTGCCAGTCACAATTCTTAACATTAATAGTTAAGAGTAGAAGAGACACTGTGCATTGGCTATATGGTTGATACTCAGGCAGTGTATTGGTTTAGTCCATTATTATTATTATTATTATTATTATTATTATTATTATTATTTCTTTCTTTTCTCAGATGCTATGTCTGGTCAAAACTGGAAAGTGACGCGGACCTTGATCAAGCGTGACTTCCTTTTAACTGTACGGTATATGCTATATTGTATTTAGGAACTTTCGGGTGATTGAACATGTATCAATAATTACGGATTTCTGTAGTTGTATATATAAGTTTGGATGTAGCTGTATTGCATTGATGTACTGGTGGACATTGTGTGGTATGACTCCTGTAGTCGATAGTATAATTGGTATAGTGACAACTTTATCCTGATGCCACATGTCCTTGACTTCCTCAGCCAGTTGGATGTATTTTTCAGTATTTTCTCCTGTTTCCTTTTGTATATTTGTTGTATTGGGTATGGATATTTCGATTAGTTGTGTTAATTTCTTCTTTTTATTGGTGAGTATGATGTCAGGTTTGTTATGTGGTGTTGTTTTATCTGTTATAATGGTTCTGTTCCAGTATAATTTGTATTCATCATTCTCCAGTGCATTTTGTGGTGCATACTTGTATGTGGGAACATGTTGTTTTATAAGTTTATGTTGTAAGGCAAGCTGTTGATGTATTATTTTTGCTACATTGTCATGTCTTCTGGGGTATTCTGTATTTGCTAGTGTTGTACATCCGCTTGTGATGTGATCTACTGTTTCTATTTGTTGTTTGCAAAGTCTGCATTTATCTGTTGTGGTATTGGGATCTCTAATAATATGCTTGCTGTAATATCTGGTGTTTATTGTTTGATCCTGTATTGCAATCATGAATCCTTCCATCTCACTGTATATATTGCCTTTTCTTAGCCATGTGTTGGATGCATCTTGATCGATGTGTGGCTGTGTTAGATGATACAGGTGATGATCAAGTAGGTAAAAAGACGAGGACTAATAGAAATCCTTGGGTAACAGAAGAAATATTGAATTTAATTGATGAAAGGAGAAAATATAAAAATGCAGTAAATGAAGCAGGCAAAAAGGAATACAAACGTCTTAAAAATGAGATCAACAGGAAGTGCAAAATGGCTACGCAGGGATGGCTAAAGGACAAATGTAAGGATGTAGAAGCTTGTCTCACTAGGGATAAGATGGATACTGCCTGCAGGAAAATTAAAGAGACCTTTGGAGAGAAGAGAACCACTTGTATGAATATCAAGAGCTCATATGGCAACCCAGTTCTAAGCAAAGAAGGGAAGGCAGAAAGGTGGAAGGAGTATATAGAGGGTTTATACAAGGGCGATGTACTTGAGGACAATATTATGGAAATGGAAGAGGATGTAGATGAAGATGAAATGGGAGATAAGATACTGCGTGAAGAGTTTGACAGAGCACTGAAAGACCTGAGTCGAAACAAGGCCCCGGGAGTAGACAACATTCCATTAGAACTACTGATGGGCTTGGAGAGCCAGTCATGACAAAACTCTACCATCTGGTGAGCAAGATGTATGAGACAGGCGAAATACCCACAGACTTCAAGAAGAATATAATAATTCCAATCCCAAAGAAAGCAGGTGTTGACAGATGTGAAAATTACCGAACTATCAGTTTAATAAGTCACAGCTGCAAAATACTAACGCGAATTCTTTACAGACGAATGGAAAAACTGGTAGAAGCGGACCTCGGGGAAGATCAGTTTGGATTCCGTAGAAATGTTGGAACACATGAGGCAATACTAACCTTACGACTTATCTTAGAAGAAAGATTAAGAAAAGGCAAACCTACGTTTCTAGCATTTGTAGACTTAGAGAAAGCTTTTGACAACGCTAACTGGAATACTCTCTTTCAAATTCTGAAGGTGGCAGGGTTAAAATACTGGGAGCGGAAGGCTATTTACAATTTGTACAGAAACCAGATGGCAGTTATAAGAGTCAATGGGCATGAAAGGGAAGCAGTGGTTGGGAAAGGAGTGAGACAGGATAGTAGCCTCTCCCCGATGTTATTCAATCTGTATATTGAGCAAGCAGTAAAGGAAACAAAAGAAAAATTCGGAGTAGGTCTTAAAATTCATGGAGAAGAAGTAAAAACTTTGAGGTTCGCCAATGACATTGTAATTCTGTCAGAGACAGCAAAGGACTTGGAAGAGCAGTTGAACAGAATGGACAGTGTCTTGAAAGGAGGATATAAGATGAACATCAACAAAAGCAAAACGAGGATAATGGAATGTAGTCAAATTAAATCGGGTGATGCTGAGGGGATGAGATTAGGAAATGAGACACTTAAAGTAGTAAAGGGGTTTTGCTATTTAGGGAGTAAAATAACTGATGATGGTCGAAGTAGAGAGGATATAAAATGTAGACTGGCAATGGCAAGGAAATCGTTTCTGAAGAAGAGAAATTTGTTAACATCGAGTATAGATTTAAGTGTCAGGAAGTCGTTTCTGAAAGTATTTGTATGGAGTGTAGCCATGTATGGAAGTGAAACATGGACGATAACCAGTTTGGACAAGAAGAGAATAGAAGCTTTCGAAATGTGGTGCTACAGAAAAATGCTGAATATAAGGTGGGTAGATCACGTAACTAATGAGGAGGTATTGAATAGGATTGGGGAGAAGAGAAGTTTGTGGCACAACTTGACTAGAAGAAGGGATCGGTTGGTAGGACATGTTTTGAGGCATCAAGGGATCACAAATTTAGCATTGGAGGACATCATGGAGGGTAAAAATCGTAGAGGGAGACCAAGAGATGAATACACTAAACAGATTCAGAAGGATGTAGGTTGCAGTAGGTACTGGGAGATGAAGAAACTTGCACAGGATAGAGTAGCATGGAGAGCTGCATCAAACCAGTCTCAGGACTGAAGACCACAACAACAACAACAGTATTTATAGCTTTTGTCTTGTTTCTTGCTGTCAATTTTGTTTTCAGTATTTTTGTTGGTCTTTGTCTATATTTTTCTTTTAGTTCTTCTTTAATATTTGTATTATCTATTCCTAATTTTTGTCTGTATCCTAGATATTTATAGGCATCTGTTTTTTCCATCGCTTCTATGCTGTCGTTGTGGTTATCCAATATGTAATCTTCTTGTTTAGTGTGTTTTCCCTTGACTATGCTATTTTTCTTACCTTTGTCTGTTCCAAAAGCCATATTTATATCATTGCTGAATACTTCTGTTATCTTTAGTAATTGGTTGAGTTGTTGATTTGTTGCTGCCAGTAGTTTTAGATTATCCATGTATAGCAAATGTGTGATTTTGTGTTGGTAGGTTCCAGTAATATTGTATCCATAATTTGTATTATTTAGCATGTTGGATAGTGGGTTCAGAGCAAGACAGAACCAGAAAGGACTTAATGAGTCTCCTTGGTATATTCCACACTTAATCTGTATTGGCTGTGATGTGATATTATTTGAATTTGTTTGTATATTAAGTGTGGTTTTCCAATTTTGCATTACTATGTTTAGGAACTGTATCAATTTAGGATCTACTTTGTATATTTGCAATATTTGTAGTAACCATGAGTGGGGTACACTATCAAAAGCTTTTTGGTAATCAATGTATGTGTAGTGTAGTGACCTTTGTTTAGTTTTAGCTCGATATGTCACCTCTGCATCTATTATCAGTTGCTCTTTACATCCTTGTGCTCCTTTGCAACAGTCTTTTTGTTCTTCACTTATAATTTTGTTCTGTGTTGTATGTGTTATTAATTTCTGTGTAATGACTGAAGTTAATATTTTGTATATTGTTGGTAGGCATGTTATGGGGCGATATTTGGCTGGTTTTGCTGTGTCTGCTTGATAGTTCGGTTTCAGATAAGTTATTCCATGTGTAAGTGTATTAGGGAATGTGTATGAGTCTGCAATGTAACTGTTAAATAATTTATATTTAAAAACAAAGATGATGGATATGTGTGTGTGTGTGTGTGTGTGCGAGTGTATACCTGTCCTTTTTTGCCCCTAAGGTAAGTCTTTCCGCTCCCGGGATTGGAATGACTCCTTACCCTCTCCCTTAAAACCCACATCCTTTCGTCTTTCCCTCTTTCCTGACGAAGCAACGGTTGGTTGCGAAAGCTTGAATTTTGTGTGTATGTTGGTGTTTGTTTGTGTGTCTATCGACCTGCCAGCACTTTCGTTTGGTAAGTCACATCATCTTTGTTTTTAGATATATTATTCCCACGTGGAATGTTTCCCTCTATTATATTCATATCATTAATTTGAACCCAACAATTACGTTTGTTATTGTCACTGTGGCATTTCGAAATCTTTCCTGTCATCTTATTTTCCCTTTCTGTTTTTGCAAGTAGTTTTACTTTGTATTCACCTTCTCCTCATTACCGAATCTACCATACAATTTTATCCCGTCTGTATATACTCAATAATACGTAACCCACTTCCAAACCATAACCAAAAAATTTTTTTCCGCTTTCAACACTACCGCTTCTATAAAATCTACCGTTTCCAGTTCACGAACAGTTCCTTTCAGCTATTAAACAGCCATTTCGGCTAGTTCTAATAACATTCGCCTTTTTTTCCATTTCCGTTTTTCCCACATCACTGATCTTTTTTAGCCGCTTCCCACAGGTTTTAACGTCATTATTTCTTCGTCAGACAATTGTTAGCCTCATTTTCACAATCTGCCACCACAAAACCACTCCTTTTAATACATTTGCACGCAGTTTTTCGAAATTTTCCCGCATTGCTTCACCCTTTTACGTGTTTTGGCGGCAACACAACCACCTAACCTTTGTGCACATCGTTGTCTGCCAACCGAAGTTCACCACAGGATCAACAAGCCCAGCTATAACCAGCACTTTTTCGTCTTTTTTCACACCAGATCTCCAGTTGCTTTCCAGTTCATCTTTATCTCTCCCCATATATTTATATTTTTATTTTCAGTTTCATTTCAGCCTCATGTTACACTTTCCACCTTCTAATACCATGTCACCCTCACTCCATCCCCACAATGACGCCATTAAGTTTTATTTATATTCCCTCCGCAAACATACCTTCGCCCTAGCCAGATTACACTCCCATATTTTATATTCTCAAGCTTGTCTGACATTTGGCATTACCCCCAAAGGCCTCACATATAAAGTTCCCATCACTGGCTGTAACCCTTCTTTCCATCAGACGCTATACCAGTTCCAAACTGAACAATCCATTGCCCCCATTCACCTAATCCTTCACCTACACATCAACTCACCCATGAACACACCCGTCAACTCCTATCCTTAGTAAAAGTCCTCAGTCTTACCTCTCCCACATCCACACCGGCTGTTCAGAGCATCCTCCTACAGGCAAATTGCAAATTAGAACAGCATGCTACCCTCCGCCTCAAAAAACTATCCAGTCTCCTGGTTTCCCACCTACGGAAAGGCAAGTCACTCACCCTTCACAACCTTTCCAGCAAACCTCAACCTCTTCTCATTGCACACAGACCCAGTCTCTTCCATCTACTCAATCTCCCACTTCCAGCTCCACTCCCCCCAAAACCTCAAAATTCCAATCAACACAATCTGGAACCACAACACCCTAATTCACTAGTTAACCTTTCCTCCAAACCTCTCTCCCAATCTGAAACCTCTGTCCTGTCCAAAGGCCTCACCTTCAGCCCCACTCCCAGATTCAACCAAACAGCCCTTATCAAAGATTTACTGTCCTACACCCGTACTCTCTGCTGGAAATATCACTTTGCCACGGAGAAAAATGATCCTAATCCTACTCCTAATGATCCAACTCCCCAAGACACTATCCAAAATGAACCCTGCCTGGAACAGTTCTGTCCTCCGTCACAGTGGGACCCACATCCTCTTCCTCAAAATCACCCTCTCCAAACTTTCCAGGAATTTATGACTTCCAGCTTTGCCTCTCAATCCCTCTTAAAAAACCTTAATCCTACTCCCAACATCACCACTGCTGAAGCCCAGGCTATCCGTGATCTGAAGGCTGACTGATCCATCGTCATTCTTCCGGCGGACAAGGGTTCCACGACCGTGGTACTTGATCGTCGGGAGTATGTGACTGAGGCACTGCGCCCGCTTTCAGACAACACTACTTACAAAGTTTGCCAAGGTAATCTCATTCCTGATGTCCAGGCGGAGCTTCAAGGAATCCTCAGAACCTTAGGCCCCCTACAAAACCTTTCACCTGACTCCATCAACCTCCTGACCCCACCAACACCCTGCACCCCTACCTTCTACCTTCTTCCTAAAATTCACAAACCCAATCATCCCAGCCGTCCCATTGTAGCTGGTTACCAAGCCCCCACAGAATGTATCTCTGCCTACGTAGATCAACACCTTCAACCCATTACATGCAGTCTCCCATCCTTCATCTAAGACACCAACCACTTTCTCGAACGCCTGGAATCCTTACCCAGTCTGTTACCCCCGGAAACCATCCTTGTAACCATTGATGCCACTTCCTTATACACAAATATTCCACACATCCAGGGCCTTGCTGCAATGGAGCACTTCCTTGCACACCGATCACCTGCCACCCTACGTAAAACCTCTTTCCTCATTACCTTAGCCAGCTTCATCCTGACCCACAACTTCTTCACTTTTGAAGGCCAGACGTACCAACAATTAAAGGGAACAGCCATGGGTACCAGGATGGCCCACTCCTACGCCAACCTATTCATGGGTCACTTAGAGGAAGCGTTCTTGGTTACTCAGGCCTGCCAACCCAAAGTTTGGTACAGATTTATTGATGACATTTTCATGATCTGGACTCACAGTGAAGAAGAACTCCAGAATTTCCTCTCCAACCTCAACTCCTTTGGTTCCATCAGATTCACCTGGTCCTACTCCAAATCCCGTGCCACTTTCCTCGACGTTGACCTCCACCTGTCCAATGGCCAGCTTCACACGTCTGTCCACATCAAACCCACCAACAAGCAACAGTACCTCCATTATGACAGCTGCCACCCATTCCACATCAAACGGTCCCTTCCCTATAGCCTAGGGCTTCATGGCAAACGAATCTGCTCCAGTCCGAAATCCCTGAACCATTACACCAACAACCTGAAAACAGCTTTTGCATCCCGCAACTACCCCCCCGACCTGCTACAGAAGCAAATAACCAGAGCCACTTCCTCATCTCCTCAAACCCAGAACCTCCCACAGAAGAACCCCAAAAATGCCCCACTTGTGACAGGATACTTTCCGGGACTGGATCATACTCTGAATGTGGCTCTCCATCAGGGATACGACTTCCTCAAATCCTGCCCTGAAATGAGATCCATCCTTCATGAAATCCTCCCCACTCCTCCAAGAGTGTCTTTCCGCCATCCACCTAACCTTCGTAACCTCTTAGTTCATCCCTATGAAATCCCCAAACCGCCTTCCCTACCCTCTGGCTCCTGCCCTGGTGACTGCCACCGGTGTAAAACCTGTCTCATGCACCCACCCACCACCACCTACTCCAGTCCTGTAACCCGAAAGGTGTACATGATCAAAGGCAGAGCCACGTGTGAAAGCACCCATGTGATTTACCAACTGACCTGCCTTCACTGTGAAGCTTTCTATGTGGGAATGACCAGCAACAAACTGTCTATTCACATGAATGGACACAGGCAGACAGTGTTTGTTGGTAATGAGGATCACCCTGTGGCTAAACATGCCTTGGTGCACGGCCAGCACATCTTGGCACAGTGTTACACCGTCCAGGCTATCTGGAAACTTCCCACTAACACCAACCTGTCAGAACTCTGGAGGTGGGAACTTGCCCTTCAGTATATCCTCTCTTCTCGTTATCCGCCAGGCCTCAATCTCCGCTAATTTCTAATTTCAATTTGCCGCCGCTCATACGTCACCTGTCTTTCATCAACATCTTTGCCTCTGTACTTCTGCCTCGACTGACATCTCTGCCCAAACTCTTTGCCTTTACAAATGTCTGCTTGTGTCTGTGTATGTGCGGATGGATATGTGTGTGTGTGTGCGCGAGTGTATACCTGTCCTTTTTTGCCCCTAAGGTAAGTCTTTCCGCTCCCGGGATTGGAATGACTCCTTACCCTTTCCCTTAAAACCCACATCCTTTCGTCTTTCCCTCTCCTTCCCTCTTTCCTGACGAAGCAACGGTTGGTTGCAAAAGCATGAATTTTGTGTGTATGTTTGTGTGTCTATCGACCTGCCAGCACTTTCGTTTAGTAAGTCACATCATCTTTGTTTTTAGATATATTTTTCCCACGTGGAATGTTTCTCTCTATTATATTCATATTGTTAAATAATGTAGTTAGATGTGAATGTGTTGAGGTGAACTTCTTTAGCCATAAAATTGCTACTTTATCTTTTCCAGGGGCTTTCCAATTGTGAGTAGAATTAATTGCTTGGGTGACTTCATGTTGCAAAATTATCACTTCAGGCATCCGCAGTATCATCTTGTATGTGTCTGTTTCTGCTTGTATCCACCGTGCATGCCTGTTATGTTGTACCGGGTTTGACCATATTTTGCTCCGGAAGTGTTCCATGTCTGTTATGCTTAGTGGATTGTCTACTTTAATGTGTGTGTTTTCTATTGTCTGGTAAAATTTCTTTTGGTTTGTGTTGAATGTTTGGTTTTGTTTCCTTCTATTTTCACTTTTTTTGTATCTTCTAAGTCGTTTGGCCAATGCTTGTAATTTCTGCTTCTTTTCATCTAATTGCTGTATCGCTTCTTGTTGTGAGATTTTACCTAACTTTTTTCGTTTTTTTTCTTATAAATTGTGTTAGCTGTCCGATGTCTTTTCTCAGTTTCTCTATTCTGATCTGTAGCCTGTGTTGCCATGCTGGTTTTGTCGGTTTCTTCTGTGTGTTGGTTGTTTCTGATCTCTGCCTAGTATGTATATTTAGTGTAGTGAGTGCTCCTATATAAACCAGTAGTTGTAATTCTTCCATAGTTTTGTTTTCATTTATTTTGTTGTGTATGATTGTGTTGATAGTTTTTATTGTTGTTTCGACTTGTGGGTTATTTGGCGGTCTATGCAAGAATGGTCTAATGTCTGTATTTGTGTCTTTGTATTCTATATATGTCAGCTGAAATTTCTCTTCTATATCTAACATGTGTGTCACTTCGTGTTCTATTTGTGCTTGTTCTGGTGGCTATCTTAAGATTTCATTTTCCTCTGATTGTTTAATTGATGCGTGTTGGTCTTTGTTTGTTTGCTCTGGGATGTTTGAGTCCATTACTGTATTTTCTTCTTCTTCTGATCGCACATTATTTTGTTCCAGTATTTGTTGTAGTTGTTGTTTGATGTTTTCTAATTCTGACTGGGGTATCCTGTTATTTTTGATTATTACATGGATCTGATCAGCTAGTCGTTGTTCTATTAAAAATTTTATTTCTGGGTATCTGGTAATAAATGTTGTGTATACTTGTGATCTGTATCCAGTTGTGTTGGTTCCTAGATTTGTTGCTTGGTAATAACAGAACATGAGGTGTCGATTAACTTCATCTGACCATCTCATCCTCTGTCTTTGTTTTTCTTCTAGGGTGGTTGCAGGAAGCATATCCTGCAAAACAACTCTATTTGGATTTAAATCATTTTCCAGTTGGCTAGCAGTGTCATTACCATTGTGGGCGGGGATAGGGTGTAAGCGTCGTCCCGGACCATGACGGCGCGCTTGTCCGAGACTTCTTTAGTTCTGTCCTGAACCAAGTAATCACACTAAAAGGGGGGTTAGCCCTATTAGTGGTTTGCTCTTTTTGTCGCCTTTTACGACTGGCAGAACTTACTGGAGGGCTATTCTTTTCCCGGACCTCCACGGGCTTATTATTATTATTATTATTATTATTATTACTATCATCATCATCATCATCATCCTAATTATCTGTTGAGAATTTTATTGTTTATGTATCTGTTGATCTATAGTGCGTTTTTGTGACAATACACATCCACTTTTTTATACTTCATCTTATAAACAGGTTTAGATTGCATTATTGGGGTGGATCTCATACTAACTTAAAGTATAATATGGTCATATCAATCATCCAAAGTTCTTTTGTTGTAGGTGAATTGTTGCTTTCTTCTTCTTCTTCTTCTTCTTCTTCTTCTTATGCAACTCCCCTATGAGATCTGTCATGAGGTCGTGTATAGGCTCACCATCAATAGGTTTGTGTTTATATGTAGTTTTCTCATGTAGCTTTGGAGATGTTGTCTTTTCATGTGTTAAGTTCGTCTATTTCTTGTTTGTGGTTATGTGTTATGTAGTTTTGGTATAATATGTGTCTGATGTTCATATACTGTCTGCACGACAAGCTGTATGTTCTTGGGATACTTCTTGCCCACATGTACAGGTTGGTGTCTGTCTGACTCACGTGGTTTAAATTCATGGAATGAGATCCACATCCAGTTAAAAAATGCGCAAATACCTCGGCTGGGATAGGTATGGTTCACTCTTAGCTGCTCCCTTATGTCATTGTCACATAGGTGTGCGTAGGTACACTGGTAATTGTGATATTCATTGGGTAAATGTAATATTCAATATTTTAGGTTAATAGAACTTAGTGTTGGGAAATTTGATTTGAAGGATGAAAACATAAACTATTCCAAGTGGAGCTCAGAATTAAATTTAGTTGTATTGAATCTTGCAACTGAAATGATCATAGAGTTTGACCAATGATACAGTATCAGTTTATGGGTCTCCACCATATTATTCTCATATTATAAAGATAATTAGAATATTATCGCTACTAAAGAAATCTGAAACATTTCTACAAATGGGAGTGTAAACAGTGTAACTGTAGTATTATTTAATTTTATTTGTGGTTTTGATATCTCAGTTAAGTCAGAAACATTTCCATGTCCAACTTTAATTCAGTGCTTCCTGCAGTAACATCTCAGTACTGAGTCATGTAATGATAGTGATTGTAACTGTTGTTATTATGAGTGGGGTACAATCTTGCTTTCTAGGATTACTGATTTGTGCATTAATGGTAATTACTGCTACCCACAACTTAGATTGCCCTGTATTCATGTGTATCCAGTTTGCTATTCAAAGGAAGTCATAATGAAAGTCACTACAACAACTAATATTCAATTTTCTTGAACATTTAATGTGCCTAATTGGGCTGGTGACCCTTTATTGTTTCATTCGTATGAACTTTACTACTTTCATTATCCCCAAAGTAAGAGCCTGTTTAGTTTTTTTATTAATTACAATATACTCAACATTACTGTCTGATACCTTCATCCATTAGACACACGCACAGTCAAAATTAAAAATCCTCCCAGAGGGTAACATTGGTTTGTGTCACAGCAAGCGAGTGTTATAATTGGATGGAAAGCTGAGTGTGATATTGTGCCATGATGGTAATTATTTTAAGCATCTTCTTTGAGGAGCACACAGTTACACTTGTTTCAGTTACACGCATCTGATGTGAGTCTTTTCATCACACCATTTCTCTTGGTTATGTCATCCATGTTAATATGAGTGAATGGTGGCGTCTGTTGATGTAGTTGAGGGATTACATATTTCATAAGTATTAGTATTTCTGCATGAATCACATGTGTTGCTTTTGTATTTTTACTCATTTAGTTTGCCTACTTTGATTAATCTAGGCATTGTGGTGTTTGAGGTGTTTGTTTCCTGCCCTGCAAATGAAGCTTTTTGGTCAGTCTCATTTGAGGTGTTTGATTCCCATAATGCAGGTGAGCATTTTTTTTATCTCATTGCCTGGGTTAAGAATGCCTCCAGAAACAGAATTTTACTGGCTTAATGTAATATTCACTTTTATGAGTTCCATATGCTTATTCATGATTTGGTGTAATCAATGTGATGGTTTGTTTGTTGTCCTCCAGTTGTCTGGTTGGTTTGTTTTGTTATACAGTCTGCTTTCTGTGCTTTCTTTTGTGAGGTAATCATCAGTTCGTTCTCGAGCTCCTCTGTATGTTGTATGAGTGATGCCTGAAAATCCATGCAGTAATACATTTGTTTTTTGATTTTCTTGGCTACCTTGTAGAGAACATATCCTCCAGATGTCATTTCATATGTGTATTCTGGTGTATTGATGTAACTGCCCTATAGTGTTAGCATACTTGTGTGAGTGGGAAACTGCTCATCATCTATGAAGTTATATGTTAGGAGGCCTATTTGCCTGTCAGGATATTGCTCTCCAGTAGCTTCTCTTGGTGGTTGAGGTATCCTTTACTGCATTCACATCTCTTATTTAGTTGAATTTAACTGTCATAATCAATATTTTCTAATCGGCAGTAGTTGTTGCGTAGTTGTTTGTATGTTTGGTAGTCCCCTGCTGTAGCCCTTTTACAAGTATGGCATCTGTTTTTGCAGGATATGCAGACAATGGTCTCACTTGAGCTGCACTCTGTGCATTTGTGTCCTGATTGTCCATATTTTGTGCATGTTATCTCTCGCTTCCTTAGTGCTGTGGCTGAGGTCGTGGCAGTTAAACCACTGATTAACAGCAATGTAGACTTTAATTGCCAGTGTCTCAGTCTGCATACCTGGTGGTTGTAGCCACATGACTTTGGTCCTGCCTGGAATCTAATTTTCATGACCCTGTCAAACTCCTCACATGTGGTGTCATTCAGGAAATTTCGTTGTTAAAGAGGCTTTCTAAAAGTTCTCCATCAGTCAGTGTGTCTAGTATGTAGTAGACAGCTACAAGTGGTTTTCGTTTTCTGGACCTTTCACCAGTGATGGTGTTCGTCTTTGACTTTTTCAATAAATTTGTGGCAGTTGTTCTGTATAGCGGTTTCTACTGTGAGTGCTATTGTGGTTGCTCTAATCGAGCTGGTGTATAATTTTTCTTTCTAAGACATTTTTATCATTGTCTAATTGCTTTCATCTCCTGGTTAGTTGTTGATTTGAGGAACATGGTTGTTGCCTGTTTAGCTTTTGTCTGCTCTATACTTGTAGCTCTTTAGTTTTTGGTTCACTAGTAAAGGTGACTGCAGGTGTCATGGGGGCTTGCACCTGTTTGTCTATTTTGTCTAAGAGTTCATTTGTCTCAATCTCTGTTTCATGGTTCATCACAATTAATTCCTACTTTTCTTTCTCATTTTGTGTCTTTTCTTTAAGTACCTGAATCAGGTGGGTCTGACACCTTTTAGAGTTCCTGTTGCAGTCATCTGTTCTCATGTATTTATCTTACGTTATGGTGTGTGTTGTCATATATGGGCACTATTTGCAATGGTCAATTAGCTTTAAGGGACTATTCAAGGAAAGTGTTGTATGATATCCATGTAAATTGCCTATTCCATCTCAGGTGGTCAATGGTGAATAAAGAATCTGAATCTGAATCTGGCAGTGAACTTCAAATATGGGGATATATGGCATGAAAATCCTTATTCTTGCTTTCCAAAATACAAGTAGTATATGATAATATTTTTCATTTATTCTTTGTGGGTGGGTCTCAGACTAGTGGTAAAGTACACACCTAGAATAATCTGAAGGAGTCCTACCTTGGCCTCAAGTGTTATGAGTTGGAAGGCAAAGGGATACAGTTTACGCTTCAAGTAGTCAGCAGCATAGGTGAGACATGTTCTGCCTTAAATTCTGTACCAGTTTTGAAATGGAGTCTGTTGCTGAGTTTTTCTGGCTTGGAGACATAGTCATCCTCCATTAGCCCCTTTCCAGTAGTGTTTAATACGTGCATTTATGACTTAACCCGTGCCACCTTTACAGAGCCACTGACATTGGTGTTCTTTGGACACAAGACCACACCATCTAGCATTTTGTGGCAATTGCGATGTCTGGCTTCAGGCAGTAATGTTGTCTCCCGCCAGTTGTTACTGACTCGGAAAGCACCACTCACTTGACTGTTACTGTCTGAGCAAGTACACTGACTCGATTGTCACTTCCTGAGGCAAGCACAGCTCACCCAACTGTCACTGAATGGGCCAGTGTTGCTGACTTGACATTGCTGTCTCAGCAAGCGCCACTGACTTGGCTGTCACCCCTTGTGGCACGGTGGTCTGGTGCGTCAGTCCACTGTAGTGACACTTGGAAAGGCGCTTATAGTCAGTGTCTGTGCTATTTGACTGTGCTGGGCCCTCAATATAGTGCAAATGTTATCAGCAATTCCAATGAAATGGTAAGTACAGTCTTGATACACTTATTTAAAAACCCCATGTTGGTCTAATTTTTGTTCGGTCACTCCCTTGCTAAAATATGGTGCAAAGAAATTCACACACACTTGTCCAACAGTTTTATTTGTAGGGCACACTTAATCGTTAGTAGATGTGATTATTCAGGGAAAATGCCACTTAAGACTGTCCACCTGTGATGGTTGCAGTCTCTTGAATGCATACACATACTACTTCAATGTGTATTCAGTGCAAATTCTTAGAAAAGCACAAATAACCTCCAAGAAGAACAGGGAAAAAGTCGTAGCATATGTAGGAATTGCATATTCTATTTTTGTGCAGCATATAGTGGCCACAGGGTGACACACGCCTGTCTGTATGTGTTCAGAAAACCGATTTATTCGGTTGATTGACCTGTATACTTTTATTTACAAATTTAACAATAAAAACTACTTACATTCTTAATGAAATGAATGTCTATTATTATTATTATTATTATTATTATTATTATTATTGTTATTACATAGGCATTTGCAGTAGGAATGTATGTTCTACAGCCTAGTCAACAAAAAATATGTAATGTGTGTCCATTTTACATGTGCAGTACATATGTATAGAATTAACACAAAAATCTTTAATTGTGACCTCTCTACACAAGCTTAGCTGCTTACGAGCAGGACAGGTACATGATATTGCTCACATTGATTTTGAGCTTGAAACTGTCACAAGGCAGAATCTAAAAATGTAATTGTTTCAGAAGAAAACAGCATATTTCTTATCTTCATTTTACGGGTCACTAATTGATGAGATGCTGGAAGTGTCAACTTTCAGTGACGAGGTTTACAATTTCACTGTCCTGAATGATTTAGTGTCCTGCATATGTACCATTGACTCCCACCCATCCTTTAACATTTCCAAGAATGTCTTCACATGAGCAAATAACATTTTGGGTAATTGGTTGTTCCTTGGAAAGTACAGAAACTGTGAACAAAACACGCAAATGATGAAGTTTTGAGCCCACAGAAGATACATGTTCAATGCATAGTAGTAGTTCGTATTGGCCATAGGGTGCCACACACATCTGCACATGCATCATTAAGTCACAGCTCAGAGACTCAGAAGTGCATTTGCAGCATGTCCATCCCCTTCAGTGGTCACGTAGGGACTGGACCGATGAAGAGTGGGATCAGGTGCTCCTCTCATATCAGAACGTGTTCGGTTGAGTGGTGGTTATGGATATACCCTCATATGGTGAGAGGTGTGGACTCATGCATTCAGGAACATGAAGATGAACATGATAATTTTGGTGGTTCAGTTGGTATGATAATATGAGTCTCCTATCACAATTATCAGGTTTTTGCAAGCCAACATTGAGCAGAGTTCGTGATTTGACTTCATTCCCACACTGATCCATTTTCCTGCCATTACTTAACTATACTTACAATTAAACAGCATAATTTTTATGTCAGGTGGGTGTGATGACTTTGTCTCAACTGACAACATTCTGACTAATTATTGCCACTAATACTTACTTGGTGGTCATCTTGAGGCAAGGAGTAATACTACCCATTGAGACATTTTCATCCTTTGTGAGTTGTTACACAAACAGGTGAACTGTTTATCAACTGCTGTAAATATGTAACATTAGCAGCAGCATATGCAACTTTAAAACACAAAAAATTGTTTAATATATGTGAGCTTTGTTTTTGGTATAAAAATGCAAAAAAGTCCAGTTGTTAAAGCTTAGCAAGTTGGTGGAAGGATGGTAATGACACTCTTTCTGTACGAACTTGTGTTGAAGGATCGAACACCTTACTTGTGGAACTAAAGTGACTGCATGTCTTTATAAATGCTTAAATCACATTAAGTTACAGGATGGGATTGTGAAAAAATAAACAGTTTTGTAAGATAATAATATTATTCATTGTATTACATTGTGTGCAGCAAATCATCGTCCTTTTTTTTCCGTTTCTTTTTTTTCTTAAAACACTTTTACCCCACTACATCAACAGCTGTGCTGTAGTTTCCAAATTGTTCCTTACTCATCCTGAATTCCGTCTCTACAGTGTTCAGACAGATGGGTCCAATATAAAACTTATATGCCATCTGTAAATTTGGTTTATGGATTTAATATGTATGGCATGATAGCAGTCAGTTTTGCACTGCATGGACACTTGAATTTATACACTGTTAAGTCATCTACATGTACATTATGTACATATATGTAACACACAGGCTCACTGAATACAGCTTTGTCATATGGTTGCCACTAGTTCAGTCTGTCAAACACAATCTGTAATGCACCGCATAGGCCAGTGAGTTAATAAGTCTTGAACGATGTCAATAAATGGAAAAGTCTCCAGCTGTTACCTTGAGTGCTGCATCCTTGTTCATTCATATGATGGATAGCTTCACACCTGAGAAGCCAATATCCGGGGGGGGAGTAAGATGGGTAATACTCCATCATGATATGAGCATCGGTGTATGGCATTGAATGACAACTTATCCTACTCCATATGTGTAAACTGCACTTTAGCACTGTGTATAACATTCTCAGTTTCCTTTACTACATGGCAGTCACAGTCTGCTTGTATTTGCACAGTTGGATCTACTGACAATGAAATTATGCATAAAGGCAAAGAGTAGTAGTACACTGGGACCATTTAACTGTGGCTCAGTGGGTTGAAGAAACAAACAGCGGCATCTCCTGAACCGGTATTTCAGATAGGCCTGTTGTGGGATGCTGCTGCGGTAATTTAGACTCAAAGCCAAAAGATAACTCGCATAGATGTTGCTGCTGCCACAATATATCTGAAAAAAGGGAAAAAAAGAAGTATCATGAAATCTCTCTCTCTCTCTCTCTCTCTCTCTCTCTCTCTCTCTCTCTCTCTCTCTCTCACACACACACACACACACACACACACACACACACACACACACACACACACACTCTCTTAGAAGGGGTGGAGCAGAGATGGATTAATTCTCATCCTTTTTATTTTGTCTTGGGGGGGGGGGGGGGGGGGGGATGACGGTGGCTGATCTCTGATGACACTTTATGATGCTAAACCTTCATTGAACAGAACACAAATGACAAGACTCTCACAGTTGGTGTAGAAATGGGAGAAATTAGGGGAAGGTTAATGTAGCTGTTATCATTTCCTCAGCAAATGGGAATAAATTCCCATCGATTTTTGAGTCTAACGATTGACCTTGAGACATTATCATAGGAGATCTGACAACCATGTAGACTGTGCTCAAATATCCAGTCAGTGGGTAGCAATGTTTTGAATTGCCTGCCAAATGAGTAATGACACCTTATGAATGTGCTCACCTATGGTTCCCATGTAAAATTTGTGAATGCCTGCTGATTCATTGAGTCTTCTTTACCCACTTAAACAGCAAACTGAAATAAGATACAAAGTCCATGTGACACTCACTTTAAGATTTTCTGATGTTTCCGTCAATCATTCTGAGATGTGTTAGTCACTTTTCATGAACCTCCTACTACACTGTTACTTAATCTCTAATGTCTTTGGGAAGATATTAGACTTTGATTCTCAAATGGCAAATGTGAAATATTGCACGAGTTTTGTAAATTTTATTTTTTGTCATATAACTTTTACACAGACCCATTCTATTTCAGGGTAGTGAAATATTGCTGGAGAAGTGGCTGCCCATCTTGAATGGGAGAAAACTCTGCTTCAAAGGAGTCAGGTATAGATACATCTGATAAAGACCATTTTTAATGTACATGTTATTTATTTATTTTTATTTAACTTATGCCCATAGATCCAGGTATATAATATAACATGAGCAGGCTGCATCTTTGCAGATGCTTGTATTTCTTCTTACTTGAAGCCATTTTTCTGACTAGTTTCACTGTTGAGAAAGATCACACATAATTGTGGTGATGTGCAGTCCACAATGTAATTAATGTGATCATGATCTTAATGTCTCCACAAAAAGGAGTCCGATTGTACGCTTGGGTTGCATGAAGTAATCAGATGCCACTATTTAAAAAGTAATGTGGAAAAAGTTTTGGTGCAAATGCATAACCAACATTTGAAGAACTCCTGTGGGAAGCAGAAATCTGCGAGTAGGAGGGTAATGGGTGGTGGTTGTTGCTATGCAGTGAGTGGGAAGTTGGGAATTTGGTCTGACAGAAAGAATGCCCAGATGAACAAGGCGGTGAAGGCAACTGTTCTAGAGAAGCGGAGCATCAGGGTTCGAGTCAGAGTGTGGCACCACAAATTTTCAACTCTCACCATCGCATAGCTGCAATGCCCTATGTGGCCGAAAGTCAGTACTTCCTTCCTATCTCTTTCCCATCCTGTTTGCTTTCACCCAATTATTCAAGAATATGTATACTGGCAATATGTGACTTCAAAGGTTAACAAGAATTTGTTAACCCCTGAAACAGGAACAAGTAGACGCTATGTATATGCAAGTACTAAAGAAGACATTGGATATTTAGCATCTGGGACTTTTCAGACCGACCTTCTTTGTTGTTGTTGTGGTCTTCAGTCCAATGACTGGTTTGATGCAGCTCTCCATGCTACTGTATCCTGTGCAAGCCTCTTCATCTACTCATTAACCTACATCTCTTCATCAACCTACATCCCTCTGAATCTGCTTAGTGTATTCATCTCTTGGTCTCTCTCAATGATTTTATTCCCCTCACACACACACACACACACACACACACACACACACACACACACACACACACACACTCTCTCTCTCTCTCTCTCTCTCTCACACACACACACACACACACACACACACACACACACACACTTCCCTCCAGTAATAATTGGTGAGCCCTTGATGACTGATGACCTCAGAAGTTAAGTCCCATAGTGCTCAGAGCCATTTTGATCACTTGATGCCTCTGAATGTGTCCTGCTAACTGATCCCTTCTTTTAATTAGTATGTACCACAAATTTCTCTTCTCTCCAATTTCATCCAGTACGTGATCTACCCATCTAATCTTCAGCATTCTTCTGAAGTAGCACCACTTTTCAAAAGCTTCTAGTGTCTTCTTGCCTAAACTGTTTATCACCCATGTTTCACTTCCATACAAAGCTACACTCCTTACAAATGCTTTCAGAAAGGACTTCCTGACACTTAAATCTATGCTTGATGTCAACGGATTTCTCTTCTTCAGAACTGCTTTTTTTTGCCATTGCCAGTCTACATTCTATATCCTCCTTACTTTGAACATCACCACTGATTTTGCTTCCCAAATAGCAAAACTCATTTGCTGTTTATCTTATGTCCTCCTTTGAAGATACTGTCCATTCCATTAAGCTGCCCTTCCAAGTCCTTTGCAGTCTCTGACAGAATTGGCATAGGCCATTGGCAAACTTCAAAGTTTCTATTTCTTCTCCCTATTCCTCTTCCGAAGTTTTCGTTTGTCTTCTTTGCTGCTTGCTCAGTATACAAGATTGAATAATCTTGGAGACAGACTACAACCATGTCTCTCTCCCTTCTCAACTAATGCTTCCCCTTCGTGCCCCTTGAATCTTATAACTGCAATCTGGTTTCTGTACAAATTGTAAGTAGCCTTTTGCTCCTTGTATTTTATCCCTGCCACCTTTAGAATTTGAAAGAGATTATTCCAGTCAACATTGACAAAAGCTTTCTCTAAGTCTACAAATGCTATAAACATAGGTTTGCCTTTCCTTAACTTATCTTCAATGAGAAGTTGTAGGGTCAGTATTGCCTCGTGTGTCCCTACGTTTCTCTGAAATCGGAACTGATCTTCCCTAAGGGTTTCTTCTACCAGTTTTTCCATTTGTCTGTAAAGGATTCGTGTTAGTATTTTACAGCGGTGACTTATTAAATTGGTAGTTTGGTAATTTTCACACCTGTCAGTACCTGCTTTCTTTGGAATTGGGATTACTAAATTCTTCTTGAAGTCTGAGGGTATTTTGCCTGTCTCATAGATCTTGCTCACCAGATGGAAAAGTTTTGTCATGGATGGCTCTCTCAAGGCAATCTGTAGCTCTAACGGAATGTTGTGTACTCCCAGGGCCTTGTTTAGATTTAAGTCTTTCAGTGCTTTGTCAAATTCATCATGCAGTATCATATCTCCCTTTTCATCTTCCTCTGCATCCTCTTCCGTTTCCATAACATTGCCCTCAAGTACATGTCCCTTGCATAGACCCTCTGTATACTCCTTCCATCTTTTTGCTTTCCTTTCTTTGATTAGGACTGGTTTTCCATCTGAGCTCTTGATATTCATACAGGAGGTTCTCTTTTCTCCAAACGTGTCTTTATTTTTCCTGTAGGCAATATCTAACTCGTAGTGATATATGCTTCCACATTCTTACATTTGTCCTCTTTCCATTCCTGCATAACCATTTTGCACTTCCTGTCGATCTCGTTTTTTTAGATGTTTGTATTCCCTTTCACCTGATTCATTTATTGCATTTTTATATTTTCTCCTTTCATCGATTAAATTCAGTATCCCTTGTGTTCCCCAAGGATTTTTATGAGCCCTTGCCTTTGTACCTACTTGATCCTCTGATGCCTTCACTAATTCATTTCTCAAAGCTACCCATTCTTCTTCTTTGTACTTGTTAATATGATACTTTTTGAACAAAGAAATAAGTAAGCACTGGCCTGGTGTAAGTAAAACCCTGAAAGCCAAGTCTGATTAGGATACTTAAATAAATGAAGAGGATCACAAAAAGATGTACATATGATATTAATTCAATAGAGAAATCACTCAAGCTACTGCTCTAACTAGGAACAGAAAGATACACTTTACTGTTTTACAATGTGACACTATCAAGAATACGGTGGAGGTAGTTACACATCTCAAAATCACTGACAATTGAAAGCCTTGAGACCTCTGCACATAGCACAGTGAACCAGGTGCCGGCAGTCGGTGATCGGGCTACCCCTTGAAGCCATCTTGTGTACCGGTAGTTGCGGCGATGCCTTTGAATGTCGGTGTGCATTATACTTGCTGCAGTGGTCCGACTTATGTCTACTGTGGCAGTAGGTGGCGTATGTCCATGTAGTCCAAGGTGGTAGCTGGGGTGGGAGCCAAAGGTGTGAGAAGTTCTCAATCTGCATGGACTGGCACATTTAGGTGAATGTTGTCTGTCTCCATCCAACTAAAATGCCCAGATCTTTCTTGACTTCATCACTTATATTACAAGCATTAAATAAAAAAATAAGTGTTGACATAACCACAGCTGAGTCCAAAGCAGAATGCAGGATCATCAGTGAAGTACAATACTTAACACTTAAAGTACATTTATTACAGACACCAACATTTAGAGAGTACAGAATTGGATCCTGAATGGAGAGTGTTGCTGTTTATGTAACCATCATATATTCCAGAGTTTGAAAACGTTATGAACATGATAAACTTTGAGAACCTTCCAAAAATGATATATAGTAAATAAGAAATATTTGCTGGTGATTGGATTTGAACTGATAATTTGCAGCATGCCAGCCAATGGTGCTGATTGGTACTGCACTTCCATGCAGCACAGATTCTGTCATTGCTCCATCTCATGATGAAACAGATGCCAGCCCATTTCAGAACTTCTCACTAGAGCTGAATACAACATCCTGGATCTAGATCTTGTCAGTGGTCTTCCATTTGGCAGCAATTCAGAGATCTTCATGTCATAATTTGTTGTCATGTTCTCTTTCCTTCCATGAGCATGAAAGGTAGACCTTCCGTCAAAACAATGTTTAGTTATTTTAATGAAATACATTCACATTCAAATTAAGGAAATTCCAATTTTCCTTTTAACTCTTAATTTCTAAGTAGTTTACTCACATTGATGGCCAAATAAATAAATAAAATAAAATTATAATAAGCTTCACAGTCATTGGTGGGCCTTCAGTGTCCTTGAAAGAGAAGCCCCAGTGTCAGTCTGTGCCTCAGGAGTGTAGCAGGGCTTCATAAGGATGACATTGATGAGATCTCTGTACTTTTGACTTCTTGGTGAAGGATCATAATCCTCTACTTTGTATGTGATTTCTGAGAAGAGATGAAGGTTACAATAGAAACAACATTAGCATTTTACTAACTTTTCTGATAGCTAAACTTTCGCATTATGCAGCTCTTGGTCCTTCTCCTGTGCTTCCAGGATCCATATGCGAGCCAGCTGTTTAGCTTCTTCAGTCTTGGTGATGATGTGTCTCACATAGTCTTCCTGAGTATCAGCCAGTTAAAACTGTAACATTGTTGTTGTTGTTGTGGTCTTCAGTCCTGAGACTGGTTTGTTGCAGCTCTCCATGCTACTCTATCCTGTGCAAGCTTCTTCATCTCCCAGTACCTACTGCAACCTACATCCCTCTGAATCTGCTTAGTGCATTCATCTCTTGGTCTCCCTCTACAATTTTTACCCTCCACGCTGCCCTCCAATACTGAATTGGTGATCCCTTGATGCCTCAGAACATGTCCTACCAACCGATCCCTTCTTCTAGTCAAGTTGTGCCACAAACTCCTCTTCTCCCCAATTCTGTTCAATACCTTCTCATTATTTATGTGATCTACCCATCTAATCTTCAGCATTCTTCTGTAGTACCACATTTCGAAAGCTTCTATTCTCTTCTTGTCCAAACTATTTATCGTCCATGTTTCACTTCCATACATGGCTACACTCCATACAAATACTTTCAGAAATGACTTCCTGACACTTAAATCTATATTCGATGTTAACAAATTTCTCTTCTTCAGAAACGCTTTCCTTGCAATTGCCAGTCTACATTTTATGTCCTCTCTACTTCGACCATCATCAGTTATTTTGCTCCCCAAATAGCAAAACTCCTTTACTACTTTAAGTGCCTCATTTCCTAATTTAATACCCTCAACATCACCCGACTTAATTTGACTACATTCCATTATCCCCGTTTTGCTTTTGTTGATGTTCATCTTATATCCTCCCTTCAAGACACCATCCATTCCATTCAACTGCTCTTCCAAGTCCTTTGCTGTCTCTGACAGAATTGCAATGTCATCGGCGAACCTCAACGTTTTTATTTATTCTCCATGGATTTTAATACCTACTCCGAATTTTTCTTTTGTTTCCTTTACTGCTTGCTCAATATACAGATTGAATAACATCAGGGAGAGGCTACAACCCTGTCTTACTCCCTTCTCAACAACTGCTTCCCTTTCATGTCCCTCGACTCTTATAACTGCCATCTGTTTTCTGTACAAATTGTAAATAGCCTTTCGCTCCCGGTATTTTACGCCTGCCACCTTTAGAATTTGAAAGAGAGTATTCCAGTCAACATTGTCAAAAGCTTTCTCTAAGTCTACAAATGCTAGAAACGTAGGTTTGTCTTTCCTTAATCTTTCTTCTAAGATAAGTCGTAGGGTCAGTATTGCCTCACGTGTTCCAACATTTCTACGGAATCCAAACTGATCTTCCCCGAGGTTGGCTTCTACCAGTTTTTCCATTCGTCTGTAAAGAATTTGTGTTAGTATTTTGCAGCCATGGATTATTTAACTGATAATTTGGTAATTTTCACATCTGTCAACACCTGCTTTCTTTGGGATTGGAATTATTATATTCTTCTTGAAGTCTGAGGGTATTTCGCCTGTCTCATACATCTTGCTCACCAGATGGTAGAGTTTTATCATGACTGGCTCTCCCAAGGCTGCCAGTAGTTCTAATGGAATGTTGTCTACTCCCGGGGCCTTGTTTCGGCTTAGGTCTTGTAGTGCTCTGTCAAACTCTTCACACAGTATCATATCTCCCATTTCGTCTTCATCTACATCCTCTTCCATTTCCATAATATTGACCTCAAGAACATCACCCTTGTAAAGACCATCTGTATACTCCTTCCACCTTTCTGCTTTCTCTTCTTTGAGTAGAACTGAGTTTCCATCTGAACTCTTGATATTCCTACAAGTGGTTCTCTATTCTCCAAAGGTCTTTTTAATTTTCCTGTAGGCAGTATCTATCTTACCCCTAATCATATATGCTCTACATCCGTACATTTGTCCTCTGGCCATCACTGTCTAGCCATTTTGGACTTCCTGTCGATCTTATTTTTGAGACATTTGTATTCCTTTTTTGCCTGCTTCATTTACTGCATTTTTGTATTTTCTCCTTTCATCAATTAAATTCATATCTCTTCTGTTACCCTAGGATTTCTATTAGCCCTCGCCTTTTTACCTACTTGATTCTCTGCTGCCTTCACTTTTTCATCTCTCAAAGCTACCTATTCTTTCCTACATTCTTGTCAATCGTTCCCTAATGCTCTCACTGAAACTCTCTGCAACCTCTGCTTCTGTCAGTTTATCCAGGTCCCATCTCCTTAAAATCCCACCTTTTTGCAGTTTCTTCAGTTTTAATCTACAGTTCATAACCGATAGATTGTGGTCAGAGTCTACATCCACCCCTGGAAATGTCTTACAATTGAAAACCTGGTTCCTAAATCTCTGTCTTACCATTATATAATCTGTCTGAAACCTTTCAGTATCTCCAGGCTTCTTCCATGTATAGAACCTTCTTTTATGATTCTTGAACCAAGTGTTAGCTATGATTTAGTTATGCTATGTGCAGAATTCTACGAGGCGGGTTCCTCTTTCATTCTTACCCCCATTCCATATTCACCTACTACGTTTCCTTCTCTTCCTTTCCCTACCATCGAATTCCAGTCACCCATTACTATTAAATTTTTGTCTCTCTTGACTATTTGAATAATTGCTTTTATCTCATCATACATTTCATCAATCTCTTCGTCATCTGCGGAGTTAGTTGGCATATAAACTTGTACTACTGTGGTAGGCGTAAACTTTCTATCTATCTTGGCCACAATAATGCGTTCACTATGCTGTTTGTAATAGCTTACCTGCATTCCTATTTTGTTTTTTGTTATTCATTATTAAACCTACTCCTGCATTACACCTATTTGATTTTCTATTAAAACCCTGTATCCACCGGACAAAAAGTCTTGTTCCTCCTGCCACCGAACTTCACTAATTCCCACTATATCTAACTTTAACCTATCCATTTCCCTTTTTAAATTTTCTAACCTGCCTGCCCGATTAAGGGATTGGACATTCTACACTCCGACCCGTAGAATGCCAGTTTTCTTTCTCCTGATATCAACATCCACCTGAGCAGTCCCTGCCCGGACATCTGAATGGGGGACTATTTTACATCCAGAATATTTTACCCAAGAGGACGCCATCATCATTTAACCATACAGTAAAGCTGCATGCCCTCGGGAAACACTATGGCTATAGTTTCCCCTTGCTTTCAGCCGTTCACAGTACCAGCACAGCAAGGCTGTTTTGGTCAGTGTTACAAGCCCAAATCAGTCAATCATCCAAACTTTTGCTCCTGCAACTACTGAAAAGGCTGCTGCCCCTCTTCAGGAACGACGCATTTGTCTGGCCTCTCAACAGATACTCCTCCGTTGTGGTTGCACCTGCGGTACAGCTATCTGTATCGCTGAGGCACGCAAGCCTCACCATCAATGGCAAGGTCCATAGTTCATGGGGGGAGACTCCAGAGGGGTATGGTGCCAAATTCTGTGCAACTGGTGCATTGGATTATCAAAATCCAAAGCTAGTTGGGGGCCCTGCCCATAATGCTCCAAAGGTTTTCAATTGGTGAGAGATCCGGTGACCATGCTAGCCGAAGCAATAGAGACTCTTCCTGTGAGAAGGGATTATCTTGTTGAAATGTAAGCTCAGGATGGTGTCCCATCAAGGGCAACAAAATCCCCCGATGACAACCCAACAGGTCCTGCTGTGAAATGAGATGGCACCCCAGACAATCACAATTGGTTGTGTGGCCATATGACAGGTAACATTTGGGTTGGTATCCCACCACTGTCCAGGGCTACTCCAGATACGTCTTTGCCGGTCATTGGGGTTCAATTTAAAGTTGGATTCATCATTGAAGACAATGCTACTCCAGTCAGTGAGATTCCAGGTCGTATATGCCCGAAACCACTGTAGACAGGCTTGTTGTTGTACAGGGATCAATGGTGGTCAGCACAAGTGGCACTGAGAGCTCAGACCCTTTTCTGAGATCCACCTATTAATGGTCCTTGTGGTCACTGAAGCATCAGTTGCTCGTCAGATTAATAGTGATGGTGAGTCAGGGGCTCTGAGTGCCTCTGTAATGATTGCTGAGTCCTCACATTCTGTTGTCTCTCTAGGTCAGCTGTTTCCATCCCAGTGCTGTGTTCAGCCACGGTTAACCCATTCCTGCCAACATAGTCGAATATTGGCATCACTCGTATTCATTGTGAGTGATTCACTGGCTACTCCAACTGTCTTTTTTGAATCCAACTATGCGCTGTCATCTGTGTATATTGTTCACGTGGCACTCTGTAAGGCATAGCTACTGTCAAACTGAGTACACTGAATGGAATATGCAGTGACTGTATGTCTTGGTATCAACATATCTGCAGTTTACTAACCTTGCCAACTGTGTGGTGAAATTTCATTGCAGCATCATACATCCACCTGTCGACCACCAAAGTTTACAGTTTTGCTTTTTTTGTGTAATAAACTTTGCTCAATTGACAAAACTCCCACTACATGGCATTCTTACCTCTGTCTTTCCCGGTAGGAATCTACCATTTTCTGCCATCTTTGTGTGGGCCATACTAAGTTGACACATGGTTTTTTACTACACAATGATCCCCCCCCTCCCCCCCCCCCCCCCCATCCCTGTAGTGGGCCTCCCCTTATGGTGATACATATTTTGCTCCCCTCATGGTGGTACATATTTTGCTGGACTGCCCCTGCCTTTTGGTCCTTTGCACTAAATGTGCCACTGCGAGGTGCCAGCAGCCAATCCTTGGATGCTTAGTCTGTCCTCAGTTTTCTTTGCGAAAGCGCTTTATCCTCTCAGGTTTAAGTTCTTGAATTTTTGTCTGGAATTGGAGTCCCTTGGCGTTGGCGTTGGTTATGGAGGCCATGGCCTTGCCTCCACACCAACTAGATTCTTTCCACCATTTCCACTACGTTTTGTGCAGTTTTTTCCCATTTTCATGTGTCTTCTTCCTCCGGTGTTGTCCCCATAATGTTGTGATCGTGGTATATAATATGCAGTTTGGGACGGATCGACGGAGGTGCTGGTGCCCCAATGCGTGTAGCATTTCTGGATCACCCTACTCTCCCCTGTTTTTTTCCTCTCCCTGCTGCCCCAATGTTCCTTCTACCTCTTTGTTAGCCCGTTTTTCCTTCCCCGTGACTGGACTGTGGTGTTTGTGTTGTTTCTTCCTTGGTTTTTTTCCTACCACCTTAGATCGTGGGACTGATCATATCTCTGTTTAGTCCCCTCTCCCAGTCAACCAACCAACCATCTGTCGATACCTGCATAAATATCAGTTTGTGAACAGTTTACCTAACTATTATGTAGTGCATCGTTTTTCTTGCCCTAAAGTGTAGAGGGTGACCCAAAAGCCTGATAACATTTGAAATTCAATATTTTACCAATTAACGTAGGTAGTGAGGTAAAAATTGACACACATGCTTAAAATGACATGGGGTTTATGAAACCAGAAAGAAGTTCGCAAAAGACCAACAGATGGTGCTTCATAGGATACAAAAACAAAAATTAACATAAAAATTGATTTTTAGCAAGATGATGTTCTTTTCTTAAGACATGCTCAACATGTCAGATGTCGTTCATCAATAATACTTGCAGTCAAGGGACAATGTTGTGAACAGCATTGTGCTGCATATCAATAGATATGTTAGAAATTGCCATCATATGTCATCTTTTTAGCATCCGTAATGTCAGATGATCACTGTAGACTTCTGACTTCAGGTAAACCTACAACCAATAATCACATGTATTGAGGCCAAACATGATGGAAGTATCAACTCAGCACACAATCCTCACCTAATGATGTGCGTAAGAGATCTTTCACACATGTAGCAATGTGGGCTGCAGTGCCATCCTGCATAAAAGTCATACCTTCCAGCAGGTGTTTATCAGCCAGGCTAAGGATGGTGCGATCCTGTAACATATTGGCATACTTCACACCTGCCATGCTGACAATTCAAAAAGCAGTACTATGCATTTCCTCAAAGAAAAAAAGCCCAATCATGAGTGATGTGGTAAATCCACACCACATTATGACTTCCCCATCATGCCATTGAGTTTCCAGTGTCATTGACTTGTTGGTGGGTTTTTGCACTCATTATTGATTTCAATAAAACTCCATGTCATTTCAGACGTGTAACAAGTTGTACCTCTCTACCTTCTTTATTCTGTGTATTAGTGCATTTTAAAATGTTAACAGACTTTTGTGTCACCCTGTATTTTACTCTTAAATTTACTTTGATCTTGTTCTTTTGGTAGATGTAATGTAATGTGATGCGAGTGCAGACTTCTGTTTATTTCTTTTTTGTGTTCATTAGGTCTATGGGGAGCACGTACATTGATCACACAACAGCTTCAGTAAAATCAAGACCCAAAAGTGATACTGTGACACTTGTTGATGGCAATACCTGCAAGCTCATAGGACAGTTTCATGATGTACATAATTGTAAGGATGTCTACAGTTTTGTATCTCAGTTTTAAGGTGTTACGTAAGAGCTAGTCAAAGGAAAATGAGAGAGATGGCAAAAAAGTAAGAAAACTGTTTATGATTTAAAAAGTAATCATGATAACTGTTAATACATTATCTGACTGTGAGACAAGATGACTGATACCATCACAGAAAAATGTTAGCAGAGCAAATTGACGGCAAAAAATGTCTTTCTTCAGGGCTTCAAAAATATGGAAATCATGTTGGTAAGATTGCAACTCAATGAAGGATGTGCAAAGGCTTCCCAGCAAAACTACCGTAGAAACAGCCTTTCAACGTATTGCCCCCTCCACATATCACCTAGGTTGTCTTGAGTATGCTGCAGAAATTTTGCTGGGTAGCTCTTGCACATCTGCCATTCATTACTGATCTCTCCCCATGTGATTTCCATATTTTTTGAGCCTCAAAGAAAGACATCCATGGCATTTGTTTTGCTTCGTACAAAGAGATCTACACCTGGGTAGTAGTAGTGGTGGTGGTGGTGGTGGTGGTGGTGGTGGTGGTGGTAGTAGTAGTAGTAGTAGTAGTAGTAGTAGAAGCTTTATTCATCCATAGAGCTCTTTTTACAAGTATATAGGACATGTAAAAGTATTTACAAGTTTAGACCAATTTAAAATAAGTGAATTCATATACACATATATTTACAGACTTCTAGTTAGACATAATCATTAGATTTACTCCTGGTATACAATACGTTTTTTACAAATAACGTATTAAATAATGTAATACCACACTGTTCACTCATATTTCACTATCACTCACTGCACACAGCATACACACATTGTTTCATTACACTTCCCTCACCCCACACACACACACACACACACACACACACACACACACACACACACACACACACACACACACACACACACTGGTGATCTCTGGGCAATTTTCTGTACCGCAACTTCCCATTTGCTATCCTGAGAAACTGAGTCAGCATCCCTCCATAATGAGTAAGATGTTGAGCTCAGAAAGAGGAAGAGGTGTTAGAGTTGTGCTATGCATAGCTTGGGGGTAAGTATTTCTTGAAGAAAAAATAAGGAAAAATGTAAAGTGAAGGTGTTATGTGGAATGTTGGATTTTTTTAATCATTATTATTATTATTATTATTTATTTCTACAACATTTTTTTATGAAACCCCTACTCTGTTTTGTCTAAGTAATCCTTCAATGTATAAAATATATCGCATAACAGGCACTTTTAGCTGCCTTATTAAAGAAGTGTATTTCTGCAATTTCTTTAATCTCTTTTGGTGATTTATTGTACAGTTTTATTCCTTAGTAGAAAATGCTGTTTTGAGTTTTATGTTTATTTTTTCTTGGTAAATGTAAGTTGAGTCTATGTCTTGTTGCATGGTCATGGACAGAGGTGTTTGTGCAGTAATTATCAATCTTATTTTTGATGTGTATAACTGACTGGTAAATGTCTTCACATGGAGCAGTTAAAATCCCCAGTGTTTGAACAGATCTTTACAATGACCTTAACTAGTATTTTTGGTTATTATTCTTATACTGTGATACTGTGTGCAGCATCTTTTCTGGAGTTTGAAAATTGTGATCATATTTTGTGCATTTGTTCCCCAAAAAAGAATGCCAAAGCTAACAATTGAGTGTACATATAAATAATATGTAACTAAGAAAACTGCATGTTACACCCTGATGATAGGATTCTAAGGGCATTCGCTCTGGTTGTAGGATTGGGAAAAGAGTGGACAGTCCTGGGACCCACATGGTGTGGCTCTCCAATCCACTGGCTAGTGTCAGGACACTGATTTGTGGATTTCTGGTGAGGGGGTTTCCTAAAGGGAGTATTTTCACTGGTGAATGACAGAGGAGAAAGTTACTTCTTTTGCTGGGTGGGAGGAGTGTTTCCCAAAATTAACTGTGCTGCAAGAACCTTGAGAAGGGAGAGCCTATCTCCCCTATGGTCAAGTTTATCTGTGTGCTACCGGATGTCTTGATGTCTATGTAATAAATACTCCTGTAGCTACTGACAACTTGGTCACAGTAGTGACAAGGGTCAATATCATCACTGAGATTGAACTGAGGCAATCATACTTTTCCAGGGCTTCTAAATATGAGAGCATCTGTGAGCTATAGTTCTTCACTTTTGTGTTTGTTGACTAAGTTACCACAATTCTGCAGCTGAGGAGGGTAGTCGTTCCCACAACTGACACAGACGGGGTAGTGATCTCGCAATAAATTTTCATAATGTGGATGACCACAATCTGCCCAAATAGGATCACATGTACACTGGGAAGACATCAGCCCCAAGTGCCACCCTTTAAAAATGTCGAATGTGGGATGGGAATCCAGCTTCACTTTGCATCAGTAACACATTTTTTTTTTTTTTTTTTTTTTTTTTTTTTTACCTTTCCTGAAGGTGAATCCCTCTCAAAAGACAGGAAAATGTGCTGGTATTTGCTTTGTTTTGGTGGGCCTCAACGTGCACGATAAACAAAGTGAAACCCTCATCTCTCCAATTGTTCATGCAGTCCTTCATCTGTATGAAGGGTTAGTTCTCACTGAAAAATTAATTCTTGTACCATTTTGATGTTCTTATGTAGTGTGATGGTAACATGTACATAACCAACTTGTTTACAAGAAAAGAATGCCTGGGAATGGGTAGCATTTACCATCTTAATTAAGATTTAATCACACAGCAGTTTGCAAAGGGAACAGAGTTTGGCAGTAACTTTTTCAATAATCTCCACAAAAAAAAAAAAAAACACTGATTTAATGGAGAGAAAGTATAATCCATCTGTTCAGATGCAAACCGGAAACATAGGGGAATAACTGTTGACAAGTCACTAGGTTATGTTTTCCTCCCATGGTGTAGCCCAGGAGAAAAAGTTTCTAGGGTCACAATAATAAGCACTAAATTGCAATCTGTTCAAAACGTCTGCAGAGGATTCATGGCCACCAGCTGACAACTTTGGTCATTACATGACACAAGACGTTCACCACAATTCCACAAATACTCTGAACGAAGGCTCTCACAATGCATGCCACCATGTCAGAGCAAAGGCCACCTGGCACAATGGTCAGTGCCCAAAGTCTCAATACCCCAAAATGCCAGGCATCTACTACTTTGTGTAAGTGGGAGGTGAAGGCTTGGGTATCAGTAGTGTGATCCATGTGTGGTCAGGAGGGCTACCACCATACGGATACTTGATGAGACTCCCCCCTCCCATCCGGACTAGCTATGTTGCTGGATGGTGGGTGACCTATCCCGCGTGACACCATGGCTAGGTTAGCAGAAGAGTTTCTGTGTTAGAGTATAAGTCAGAGAAAATATATAGTCAGAGTAAAACTTCACCACAGGTAATGAAAAGGTCCTGCAATGGTTTGTGGGTCCATGCTCATCACACATATACACATAAAAGAGTTGTGAGCTACCTAGGTGCAAGACTCTTATGTGTGGTATGGTTCATTTATAAAGAATACTTTTAAAGCAGTCTGTCTGAATGAGGTATTTAGTCCCTGACACCTGTAATCAAAGAAATTATACCATTTTTGACCATGCTCTCCCTTACATTTTCAGCTGTCAGTTCAGCTGATGTATATTTTCCCCTCCTGTTACAGTTTTTTCTTGTTTATTTCTGTCTCCCAATAGCAGCAATGTGCACAGCTTCAATGTGAGCGACAACCAATGTCAGTAGAAATTCAGTGCTCCCCTGACTGCTCTGTTCATCCAAGATTAGCCCACATTTGTGTGAGAGTTGTGATACCTAGCTTATCCCAGTCACTTCTGATACTATCTCAGCTTGAAGGCCACAAGTCTTTGCCTGTTGTTCTTGAACCTCATGTCTTTTAAAAAGAAACCTACATATCACTGTGAAGAGTCTCACTAGAAATCACTTCTCCTATCCCACTGCAGTTGTATCAGTACAAGGCAATTCAGAGTCACCACCCACACACCAATACCAAACTATTAACTAAATTAAATTACACAGATATGTGTCTACATAATGGGTCTGTTACAGCTGTGTTGACAACTGCTGACACACAAAGAGAAGTGTGGCCTACTTGTCACACTGTAATCAAACCTGCTTTAATTTCTGTAGATAAATAGGAAGTACTACAACACTTAGTCTTTTAAATGAAATGGGAGTGCCAAAGATATACCCACATTTATTGTAAATTAATTTATATCAGAGTCTGTGTTTTTCCACCTTATGAACTTTTCAGTTTTAATGAATTATACTATATGAAAAGGGATACTTCTGTAATATGAACATGAAGTGGCATTCATACACTTGTTCACTTCATAATATATTAAAAACAAAGATTCCATGACTTACCAAACGGGAAAGCGCTGGTAGATAGGCACAATAAAAAAACACACAAACACACACACAAAATTTCAAGCTTTCGCAACCAACGGTTGCTTCATCAGGAAAGAGGGAAGGAGAGGGAAAGACGAAAGGATGTGGGTTTTAAGGGAGAGGGTAAGGAGTCATTCCAATCCCAGGAGCGGAAAGACTTACCTTAGGAGGAAAAAAGGACAGGTACACACTCGCGCACACACACCCATATCCAACCGCACATACACAGACACAAGCAGACATTTGTAAAGGCCACTTCATAATGTGGATGAAATTAATGGTTAAACTCCAATTAATACCTTAACTACAGAGCAGCACAAAATGACAGTGTCTCATCTGCAACCAAAACTACTTGTTCCATTCTATTAATTAGTATACTTAATGTCAGAAGTGCTTTAATTTTTTTTTGCATACGATAGGCACATGTAGCTGATGCAGCCACAATACCACAAAATCACGTCCTTGAAGACTATGTTTTCAATAAACAATAAAGTAACTAACTCTTTGTAAGAGATAAGAAGGAAAATTCTTACTATCAAGTTGTTCAAGTGATCGGACTGTGGAGAGAAAACAATTTATGATGAAGAGAAAGATACAGAAAAGTAATGTTACAAATGAAGTTTTGGAATATCAACTTTGCAAAAATAAAAGTAAGAGGCCACACTGGATCACTAAAACTAAATACTAGTGCAAAGGTCATAAACAAGAATAATTATATAGTAAATTTTTCTGAATTTATCACGAAAAGTAATAAGGTAAAACCACTCAGATACCATGAGATAGATCATAACAATGGTTCACAATAATATCTGATGGATTAATCAGTAAATGAAATGACTAGCAATCTATGATGATATACAGTAATGAAATAATACTCTGTGAGACAATGCTAATTATTTACGGTACTGTAAAGTTGTTGCATATGAGTTGCATTAGACACTGCAAGTAGTTTTATAGAGCTATACCCAGCAAAAGAAGTAACTTTCTCCTCTGCCATCACCAGTGAAAATACTCCGTTTAGGAAACCCTCTTGCCAGAAATCCACAAATCAGTGTCCCAACACTGGTCAGTGGATTGGAGAGCCACACCATTTGGCTCCCACGGCTGTCCACTCTTTTCCAATCCTACACCCAGAACAAATAAACCCTCTCAAGGATCTCAATGGCCAAAAGTTGTGTAAGAGACAAAAGAGAAATATCAGGAGAAACATACTTCGGTGATCCCAGAGGCATTGGATACCCCATTTCTGTCAACCTTAGGATCTCTTCTCACAGTCTTGTTGCATCACTGCAATGGTTGATATGTGACAATCTTTGTGACAGTAAGCACTTTACGAAGGTTCTCTCACTCCCTCGTCACCACGTGATGGACTGATTAACCTGTTGAGCTCTTCAGAGGGTCAAATAGTATTTGTGTACCTCTTCTGTTACCTTCACCTTCTCTCTGTCAGTTTGCATTGATGACATGGTGTCGAACGTCCCTGGTGTGGGTGAGATCACCTACACCACAGGAACTGCTGTTCCACATTATACAGCCCCCCCCCCCCTGCCACTGAATGGTGTCATTATAGACCCCAAAGACGTTGCAACAGCTTTTCAGGATCATTGAAGGGCCTTTAAATGTCTCAAGTGACATTCTTCACTGACCACCTTCTTTACTTGCAAACGGCTCTTCATCTGTGGCTCACTATGCAAGTAAACAAAGTGAGGAAGAATGCTGGAGCCCTACGTTTTCTCATTGGGAACATATGCCTCTTAATACTAGGTGTGAGTCAAGCTTCATAGTCTCCAGGGTTGTCAAATATCAACACGTGTTCCCAGTCTTTTTCTTTATGGTGTTACTTGTTCCAATGCTTTGGTCCTTGTTGAAAACCTTGTGACCTACTTTCCAACAGCATCTGTGACCTCTTCTTATGTGGGTACCTTGTGAATGCTTACATTGGATATCTTTCTGTCTTACACTATCTGTCATGCTGGTTATCTAATGAACCTTATACTGTCTGGGAAGTGCTTCAGGCTCTTGACTCATCATACAGCCCCAGGCACTGATCTGATTCATAATCAGACAATTTTTTTATTTAATCATGTCAGAAACTCACTCTATAGCTTACAAGTTATATGAAATGTTCCAAACCATGGTACTATAAGCATTACAATTACAATTTAATGTTTTGTGACCAGCATGTAGCAACCTCCCATGCATCCTTGGTGACATCGATGGAATTCTGTGGCATGCATGACATTGGGAATAGGCTGCAGACAAGATGATGACTCATCTGCTCTGCACCACATTCACATGCTGTGGAGTTGCATGCAAATCCTCACTTTTTCAAGTTGGACTTCATTCTTCCAACTCCAGAATGCAGCCTGTTTAGGGTCTTCCATATTGACCAGCTTTCTTCATGACCTGATGGGAGGTGTTCAGTTGGGATCATCCACCCTGCAAGGTGGCTGGTTCTGGAATGCCATGAGTTGATCCTGAAGTTCGAAGGTAGTTCAGTGAGGCTTTCAGTTGAATGGAGAAAGCTTTTCCTTGACTTGAGCCTTGGTACTGCTGGCTGATACCCGTGTAGTGTGTGGGTCTTCACGTTCAGTGCCTTAGATGTTTCCAGTCTGTATGCACATTCACGATGGGTACCTGGAGGTGGGATGCCTGCTAGACCATAAACTTTATCAAGTGCTGTAGATCTCAACATCCTGTACTGAGTCTGCAGGTTTCATTCAAGGTGATATATACTTCCAGCATGAGATTTTCACTCTGCAGCGGAGTGTGCGCTGATATGAAACTTCCTGGCAGATTAAAACTGTGTGCCCGACTAAGACTCGAACTCGGCACCTTTGCCTCTCGCGGGCAAGTGCTCTACCAACTGAGCTACCGAAGCACGACTCACGCCCGGTACTCACAGCTTTACTTCTGCCAGTACCTCGTCTCCTACCTTCCAAACTTTACAGAAGCTCTCCTGCAAATCTAATTCTGGGAACATCCCCCAGGCTGTGGCTAGGCCATGTCTCCGCAATATCCTTTCTTTCAGGAGTGCTAGTTCTGCCAGGTTCGCAGGAGAGCTTCTGTAAAGTTTGGAAGGTAGGAGACGAGGTACTGGCAGAAGTAAAGCCGTGAGTACCGGGCGTGAGTCGTGCTTCGGTAGCTCAGTTGGTAGAGCACTTGCCCGCGAAAGGCAAAGGTCCCGAGTTCGAGTCTCGGTCGGGCACATAGTTTTAATCTGCCAGGAAGTTTCATATCAGCGCACACTCCGCTGCAGAGTGAAAATCTGCTGGCCGGTGTGGCCGTGCGGTTCTAGGCGCGTCAGTCTGGAGCCGCGTGACCGCTACGGTCGCAGGTTCGAATCCTGCCTTGGGCATGGATGTGTGTGATGTCCTTAGGTTAGTTAGGTTTAAGTAGTTCTAAGTTCTAGGGGACTGATGACCACAGATGTTTAGCCCCATAGTGTTCAGAGCCATTTAGAGTGAAAATCTCATTCTGGAAACATCCCCCAGGCTGTGGCTAAGCCATGTCTCCACAATATCCTTTTTTTCAGGAATGCTAGTTCTGCAAGGTTTGCAGGAGAACTTCTGTAAAGTTTGGAATGTAGGAGACGAGGTACTGGCAGAAGTAAAGCTGTGAGTACTGGGTGTGAGTCGTGCTTCGGTAGCTCAGTTGGTAGAGCACTTGCCCGCGAAAGGCAACGGTCCCGAGTTCGAGTCTCAGTCGGGCACACAGTTTTAATCTGCCAGGAAGTTTGATATATACTTGTTTAGCATGACTAGATCTGCGCCAGACAGGGCAAGCATATTCTGCAGCTGAATAACAAAGAGCTACAGCAGAAGTTCTTAAGATGCAAGGATGCATCCCCCAGGTTGTACCCAATAATTTCCAGAAAATGTTGTTCCTTGCAGAGACAAATGTTCAAATGCATGTGAACTCCTAAGGGACCAAACTGCTGAGGTCATGAGTCCCTATATTTGCTCATTACTTACACTAAAGTAATGCTAAGGACAACACTCACACCCATACCCGAGGGAGGACTCAAACCTCTGGCGGGAGGGACCGCACTATTAGTGACATGGTGCCTCTAACCGCGCGGCCACTCCATGTGGCCTTTGCAGATACCTTCCGTTTGGTGTTCAGGCAATGTATTCTGTAGGTAAGTGCTTGATTAAGAGTTACTCCAAGATATTTGGGGGTGAAGCAGTGCTCTAATTACTTACCTTCCCAGAACACCTGCAATTTCCTTGGTGCATGTCTATTTCTAAGATGGAATGCACAAATCTGTGTTTTTGCTGGATTTGGCTTCAGCTGGTTGTCTTGGTAATAGCCACTTAGAATTTCTAGAGCATGGGAGAGCTTCTTTTCAATATGTTCAAAAGATGCTCCTTGGACTGCTAGAGCAACATCATCAGACAATTCATCATGTGGATGACACTCAAAAATCCTGTCTACTCCTGGACTTCAACTGTATTTGGCTAGAAAGTGTTCTCCCTTCACAGTGCAAGTCCCTTCACAGTGGGAAGACACTTCACAGTGCAAGTCCTTTTATAGTGGGAAGATACTATCATCATCCCAATCCTTAAACCAGATGAAACCCCAAGTCTGTTGACAACTAGTGTCTGATTAACCTTACCAACAGGCTCAGAAACTGTTTGAGAGAATGGTAACCTGGCAAATATGATGGGATCTCAAATCACAGAGCCTTTTGTTGCCTGTCAGTGTGGGTTTATGGACAGGATACACAACTGACCATCTGGTTGGTTTCAAAACAGCAATCTGGCAGGCATTTTTCTAAATGCCAACCACTTATTGCATGAGGCATATGACACTGCTTGGCACCATCACGTTTTACTTACCTTCCATGAGATGAACTTCTGTGGGTCCTTATTCATCTTATCCCATCATCTGAAACTGCCCAAATTCTTCTTGTTTCTTCAACTGGATTTGATACAGAGCAGGTAGCTATTTTTTATGTCACTAATTCCTAGACGCTGCCAGACCTATTTGTTTGGCTGACTGCCATCAGAAGTGAATGCAGTAATTCTTGTTCTGTCTTGGTCTTGAATCAATTTCTGTGAGATGAAGTCATCAGTACTTGCATTGCAAGTAGCATACACAGCAACAGGTTGGATCCAGTTATGCAGTAGAGCTACAAACGTAAACAGCAGAACATGATTTACATGTTTATTCATAGGAGTCTTCTGGAGTATATTCCCCTATATTGATGAACCCATCAACACTGAACAAAGTGCTATTAAAATGCACTTCTTCTTGGAGCTTAACTTCATCAAAAATCAGCACACCTATGTGTTTCTTTTCATCTCATCCTTCCTGAGAATAATTCTTAATTGTTTTGGTAGCAGGCATATTGATTCCATATGAGCATCTGAGACCCATTACTAAATTTCGCAGATGGTGTTTTGGAAGGAAGTGGCAACAATCCTTGCTTGAAATAATGTCTATATCCTTTGGGTGACTTAATTTTTAAGAGCATGCTGTCCAGAAGAAACTCTGTTATCATCCACATTCCCTTATTGTTTTCCAACAGGCTTTTCTTTATTTTGTGTCTACTATGATTTTCTGTTTCTTGCTTAGTTTAGAATGATCTAAGAGATGGGACTGAATTGTCATATGCTTTTTGTCTGAGGGGTGCTTCAGCAGAAGATTTATTTCAGCATTCGCTATTCATAATTTAATATAAAATCACACAACTTCCAGTTTCTTACACTTAAATGTTCTTTTTAATGATATTACTGCTGTTTCTGGAACTGTTTGGTTCTGCAAACTTCCCTTGACAGAAGAAACACTGAGATCATAACTTCTTATTCAACATTTTTCCTTTGCCACATCTTCTTTCTTGTGAGTGTTTTACTGGTGATTTTCTTTTGTGCAATACTTCCGATAGATATTTTGGTATATTGGGAAATAAGTGAGGAACAGCTCCTCAATTTAGAGACTACTTTTGTCTTGGAATTTTAACTTGTTTACTATTGATGACAAACAAGTCTGCTTTTGTGAGAAGTTCCTCACTGAAATGTGAATCACACACAAAACAACTGTGAGTCAGATCTCTAACTTTCCGAATTATTGCTGTCGCTCATTTGGAAAACTCTGCTACATTTTTTGGAGGTCTAAAACATGCTTACCCTTACTTTCTCTGTTGCCTGATCTGCACACTAGAACAATGCACATAGGCATTTTTCATTCTTCTTCTTCTTCTTCTTCTTCAAAAATGAATAACTAAGACTCTTAACACCACTTTGCCACTGTAGCCTTCAACTCTGTGATGTGCACTCACAACATTTCAAACAAACTTGCAAAATAAGCATAGACACTACTGACACACACCTTCCAATATGGCAACATCATGTCAACTGAAGTGACAGTTCTGCTCGTAGTTTACGGGCTTGCCATCTGCCCTACACTACATGTGTTAACACACCGGGTGGCAGCACACTTTCTCTTCTGCTTGCTATGATCTAATGTTTTTATGGCAGTTGTGACAGCCATTAATAATAGAGCCCTACATTGTGTCAAATGGACCACCCTCAACTGCAGTTTAATTTGTAGTAACTCAGTGAGCAGTCTCCAGACTGTTGATTGATGATACTTTTGCCACCGTATGATGTGTGCTATTCACAACATTCTCTATTAGACCTTAATCCATCCTCCCATGGGACAAGGCAGCTAACATTGACGTGGATGTGGACAGGACATGTGACCTCAGCACACGGGATGACCTGGTTAACATGGTTTGTGCTCTCAGCACTCTTGTGCACCCATTATTGCCTTTATTTGATTCGCAATGCACATCGTTACCTTAAAAGAATAGAGGCACATAAAATAGCTGTGTCAACTGTGTTAGGGATTGTCAAAGAAAAGTTGAGAAAATCATAATGAAGGTTCTGGACTGATCAGTGGCTTGCATGTTGAATTGCTGGCACTGGAACAATACGTAATGCTGTCCAACAATCTGAGATATTGTTATTTGTTAACTTAATTGGATTTCCATCCCATTTTCAGTTTTAAATTTAATACACTTATGGTATAGTGTCTAATGTCAGTATTCTCATGTTGCATTGACTACCAGCACTCTGAAATAACATACCTTATTGCACAGCTTTCAAGTTCAAGACTTGTTTTGTAATTTCATGTGAATGGAAGACAAGATTTTATCAAATTTGCATACCATCACTGAAAAAAATATTTACCAACAAGATAAAAACATAAGCCAGTCCATAAACCCATATTTTACAAGATGTTTCATAACAGTAAAAACTTCTAGTGTTTAACTTGTTTTACTTTCTGGCATACTCTGGCTGGCTTGTCAAGGTTTCTGGCCACTGGGGAAACAGTCTATTTTTTGGCCTTTGCAACAAGAATTGCCTCAGATACATTGTTTATAATAAATAACATCAACTTTTGAGATAGTATTTCTACTTTAATTATTTAGGAAAGAAAGGAATAGAAGCAAGTGGATGTGAACCTGCTACCTTTCTTTTCACAGCTCATAGCCCACGGTGCTTTCAGCTGTGTGCAGCGGGTCGATTTGCATGTAATATTTCTGCACTGTGTCTGTCAGTTGGCCTGACTTTGTAATTTGTTAATAACAATATGTTTGCAATGATGTTAACAAGTCTGATGTTATGCGTTGATCGATTCAGTTCTTTCAACACTCTTAGGAGCTTACTAGTCTTCACTCTAGCTAATAATGTTATTCTGCGACCCCCCTCTCCCCAGGGGTTCACAGTTCTTTTGTGATTTCATGCATGGTGCTCCCAGGGCCCATTCTTCCTTCCTGGGCTGCATTTCCTTCACCATGCTGCTCCTCTCTGCTCCCTCCTTCCCCTCTCTTGGCGTATTTATTTATGTTGACTTGGCTATTCACCTGTTTCCCTGCATTCCTTGTGATTTTGTTCCTCTTGCCTGTTCTCTTTCAACCTTTTTGGCCTTTTTGGTCCACCCTTGGTGTTTGACCTCCACTTCTAAACTTTCTGACTTTAGTGTGAGCCATTTGGGGAAGATCTCCCTCTGTAGTGTCTATGATGTGGATTCTTCTCTGTTCCTGCCTTCCACTTTTCTTCTCCACCATAACCCCCACTGCCCCATTAGGTCACCAGCATGTGTAGCCAGTCCATGTGGTGTGGCTGTTATGTACTCATCTGGCCTAGGCCCCTGACAATACAAGAATCACACTACTGATGCATGAGTTGCTTGTCATCCTGGAACATCAGAACTCCCACCGACAGCTGTCCTGCCAGGTAGCCTTTGCTGTGGCTGGGTGGTGCCCATGGGGAGAGCCCCTGATCAGAGCGGGTGGTGTCAGGTGGATGCTTGGTGTACGAAGCATATCAAGCTGCAGAAATCTGGCCGTTCTCCAAAGACCATCACATTTAGTGGTAGGGGATCCTTGAATGCTGCTTCTATGATCCTGCAGCTTTCCCTTCCCTGGCTGTACTTTGGGAGGAGGGCCAGGCTCACAGTCTTTGGATGAAACACTTTCCCCACTGCCTGGTCTGTATTAGGATTCACATTCGCCACCATAAAGCCGTTGTTTTTTGTGAAGAATATAGAGGGGAAGTTTGGCAAAGTAGAGTCTCACAGTAATAAGCAGTCAGGCTCCCTGTTGATCAAAGCTTCTTATGATGCCCAATCTGCAGCTCTTTGTGCTTGTGGTTGCCTAAGTCATTTCCCAGTGTCTATTATCTGTCACCAGTCTCTGCATATGATCCAGGAAGTGACTATAGGGATCTCATCCTGCAAACTTATGAGTAGCTCTGGGCTAACCTGGAGCAACACAGTGTTCATTTTGTTTGACATGTGGAGAAGTGTCGTAAAGACAACTGCACCTTTATTGGCACCTTTATTAGGCTTTCTGGGGGATACCCACCCAGAGAAAATTAAGGTTGTGTGTTGCCCCTGTGATGTGGAACTGTACGTCCTGCCACCCATGAGGAGCTTTCAGTGTGGTGACTGTAGCCACCTACTCCATGAGGGAAGACCCTTTGTTCCTCCACCTGTGTTGTAAATTGTCATGACTGCCACTCTCCATGCTCGCCAGGTTGCCCAGTTTACAAGAAAGAAAGAAAATCAAAGAGGGTAAGTCCCTGGATTGTCTGTCTTATTCTGAGGCTCGCCAAAAATATGGCCAACTCCAGCCAGTGTTGATTTCTTCCACTTTTGCCTCTGATACATCCTTTCCCCCTCCTGCCACTTCCTTTCCCAGCTTCTACCCCCTCTCACCTCCACCTCCCCTGCAGTTCCCATGCCCTCTCCTCTGGTTGCCGTTCACCCTCCCTGGATGAATAAGTGCCCTGTTCTTTGGCATGTGCCAGTGATGCCCCCCTCACCCCCTCCCTTGGGACCCACCCCTGTGTCTCTCCAGCCGTAGGCCTGCTACCACAACTCAGCAATGGGGTGCACCGTTTGTACACCCCAAGGTCACCTGCTCTCTTTCAGTTTCAGACCTTGTGGGAGCCTGCTATCCATCTGTGGCCTGCCTTCCTCAACCTCCAAGAGGAGGAGGAGGAGGAGGAGGAGGAGAAGAAGAAGAAGAAGAAGAAGACGCCTCCCCTTCCCGGTGCCCCATGAGGTGCCATCTCCCCATTTGCAACTTGAGTCTGATATTTATGGATGTCACCCTGCTCTCGTAGGTGATGACCACTGACCTGGTGACATGACCTCCTCTCAGCTTCTTTGTGTCTAATCTGGTCTCTAACCACACAATAAACAAGTGTAACTGCTAAGGATATTACTGTCACCTACCAGAAATACAGCTTTTTTCCTCTTACTTTGCATTGTATCTTTTCCTATCAAGAAACGCACTTTCTTGATGACTACTCTCCAACTTTTCATGGGTATTGGGCATTCTGTCAAAACCATGCTGACCATGGGATAGCATCTGGAGAGGTCTGCATTTTGGTTCACACCGATGTCATTAGTGACTGGATCCCCATTTGTACTAACGAAGAAGCAATAGTGGCATGAGTGCAAATGACCCCAGCAATCACCATTTGCAGTGTCTACATCCCTCCAGATACACCGCTTCCTTTTGTTGACTGCCTCCCTCGATACAGCAACTCCCACCTCCTTATCTCCTCCTCGGGGATTTCAGTACATGCCACACCCTTTGACGGAGTGGCATCTCAATGGGTAGAGATCTTCTGATTGAATAACATGTTACAGACTTTGATTTTTGTCCTCATTGACAGTTCCCCTACCCACTTCTGTGCCACTCATGGCACCTTTTCTGCTGTTGATCCCACGATCTCCTCCGCTGCTCTGATTGCTTCCCTACATTGGTTACGCCATGATGGTCTTTGTGGCAGTGATCACTTTCTGATGATTGTATCATTCCTCTGCTGCTGCCCGGCAGACAGGCCCCCATGCTGGGCATTCCACAGAGCCAATTGGCCTTTATATATATATATATATGTCTGCAATGCACTTTGACACCTCTATGTTGGATTGCAGTGATGGGGTTGTGTGAGACATTTCTGCAACTATTCTTCATGACACTGGCACTTCTATCCCCCTACCTACAGGTCCCTGTCATTCACTGATACCATCATGGATCAAGGAGGTAGCAAGTCTCTATCGAGGATGGCCAATAGGCCCTGTAACAATTTAAATGTCACTGCTCACAGATCAACCTTATTGCTTTGAAACGTCTCCATGCTAAGACTTGCTACCTTTTTAAGCAAAGTAAGAAGAAAAATGCTTGGAGCACTATGTTTTCTCCCTCAATCCTTGCAGGACATTTCACAACACACTTTGCAATACCATCATCATCCTGTTCATATCCTGCTATGTTTCTCCGGCAGAAATACCAAGCTGAAGAAACCCCCCTCGGTTTCAACCCTCACCAAGCTGAATTCTACAATGAAGCCTTCACTGAATGGGTTCTTGCAGGCTCTTACCGCTACACATGTCACAGCCCAGGCCCAGATGCCATCCACAACCAGATGATCCAACACTTGGGTGTTACGCAGAGACACCATTTACTCAGGGTCAACATTTACTCAGGGTCTTAATCGCATTTGGCTTACTGGTGCCTTCCTCTTGCAATGGCAAGACACCATAGTTATCCGCATCCTTAAGCCCGGGAAGAACCAAACATCTCTTGACAACTACTGCCCGATTATGCAGACCAATGTACTTTTTAATCTGTTTGAGAGGTTGGTTAGCTTCAAATTATGTTGGATACTTGAATCTCGGGGCCTTTTTGTCACTGTATCTGTGTGACTTCTGGGAAGGATGGTCAACAACTGACCATTCACTCAGATTGGGAGCAGCAATCTAACAGGCTTGTACTAACAGCCAACTCACCGTCACGGTACCTACATAAGGCATACAACACGGCTTTGTGCCATAACATTTTAGTTACACTCCATAACAGGGGCTTTCATGGCCCATTCCAGTTTTTATTTGCGAGTTTTTATCCCACTGGCTCTTCAGTGTTTGAGTTGACATTCACCCATCGGATTCAGAAGAATGATATCTCACAGGGTTGTATTTTAAGTGTCACACTCTTCCTCATTGCCAGCAATGTGCTATTAACCTTTGTTGGCCATCAGGTTACCCTGGCATTATACATCGACAATTTTTGCAGCTCCCACTTGGTAGCATCTGCTGAATGCCTGCTCCAAGGCACCATCTGACGGGCCTCTGCATAGGCCCTCTCCCATGGCTTCCAGTTTCCTCTTTCCAAAATGCAGGTTATGCATTTTTGCTGTCAACCCACAGTGCACCCTGATCCAGAACTTTATTTAGGGAACCAGCTCCTAGATGTTGGAGCACAGTCTCAATTCTTGGGCCTTACTTTTGATAAAAAGCTGACATGGCTGCCCTATATTCACCACCTGAAGATTACCTGTGTGCGGAAGTTTAATGTGCTCTGTCTTGTGGTGGACACATTGTGGGTTGCAGTTTGTGCTACTCTTTTCCATCTTTACCGTGCTTTGGGTTTGTCCAGACTAGACTATGCTTGTGTGGTTTATGGCTCAGCAGCTCCTTCCACTTTGAAACTACATGATCCTGTTGTTCATCATTATATGGTGTGCCTTTCACATTAGTCTCATCAACAGTCTCTTGTCACCATTTTGACAGTTCCCTGACCATCCTATATACCCCATCATGTTTGCAAATGAGGGATGTCTCCTAAGATACCCAAACTCAGGTGGGACTGCTGGTTGCAATGTGTCTCACTTCCCGCTCCCCCTGCTGGTCGGGGGGTTAGAATAGGCCCAAGGTATTCCTGCCTGTCATAAGAGCCGACTAAAAGAAGTCTCACACTTTTCGGCCCTATGAGTTCAGATCCCATTCTATGGTTTGACCTGTCACTTTCAAAATTCTATGAAAATGTGGGCCATATGGGGCAGGACACCTTATGTGGTGCACGACTTATCCATAATGCCCTTAGATTCGATCTCCTGAATCTCTTGTCATGGCTTTGCATCTCCACCTGCAATTCAGCTATTTTGGCAAGGACACTTTCTGGGGTATGTCATCTTCTTCCATTGCCTCCTGTCCTCTTTTGCCCCCATGACAATATTGGATTTCTCTGCACTCAGTATCCAGCATGGTAGCCAGTCCATTGTGGTTGGGTCATCATGTATCCATTTGGTGGTAGCCCCCTGACAACATAGGGATCACACTGCTGGTGACTGAGTTGGAAACTCCCCATGTATGCCAAGGAGTAGATACCTGTCTTCCTGGGGCATCAGGACTCCCAGCAATGGCCATCATGCCAGTTGGCCTTTGCTGTGGCTGGATGACTCTCACAGGGGATCAGAGTGGGTAGCATCAGGGCGAATGACCTGCAATGAAGCGGACTAAGTCATCTCTTGCTGGTGACCGTATGTCACCAGTGGTCTCTAAGAAGGATAAGATCGAACACAATGCTACACCATGGAAGGAACGTATGGCTACAGAACAGAGAGCCATATTAGCTTCGGTTTTTAGTCTGTAGCAGAACTTTCTACCTACGAAGCCTCAGTTTTTCATTGAACACGTTGAGGGTAAGTTTGGAGAAGTGACAGCGTTGTTCAAGATGTAAAACAGTACAGTCTTGTTTCAGACAGTATCCCCAGCCCAATCCCAGGCGTTACTCACTTGTGAGTGATATTCCTGTTTCTGTCACTCCCCATAAAACTCTCAACATGGTCCAGGGGATCAGTTTTCATCACGGTCTCCTCTTGCAGTCTGATGATGAGCTCTGTAACAGCGAGGTGTTCATTTCAACCTGCGTGTTTACATAGGACCCAAAGACAGGGTTGCCACCTGTGCCTTCATCTTGGACTTTGATGATGATTCATTGCCTGCAAAGGTCAAGTTGATGGTTTACTGCTCTGATGTTAAACTGTACGTCCCTCTCCCTATGTGGTGCTTCAAGAGCTGGAAGTTCAGGCACGTCTTCCCGCTGCAATTCCAGTGCCACATGTTGAGACTGTGGATATCCACTGCACCCATATACTCCATGTGCGCACCTCTCACTTGCATCAACTGTGGATAGCACCACTCCTGCTGCTCACCAAACTGCCCAGTACTCCAAAAGGAGCAGAATCATGGAGTAAAAGACCCTGGACCAATTTACTTACACAGAGACTAAATGTAAATTTGAAAGATTACACCCCATTCAGTTGACGTTAACATATGCTGCAGTTATGTCACAATCACCATCCCAAGTGCCAATGGTTCCTCACTCTGTGCCACGAACAGTGGGCCCTCTGGACCACCAGAATACATCTGCCCTCTTGGTGGTAGGGGGCAAATCTTCCTCCATTGCTCCCAAAGCACCTACTTTGGGAGAAAGTCATCCCCAAATGCAGGCGACTTTGGTCCCCTCCCCCCTGCCGGAGAAGCAACAGCCTCCTCTGGCTCCTCTCGTACGGAAGGGGTCCCTTAGGGCCCTCTCTCCCAAGGTCTCCACTAATGCCATGGTAGACACTCGCCAGTGGCTCAAGGAGCCAAAAGCTGCTGGACAAAGAGGTTCACGGTCTTTCTCTGTGCCTGAAGCTGTTTGGAGAAATCTTCCCAGCAGGCCCCAAAGAGAAGCAAGGGAGCAGTCAAACTAAGAAGTAGTCTGATAAGAAACAGGACCCTCTGGTGGCCTCAACACCACAACTTCCTATCAATTCTGCATCTGAGGATGCAGTGGAGATCTTAGCATCCCCTGCAGACCTGGATCTCACTGATGCCTCATCCAGCATAGAAATGGCAACAAATACTCAGTTAGTGGCAGCAGATGACCCTGAGGCTTAACCTGCCTCCTTGCGCACTTCATGCCTTCCCAGCCTCACGATAATGTCATTGTCCAGAGGAATTGTGGCGGTTTTTTCCACCATCTGGCTGAGCTATGGCAACTCTGAAGCTATTTTCTGCATTGCCCTTAAGGAAATCTGGTTCCCAGAAATGCAGATCCCTGCCCTCCACAGCTATAGGGATATTACAAGAACTTTAGTGACTATAATAGAGTGTCAGGTGGAGTTCGTGTCTATGTCCTGAACTCAGTCTGTTGTGAAACTGTGCCCCTTCAAACACCTGTTGAAGCTGTGGCTGTCAGAATAAGTACGATGCAGGATGTAACTGTCTGCAGTGTGTATTGTCCTCCATATGGTGCAGTACCCCTGAATGCACTGGCTGCACTGATTGATCAGCTCCCTAAACCTTGCCTACTTTTCGGAGATTTTGACACTCATAAACCCTTGTGGGGTGACACTGTGCTTGTTTGCAAAGGCAGAGATGTCGAAAACTTACTGTCACAACTTGACCTCTGCCTCATCAATACAGGTGCCACCTGGAGACATCATATCCTTGGCCACATTATACGAGTGGGATCTCCGAGGCCTTCTCCTGATTCTTATCCAAAGAATTTCCTGTCGCTTCCAGTTTTCATATACAAGTTGGTGACTCCCATAGTTCCCCTTGTATCCAGGAGAATAGGGTCCCCGCAGGGCTGTGTATTGAGTTTATCTCTTCTTTTAGTGGCTATTAACGGTCTAGCAGCAGCTGCAGGGCCATCCGTCTCACCCACTCTGTATGCAAATGAATTTTGCATTTCGTACTGCTCCACCAGTACTGGTGTTGCTGAGTGGTGCCTACAGGGAGCTATCCGCAAGGCACAGTCATGGGGTCTAGCGCATGGCTTCCAGTTTTCAGCTGCAAAGTCATGTGTTATAGACTTCTGTCAGCGTCTTACTGTTCATCCTGAACCAGAACTTTACCTTACAGATGATTCCCTCACTGTAGTAGAGACATATCAATTCTTAGGATTGTTTTTTGATGCCTTATTGACTTGACTTCCTCACCTTCATCAGCTTAAGCGAATGTGCTGGCAGAACCTCAATGCCCTCTGCTACCTGAGCAACACCAATTGGGGTGCAGATCGCTCTACGCTGCTGCAGCTCTACAGAGCCCTTGTTCAATGCCACCTTGGCTATGGGAGTCTGGTTTATGGTTCAGCGGTGCCCTCAGCATTGCATTTACTCGCCCCAGTGCACCACTCTGGCGTGTGACTAGCTACAGGAGCTTTTAGGGCGAGTTCAGTGACAAGCGTCATGGCGGAAGCTGGAGCCCCTCCATTGCAGATTAGGTGTGCACAACTGCTCGCCAGTTACATTGCACACATTATTCCTTCTATCTGAACTAGAGTCCTTGCCTTTACCACCTATACTCGAGGTCCATTCACGTACACCTCCATGGTGTACACCTAGGCTGCGGCTTTGTCTGGACCTTTCACATGGCCCCAAGGACTCAGTTCACCCCACAGCGCTCTTGTGTCATTTCCTCTTAATTCTTGACATGTACTGAGGCCATGAAGTGATTTACACCGACAGCTTGATGGCTGATGGTCACATCAGCTTCACGTATGTCCATGGAGGACATATTGAACAGCATTCCTTGCCTGATGGCTGCAGTGTTTTCACTGCAGAGCTGGTGGCTATATCTTGTGCTCTTGAGCATGTCCATTCATGTCCTGGGGAGTCGTTTCTTCTGTGTACTGACTCCTTGAGCAGCCTACAAGCTATCATCAGCCAGTGCTACCAGCATCATCCTTTGGTAGTGACCATCCAGGAGTCCATCTATGCCCTGGAATGGTCCGGTCATTCAATGGTGTTTGTGCAGACCCCTGAACATGTCGGAATCCCAGGCAATGAACTTGCTGACAGGCTGGCCAAACTGGCTACACCGAAACTGCTTATGGAGATTGGCATTCCAATAACTGACCTGCATTCGTTTTTATGCTACCAGGTTTTTCAGCTTTGAGAGACAGAATGGCATAGTCTCCGTATGCACAACAGATGGCATACCAGTAAGGAGACTACTAATGTGTGGCAGTGCTCCATGCAGGCCTCTCGTGGTTCTCTACCGGGTCCACATTGGCCACGCTTGGATGACCTGCAGCTATCTCCTGCCCCATGAAGACACGCCAGAGTGTCGATGCGGTGCCCAGTTGACAGTGGCCCAAATTCTGGTGCACTGCCCCACTTTGACTGCCCTGTGACGAAATCTTTGATTACCGGACTCGTTGCCACTAATTTTATCTGACAATGCCTCATCGGCTGATTTAGTTTTACACTTGATCTAAGTTTTAGCACATGTCCTTTGTTCCTCTGTGTTCTACTTCCTAGTGCTTTTAGGCTGGAGGTTTTAATGTGCTGCACAGTGGCTGGCTTCTCCTTTTTATTCTTATGGTCAGCCAGCCATGGTAATCTGTTTTGTCGTTTTAATCTCTTCTACCTGTTTCTTGCGTTTCTGTGGTTTTCTTCTCCCCTTTGTGCATTTAAGTGTTTGTTGCCCTTCTGTAGTTCTTGTGGTTTTTCCTTTCTCTCCGTTTTGTGTTGTCAGTCTCACTTGTTTTATTCTCACCCTTGTGGCACTGTGTTATTTAGAACAAGGGACCGATGACCTAGCAGTTTGGTCCCTTCCCCCCCCCCCCCCCCCCCCCCCTCTTTTAAGCCAACCTACCAACCAATCCTCTGTTGGGATCTCCACTCATTGGAAAATCTCCATCTCCATGCATTGGAAAGTGCCCTGTGTATTCTCCCCCCCCCCCCCCTTCCTCCTTCATGATGCCTGGAAAACCAGTTAGGATTGATCTATTTCAGGGCCCTAAGGCCTCTGTCACCCCTATGATATTCTGGCATCTTATATGTTCCATCCTTGAAGAATTTCAGAGTGCTGCCATCCTCTATACTGATGGTTCTAAAATGATAAAAAAAGGTGGGATACACTTTTACGCCTCCTAATAGCGTGGAACACCATATGCTGCTGGGATCATGTAGTGTGTTCACAGCAGAGCTGCTAGCCATTAAGAGGGCCCTCCATTTCATTACTCAGGCTTCTCTTCATAGTGTTTAAATATATGCTGACTCAGTGAGCAGCTTGCAGGCTACATCACCCTTTGGTCTCTGCTATCCATGAACTCCTCTCTGCCTTTGGCCCTGCCACCTGCTCCGTTGTCGTTCTCTGGGTCCCAAGTCTTGTTGGGCATCCCAGGAAATGAACTGGTAGACTGTCTGACTAGAGAGGCAGATACTTACCACCTATTCCCTTTCATGGTTTCAGGTGCATATAAGAGGATACTCATCAACTCTCTCTTTGCCAAAAAGTGAAATGACATCCGGTGCACTGCTGCTCTAAGTAATACACTCTGCACAGTCAAGGAGACTACTGCTGTTTGGCATTCTTCCTTCTGCTCCTCTCAGAAGGAGTCCACTGTCTTATGCTGTCTATACATCAGTCATACTAGGCTCACCCACTGTTTTCTCTTGTGTAACAAGCCACCCCCACAATGTGTCTGTGGAGCCAGACTGACTGTATTCTATATATTGGTGGAATGTCTCCTCCTTTTGGCCCTTCATACTACGTTTAGTCTTCTAGATTCTTTGTCTTTAGTATTAGCTGGCGATTCACAGATGGTTGAACTGTTCCTCAGTTTCCTACCTAAAAGTGGATTTTATTTTCAGTTATAAGTTTTACTTTCCTCCTGGATCAGGGGCAAGGTGGTTGTGGTTGGAGCCTCTCTTTGTGTTTTCTATGCAAAGACCACTCTCTTATACCTCTGTTTATCCAGTTTTTACATTTGGCCTACCTTTTTATCCTTTCCACTGCATTTGTTGTAAATTCATCCTTTTATAGTTTCACTCCTCTCACTGTATCCACCTACTTTTAACAGACACTGTATCTTAGGTAAATAGCTTTTGAATCACGGGACTGACCACCTCACCATTTATTAGTCACCATTTGCCCACTTGCACACATAAAAAGAGAGAGGGGGGGGGGGGGGGGGGGGGGGGGGGGGGGTGGAGAGGTGGTTACTGTGTTCAGGCATTAACTTTGAGATGTTGGAAGCAGTTCCATCTATACTTATTAGGTCAATATCACTGTTGCCTCTGCCAAATAAATGATTTATCCTAACAGATTCTTGTTTAATTGGACTAGCAGGCATTAATCGTGTAACAGTGATAAATAAATCTGCTCATAATTGCCAGCAATAATGTATTTTTCACAGTTCATCATATAGTTATTGTCATCTGTTGTTAAGGCAACCAGTGATATTAGCACACACAACTAATCATTCATAAGTGCAGCTGCGTAACTCATGTCTGTGAGCTAACATTACACCATTGTGAAATGTTATGGCACCTTTTCACTATTGAAAACTGTATATCACTTAAACAGCATGTACTAGCCTTTCTAAATTGATCACGGCTACTAATACTGCCTCCAACATCCAAAGTCATTTCACTAAAAATCAACCAACTCGAAGACAGCCTACTTCCCTTTTTCTCAGCCTCACTTAATTTATGATTTTGGTTCTGTTCAATGACATGATCTGGGTAGAATGTAACATGATGAGCATCTTGCACAAACACTCTTGTGACAAACAACTTCTCAATAAAGGTTTTACATTTTATTCATTTTCCATAATACATCTGTATCACCAATGTAATAACAGAAACTCAGGTTGCTCACATGTATGTGTGCTACTTAATTCTGTGAACACAACTAGGCAGTAACTGATACATGAATTAAGATCATACAAAGTCTTTCATCTTTTTTTCGTTCTACAACACAATATCTTTTTTAATGATAATTAAAGTCCGCTATCCCAATGACATCTGACAGCATGGCATGGCTATAAGCTTTGCGCATATGATGACCAGCTTTTAACAACACCATACCCTGTTACAGCAAGTCTGCCACTGTTGCTCTGGCGTTTTCAAACCCAATGCACAGTACACACTATTTCTAACATCAAACTGTACGTATCACGAATAAACTCATTTTTGATATTATGACTTGATACTGTTTTTCCTTTGATATGAATATTACGTATTTTGTATATGAAGAGTACTTACCACAAACTGTGTATCGAACCATGTCATTGAAGGAAGGTAGAGCTGGCTAGGGATGTGCTATATTCTCTCACGAATATCAGCACATGAGCTACAGTATCATCATAGCTACTGGATCACTGTTAACACTCTCTGTACCAGGCCTATTTTATGCACCCGTCCCTAGAAACCGGGCAATTTTACCAATATTAAAAAAATTACTGCATCAAATCTACTGTTTGGATTGTGGCAAATTTGGTACCATCTTGAAGCTGCACATTTCTACTTTAATTCTGAGTGAAAGAAACTACTTTACAATGCACAGCTTTAAGGTACAGTTATAGAAATCACTTAGATGTTTTAAGAATTTAGAAAAAGTCATACGAATAAGGGAATACAATTGTGATTTATTTTTAACCAAAATTGTGGCACTACATTACATGTTTCTGATAGTATACAGTATTACATATAAATTTCACACAGAATCATATTGTTTTTTAGTGTGGAAAATTTTAAAGCAAGGTTCCAGGCAGAGTGCAACGCCACACTGTTCACATTCGTATCGTGTCTCTTTGCGAGAAGCCTTGCCACTCTGTTTCTTGCTCCTGGAACTGCACACGTGACACACACGAGCAGCATACTTCTTAGTAGTTGCAGGTATGTGCTGCAAAAAATGTCTCTTTGTTAGCCGACCTACAGTTCCTTCATTTCTTGGAATGAATTCAAGTGTGTCGTCTTCAACAAGCTGAACTGCAAGCACTGTTATAAAGTCTGTTATTGTAATTTTCTTCCTGTGCACTGCATTGTACAGCCAAAATGCATTTGATACTCCCATAAGCAGCAAATGGAAATATAATTTTCGCCACCATTTCACAGTTCTGTGCTGGAACGGATTGTACTGCAGGCGTTGGTCTCCAATATCCACTCCAATTTTATTGAGGTTGTAATCAAGTACCTGAAGTGGTTTCAATACTACAGACCCATTTCTCTTAGTATGCGTACCAAATGTTGCTTGATGCCTTGTAGACAATGTATACACATCTCTCTTATCTTTCCACTTCATTGCCAATACATTATCTTTACGCCGAAAAGACATTTCGCCCTTTTTCAGCTTAGCAGATACTAAATCTTTAGGCAATCCTTTCCTGGATTTGTTCACAGTACCAACAGCTCCAGTGCCTTTCTCTGCCAGTTGCTGAAATAGCTCTGGACTGGAATAAAATCGATCTAAATACACAGTGTGGCCTTTGTTCAGCAAGCTGCTGTCAGACAACAATCGCAAAATAACCGCAGACGAAGAATTGTCAACAATATGCTTACCAGCATAAACTTCAAAATTTACAACATAGCCACTACTGGCTTCAGCAACAGCATATACTTTCAGTCCATACTTATGAGGCTTATTTTGCATGTAAACACGGAAACTCACACGACCTCGAAATGGGCAAATTCCTTCATCAATTGTCACTTTTTCTGAGGGACGATATGCCTGGATACATCGCTCCTTCAAATTATTATAATATGGCAAAACTTTGTAAAGTGGATGAAATCCATCTTCGCCTGGTTTTTTCTGATTTGAATTGTCAACAAGATGCAAGCATGACAGTATCTGAGTGAAACGCAAACGGCTCATGACATGGGGACAAAAGTTACAACTAAGAACAGGATTAGTGCTCCAATGGTCCGCAATTTTTGGCTTTTTCGAAACACACATGTGGAAAATAATACCCAAGAAACGCCTCATCTCACTTATAGTCACTGGCTTCCACGAACTCAAAACTGAATGGGGCTTCAGATTATTTCCTCTTCTTTTCTTCTGTATTGTCTGTGATGCATACAAATTTGTCTGTCTCTTGAGTTCATTTACGTCACTGTCAGTAAGGAACACTTTACTGCAATCCAGTACAGAACTCGACTCATCAATATCCACTAGTATCTGCCTGGGTGTCGTGTTGACAGGCAGAGGTCGGTAGGTGTCAACTGCAGTCCACTCACTGTCTTTCGGATACGGCACAGCTGCTGGATTTGAAGCAACACCTTCAACATCATTCTCGTCTTCATCTGAAGACAAACTGTCATCAATCTCGTCTTCTAAAAAGAATATCACATTATGTGTAACTACATACATCGTTTACACATGTTCAACAGATATGTGCGTACTGCACAATTACGTGGAAAATTCGGAAATACGTACCTTCAAACACACCATTGCATTCAGAATCGTCTGAATCACTCTCTACATTATCCAGAGTGTCGCTATGATTGATCAAATCCGCAATTTCTGCGTCTGATAAACCGCGCCGAAACATGATGACAAACAACTGAATGATATACAGACTGAGAACGCAAAGATAAGTTTTAACATGAATTACAGCGCTGCCGTGACATCTATGGACGCATTTTGTTAATAAACATCTGAAAAACGTATAGCGCTGGCCAAACCCGTAGAAATAACGTTGCAGTGTTTTGAATGAAATTAAATGTAGCGGCCCGTAAATTTTACGGGCTTGGTGATTTTCGCGCGATCCCAGGCCCGTAAATTTTACGGGCTTGGCGCTTAGAGTGTTAATGACATACACAGATTAAGAACTGTACCTACAAATGTCATTAATTCATATTTAATATGGAAATTGTACCAAAAAGATGTGCTTTTGGTAGTCCGTCATTGTGCCATAGCATTGAAACGATACATTTTTATAGATTTCAAGTTATAACACTTAAAATATCAGCAACAGGAAGCCATAACCTATGAATATTGAGTTTCCTGTCATTGTATTATAACAAATGGTAAGTAAAACAATATATTTTGAGGGGATCTTCTATTTGCTGGTGCTTCGAACCAACTTATATTCATACCATGTACTCAATGAGAAATAAAACGCACCAAATATGATATTTAACGCCATTCAGTATGGCGGCTGCTTTTTTTCGGCTTGTGACATGTAGCAGTAACACATCTCATCAGCCACATTCCTGTCCTTGAGGCAAAAATCTAACACACCAGATTATTTATTTCATGATCTGCAGCGTAATGGTACATTGAATACCATGCTGTAACCTCAGCAGCTTCTCATCCACATTAATTTGTACTTCTCTTGAGAGAAAGATGGTGGTTGTAGTGCCTGCCCAGTTGCCTTTATCTGGGTCCAAAATCTTGAGAGCATCCCAGGGAATGCACTGATCAAACGAAAGGCTAGAGAAGTGATTATTGTCCAACATTTGCTTTGGTGATCACAGGGTGTGAATTTGTGGGTGCAAATATGACCTTTCCTTACTCATCATCTGCTGGGCTACTGCCCCCTCTAATAAATTTTACACTACCACTACTACTTCCATTCCTCCCAGAATGAGTCCTCCATCTTATGTCAATTAGTCATTGATGGTGTCAAATTAATTGATAGTTTTATGGTACATAATGAGCCACCCCCACATCATGGTTGTTGAGCTGTACAAAAAGTAGTTCATGTCTGGGTGGGAGGCCCGCTCCTTTTGGCTTTCCATGTTAAGTGTGGTCTTCCAGATTTCTTGCCTCTAATCTTGACGAATGGCTCACAGACTGTTGAAGTCGTACTTCGTTTCCTCTTTGAAAGTGGATTTTATTCTCAAGTAGAACAGTTTAAACTACTGTGAGGTCAAAGTGGTTGGCATTAGGACATCTTCCATTGCTTGCTGGGCCTGGAGAACCCTTGATTGTACTCCATTGCCAGCTCCCTCAGTCATCCCTCTTTTGTTCTGTTTTCACTGATTTTAGGGAGCAAGGAATGTGCGCGCGCGCGTGTGTGTGTGTGTGTGTGTGTGTGTGTGTGTGTGTGTGTGTGTGTGTGTGTGTTTGTTTCTCCTATAGCTTGAGAAAGGAATTTCATTCCAAAAGCTAGCAAACAAACCTCTTGTTTGTGTATCTGTCAACAACGCAGCACTTCTGCCTTTCGGTGAATCGTTCCTTTATTCCTTAATAATTCATTATTATTAACCAGAACTTTCAATGCATTATTATAATTTTAAGTACATTAACATATAATTTACTGACTTTTTGAATTTTGTATTTCTCTCTCTCTCTCTCTCTCTCTCTCTCTCTCTCTCTCTCTCTCTCTCACTCTCACTCACTCTCTGTGCTATGTTTTCAAGGTTTATTTCTTTTCCAGCATATTCATGTAGTTGCCATCATTCTTGATACAAAGTCTGTAATTTTTTACTCAGTTTCTCAGCTCTTGTGTCAGAAGTCACAATTTTTCCAAATAAATCTTCACTTCCCATACAGTTAGTACGACACCTTGATACACCTAAAAATTGTTAAAGGGAACTATTAATGTTGGTTTGAGAGACAACAGCTTACTTCCAATTATTTCATGTTAGTAATGCTCAAACAAATATATGTAATTTCCTGTAAATGAAAAAAAATAAATAAAAACATTGTACTTGTTACGACATTGAGTTTTTCTCAAAAGTGATGGATGGCTGCGGTGGTCTGCGCTCTGTCACAAAAAGGTTCCATAATCCCTATTTCCGTTCAGCCTGCTCTGATCTCTCTATACTTGGGCTGTGGTCAGTCTGGTATGAATATATACATTTTGATGTCTGTTAATTATTTCTCTTCTTAGTGTGTGATACGAATATAAATTGAAATCTTTCATGTATTTGTGCATAAGACCACATGTATACATAACAATATAACAATCCCCCCCCAACACTCTGTCTCTCTCTGTCTCAGTTGGCATGCAACTTTTCGGTACGAAAGTCATTAGAAAGCGAGCCATGAATAGATTTGATTGAGTGTTTCATGGAGACAAAGAAGAACCCTCACCTTCAGAGTGTGACTGTACTGTCAACTCCTTGCTGACAGGGTAAAGTCTGGTGCTGTATCTGTGTACCACCTGTCTCAGACCTATGCAATCTTTTCTTTTCTCTGTTTTAATATTACCATTATTAGTGTGAACAATTTCAACATAATTTAATCTCACTCTTCAATTATAGTGGTTGGGCATTTTTGTTTTCTATTGATTCATTTTAATTAAACCAAAATATGGAGGTATGAACCAACATAATGCAGAGTGATTTACAACAAGAGGGAAATAATGGCGTAAAGAAAAATCTAAGGAAAATAAACATAGAGATAAAGATAAATACAGCAAGACTGAAGGACAAAGGTTGTAAGAAAGGGGCGTACTGCAGAGCAGGTGAACTTGTAGTCATAAATCTAATGATGAAATGGAAATTTGCATAAATGGAAGCTGTATTACAAGACAAGGAACCCTGCATCCAAAGCATTGTGTCACCTTTTATTTCTTTTCTTCTCAATGTGTGCTGAAACTTAGTAAGTGGAATTTCTTTTACAATCCAGATACGGGTGTAGTATATTTTTGTTACATTTTTTTTGCAGGTCTGCCTCCACAAATTGCATCTAAGTTCAAATGTGGAATGCCACGGTTTTGGCACAAAGTTTTAGATATGTGGATTGTCTATGCTGACAGCATTGAAGGTAATTAATTTTTTAATCTATTTTGGCATCTACTGTTTAATTTTACAAAGCTAAATGGCATAATTAACAGTTTTGACCCGTACCTGTGTATTTCACAGGCACGATTGAAATTAATAAAATAGTGTGTACAGTTTTTGAATCAGATACTGTTGGACATTTAGGAGTAGAAGTTAAGGTAACATGTTATCCTTTGAAGCTCATGTTGAAGAAGAAGAGGAAGAAGAAGAAGAAGAAAACATTAAATATGACTGTAGGGAGTAAACAAATGTAACTGGAATAAAATGTGATAGGTGGATCCATTGTAATTGAGAGAAATACCAAAGAAATTAATGTTTTGGGTTACATGCTCCAGGAGTCACCTTGGATGATATATTATAATGATATTGAACTGAGGTAGTTTACAGGATACTTACTTAATTGATATTTAACTTTGATTGCATGCTGACCATTTACAAAGGAATTCACATAATAGGATACACTATTTATTTTGATAAAACAAGTGTGTATGTAAGGCTGTTGCACTAAATATGCTACTAGTTTCTACAGGGTGACAATTATTGAACTATATGGGGGAGAAGAAAGAAAAAAAGGGGGTACAAACTATGGCATGCACACACATCATTGAACATGTAAACATCAATTCATATATTCAGATTTATGTTATGACATGTTCGATATGCCTGCTATCATTGGCGATGATGTGGTGCAGACGAATAGCGAAATTCCGCATGCCCCACTGAAGTGTCAGAACAAGGCTGTTGATGACCTGAACAGCTGTTTTCCGCTCAGCAATGGTTTTTGGGTTATTGTTATACACCTTGTCTTCAATATAACCCCAGAAAAAGGAGTTGCATATGTTCAGATCCAGAGAATATGTGGTTCCATGAGTGGTCCTCCAGGACATCAACCTCTCTCCTGATTCAGTGGGGTCAAGCTGCATCTTGCATGACCCACATCTTGTGGAAACCATTGTCACTTTAAATATTGGGGATGAAATCATCTTCCAAAACCTTAACGAAGTGTTCAGTAGTAAATGTGCCATCAAGGAATATTGCACTGATTATTCTGTGACAGGACACTGCACACCACACAGTCACCCATTGAGGGTGAAGAGGCTTCTTGACTGTGAAATGCAGATACTCTGTCTACCAAATGTGCCAATTTTGTTTATTGACAAACCTATCCAAATGAAAGTGTGCTTTATTACTAAACCACACCGTACAGTGCATAATAGTCCATTTGTGCTCCTTGGCCAATCATACAGTCTGAACATCCTAAAGCAAACTGTTCAGAAGTTATGACAATCTCATTTCATGTAGTTCAATAATTGTACCCCTATAAACAAAAATTCTTCTAAAGAATGGGAGGAATTTCCAGAAAGGAACTTCTTCAGCTTACTTTCAGATTTAACTTTGTTGTATGTCGTGCATTTAATAGCATTGGGTAATGAAAGATTTTTTTAGGTAAATTATTCACTCCTTTCTATACTATAAAGTCAATTTAAATTAAGGTAATTTTTGCTATTATTTTGACTGGCTGTCGTTGCATATCCACAAGACAGGTGGCTTGTACTAAAACAGACGTGGTCTCTCCATTGATAAAAGTTTCTGGATTAATTCCCCATTCGGATCTGGCAAGGGGGAGTGATCATGAGAAAAAGATTGAAGAGTCAACGAAATGGTAATATTCTATGAATTGCGGTATGGGGTGTCTGAAGTCTAAATGTGGCAGGCAAGTTAGGAAATCTGAAAAAGAAAATGCAAAGGATCAGTGTAGATATAATGTGGGTCAGAGAAGTGAAATGGAAAGAAGGTGGGCATTTCTGGTTAGGTGAATAACTTATGAGTAGAAAGGTGGGGCAGGGAGAGCTACTGTGAAAAGTTCAGCGATATGTTTTCTATCATCAGATCTGAAAGCAACTCAGGTAAAACTAAGGAGAAAAAGAGAGAGATTTATATAAATATACATAATCATGGGTGACTGATGTCTGTAGTAGGGGAAGCAATAGAAAACAGTTACAGGAGAGAAATATTAATTCAGTTCTGCTATAAAATTTAGCTAGTAGTAGAAAATACAGTGTTCAAAATTCACGAGAGGAGGAGGGGTACTTGGAAAAGACCTGGAGCATCGGAAAATTCTTGTTGGATTATTGTGTGGTTAGACAGATTCCAAAATCAGATGATGGTTTGTAAGGCTTATCTAGGAGCAGATATGAAGTCAGATCACAGTTTAATAATGATGAAGAATAGACTGCAGTATAAGGGAGTCATTTAGAAGAATCACTGTTACTGAGTAATGATTATGTGCTTTTGAAGTTATCTAAAACAGCTGATACTATGATAATGAATACCACTATAGGCAGGTCAGTTGAAGGGGAATGGACATGTCTGATAAGAGCACCCATTGTGGAACAGAAAAATATAAAAGATACAAAGGAGGGAACTGGGTAGAAAGTAAGGATAACAGAAGAAATATTTTCACTCATAGTTATATATAGTCTTTGCCTAGTTTCCAACAGAAATGTTCATCCTCAGACCATTGCCTGCATCAAAACATTCAATATTGATAAAAATATAAAATACATAAAGTTAAAATAAAAGTAGTTTTCAAGCTCTCTGTATGCACAGATCTCAGTAGTGCAATATCTCAGTTATGACAACTCTGCATCTTTTGTATTTGATTGTAACATAATTCCAGTAGAACATTTGAAAGACTTGTTCATACGCCACATCAAAGTAACAAATGTATTTAGGAGAACTTGACAGTCACCCTAGCTTGTTTAATATATGTTCATGCACATTGTAATCACACCTCATTACTGATATGCCTTCACATACAGCAAATAGTAACTCATAGTTCCATATTTACATACCCCAATAAACTTTACAAATCTTCCTTGTAAACCTATTCCAATTTTCATCAGATGTGGTTGTGACATTACATCTTTAATCCAAAATGAAAAATAAAAATGGTATATGTAACATTACATTGCATTACCACCAGCTGAGGTGTTGACAGTTTTATACAGGGTGAGTCACCTAACGTTACCACTGGATATATTTCGTAAACCACATCAAATACTGATGAATCGATTCCACAGACCGAATGTGAGGAGAGGGTGTAGTGTAATTGTTTAATACAAACCATATAAAAATGCACAGAAGTATGTTTTTTAATACAAACCTACGTTTTTTTAAATGGAACCACATTAGTTTTGTTAGCACATCTGAACATATAAGCAAATATGTAATCAGTGCCATTTGTTGCATTGTAAAATGTTAATTACATCCGGAGATATTGTAACCTAAAGTTGACACTTGAAACCTCCGATGTTCAGTTGCATGTTGTAACAAACACGGGCCACGGTCGGCGAGCAGCATCTGCAGGGACATGCTTATGATGACGACCGTGTTTATGAGTGTGGCTGTAGTGCACTGTTGTGGTTTGGTCTAGCTGTCACAGTGTCCGCATGTAGCGCTTGCTGCTATTGTTATTCTGCGTTCGTCTCCGCACACAGACCAACTGTAGTACACCGTGTTACCAGAAGTCTGTGATAGTGTAGTGTTGTAGGAACTGTGAGCATGGTGTATTTGAACTCTGAAAAGGCGGAGATGATACTCATTTATGGCGAGTGTCGACAAAATGCAGCTGGAGCCTGCAGGGTGTATGCAGAACGGTACCCGGACAGAGAGCATCCAACGTGCCGCACATTGCAAAACATCTACCGCCAACTGTATGCAACAGGTATGGTCGTAGCACGCAAACGGGTCCGTAACAGGCCCGTCACAGGAGAAGCAGGTGCAGTTGGTGTGTTAGCTTCTGTTGCCATGAACCCACACATGAGTACACGGGACATTGCGAGACCCAGTGGACTGAGTCAAAGTAGTGTCATGCGCATACTGCATCATCACCGCTTTCACCCATTTCATGTGTCGCTACATCAGCAGTTACATGGCGATGACTTTAATCATCGAGTGCAATTCTGTCAATGAGAATTAACAGAGAATGCGTTGCAGTTCTACCTGTTTACCGATGAAGCGGGTTTCACAAACCACGGGGCAGTGAATCTACAGAACACGCATCACTGGTCCGTGGACAATCCTCGCTGGCTCAGACAGGTAGAGCGACAGCGACCGTGAACTGTAAATGTATGGTACGGAATCATTGGCGACCACATCATTGGTCCTCACTTCATTGCAGGGGCCCAAACAGCTGCAACATACATATTGTTTCTACAGAATGATTTGCCAATGTTGCTCGAAAATGTCAGACTGGAAACGTATCAACGCATGTGGTATCAGCATGATGGTGCACCTGCACATTCCGCAATTAACACTAGGCTGACCCTTGACAGGATGTTCGACGGGCGTTTCATAGGATGTGGAGGACGCATAAATTGGCCTGCCCGTTCTCCTGATCTTACACCTCTGGACTTCTTTCTGTGGGGTACTTTAAAGGAGAATGTGTACCGTGATGTGCCTACAACCCCAGAGGATATGAAACAACGTATTGTGGCAGCTTGCGACGACATTACACCAGATGTACTGCGGTGTGTACGACATTCATTATGCCAGAGATTGCAATTGTGTGCAGCAAATGATGGCCACCACATTGAACATCTATTGGCCTGACATGTCGGGACACACTCTATTCCACTCCGTAATTGAAAATGGAAACCACGTGTGTACATGTACCTCACCCCTCATGGTAATGTACATGTGCGTCAGTGAAAAAGACCAATAAAAAGGTGTTAGCATGTGGACATAATGTGCTGTTCCTGTCTCTTCTGTACCTAAGGTCCATCACCGTTCCCTTTGGATCCCTATGTAATTCGGTGCTCTCCAATACACACGATCGAACAGCGGAGGAGTGGTACTCAAGTGTCAACTTTAGGTTACAATATCTCTGGATGTAATTAACATTTTACAATGCATCAAATGGCACTGATTACATATTTGTTTATATGTTCAGATGTGCTAATGAAACTAATGGGGTTCCATTTAAAAAAACGTAGGTTTGTGTTAAAAAACATACTTCCGTGCATTTTTTTATGGTTTGTATTAACCAATTACACTAGCCCCTCTCCTCACGTTTGGTCTGTGGAATCGATTTGTCAGTATTTGATGTGGTTTACGAAATATATCCAGCGGTAATGTTATGTGACTCACCCTGTATATACACATCAAAAAAAGTTTTGCATCAACCCAGTTCTGAGAACTCCTGAAGATAGACGTTGACTGTGGATATTGTATCACAGACACAGCCAATTTGACTGTTCAGAGATCTCACGAAACCCACCCAAAGATCTAAACAACCATGCATGAGTAGCACCTATTAGACAGGGGGGTCAGACAGGCGATCAGTTCCTGTCATTCCACCAGGAAGGAGGTACACGGTTTGTGTTATCTGTAGTTCAACCATGCCTAGATGGTCAATACCACAGTTTGATCACGTCTGGATTGTTACTTTGTTGTGCCAGGAAGGGCTCTCAACAAGGGAAGTGGCCAGGTGTCTCGGAGTGAACCAACCGATGTTGTTCGGACATGGAGAAGATGCAGAGAGAGACAGGAACTGTCAATGATATGCCTCGCTCTTGGCGCCCGAGGGCTACTACTGCAGCGGATGATCGCTACCTATGGATTATGGCTTGGATAAACCCTGCCAGCAACACCACCATGTCAGATAATGCATTTTGTGCAGCACAGGACGTCGTGTTATGGCTCAAACTGTGCGCAATGGGCTGCATGATGTGTAACTTCACTCATGACGTCCATGGCGAGGCCCATCTTTCATCTTTGCAACCATGACACCAATGACACCATGCAGCGTGGTACTGATGTACCCAACAAGATGTCGAATGGACCACTCAGGATTGACATCACATTCTCTTCACCGATTAGTGTCGCATATGCCTTCAACCAGAAATCGCCAGAAACATGTTGGGAGGCAACCTAGTCAGGCTGAACACCTTCGTCACACTGTCCAGCGAGTGCAGCAAGGTGGAGGTTCCCTGATGTTTTGGGGTGGCATAATGTGGAGGTCATGGAAGGTGCGGTAACGGGTGTATGATATGTGAATGCCATCCTCTGACAGATATTGTAACCATATCAGTAGCATATTGGCGAGGCATTCGTCTTGATGGACGACAATTCACACCCCCAGTGGGCACATCTTGTGATTGACTTCCTTCAGGATAATGACATCACTTGACTAGAGTGGCCAGCATGTTCTCCAGACGTGAACCCTATCAACATGCCTGGGATAGATTGAAAAACGCTGTTTGTGGACAAAATGATCCACCAACCACTGTAAGGGATCTATGCCAAATCACCATTGGGGAGTGGGACAATCTGGACGAACAGTGCCTTGATGAACTTGTGGAGAGTATCCCACAATGAAAACAAGCATGCATCAGTGCAAGAAGACATGCTACTGATTATTAGAGGTACTAGTGTGTACAGCAGTCTGGACCATCACTTCTGAAGGTCTCGCTGTATGGTGGTACAACATGCAATGTGTAGTTTTCATGAGCAATAAAAAGGGTGGAAATGATGTTTATGTTGGCTTCTATTCCAATTTTCTGTACAGGTTCCAGAACTCTCGAAACTGAGGTGACACAAAACATTTTGTAATGTGTGTATTTTACAATAACTGTTTTAACGACTTTTAACTTGTTGTAAATTTAACAAACAGTGGTGCAGTACATAACTGTGTAAAGTGTAAAACTGTATTCATAACTTCAAAATATCTTGATAGCAGCAGAGGCAGTGTCACAGATACTAATAGCGTACCGATTGCTGCCTCATTGTTCTGTGGCCATCAGCTGACTGCTATGCTTTTAAAACATTCCCAATATTGAAAAGTTAAATTAAAATATTTTCATGTTGTATTAATAACAGCCTCAGGCATTTTTAAAATAAGACAGATACTTTAAAATTATAAATACAGTTCTATTATTTTAACAAATATGTATTATACACAAAAAATTTGTAAATGTAGCAGCACCTGTGGCTGGTGGTAATACAGTGTAACATATTACATACAATTTTTATTATAAAAGTGATATGTTACTTGGCTGGCGACTATGACTTATTGACATGATAAGGCTTGAAATAAAACTGATCACAGCCTTCTGTTGCAATTCAGGAATGGTTCTTGCAGGCTCTGGGTAATGAGTAAGTTTCCACTTCATCAGGTCCTATATGCGTTCTATTGCAGATTTGGTAATCTTACTGGACAGGTCTCTTGTTGTACACTACAAAAAGCATGTTGCATTGCAGTATAGGCATTCGGTACTTTATCCAGCAGAAACACCAAATGTGACCGCAGGGTGTAACTAATGGTTCCCCCACACTACAAACCTGGGATGATAACTGTGTGCCAAAGGTGAATGTACTCTGGCACACACAGCTCACCAGACCTGTGCAATACACATGTAGGTCAATTGCTCACATATAGACAGAACTTAACTCTCATCGCTGCAGACAACAGAATGCCGTTGCACTCTCCACTCAACTCTTTCACAACACCAGAGTAACTGTGCTTGTCGGTGTCATGGCGTCAATGGTAGCATGGTCAGATGCACATGTGATCTTGAAAGGATCTTATAGTCCTCTTTCCTATCATTTTATTTTATTTCTAGTGCACTATGCATCCTACAGAACAATTCAGGTGTTCTTGTTGCTAAATTTCATACCAGAGAAAACTGAGCTATGATTCAATCTAGCCAATTCCTATCCTGTAATTTGCAAGCATCATATGGCTGTTATGTTGGTTCTTTTCAGACTTGCAAATTTGTCTATAATGCCATTACAAGATTTCCATGTTTTTATATGTAACCAAACTCACGACTATGATTCCATAATATGTTTATCCCTTGTTCTCCTATTCCAAAACTCTCTGTCATATGTAGTGAATGAATGTGGGTGTGTTTCATTTTGCTGTACGGTGGTTTAGTCTGCTGCAGGGACTCAGCAGTAGTCGTACAGAATGGCCAACCCTTGTAGTTTTCAGGTAGGCAAAGAGGTTTTTTCCCCTTGTGTGAGAGTTACTGGTGTTGTGTTGGTGGTGGAAGCCTCATCTCTGGGATTTCCTGGCCACAGGGTTGTGTGGAAGAAGTTTTAGTGTGAGATGGGTAGTTTGCTTGCAGCTCTCCAAGGGTCTGCAGCCGAGGTCTCTTCGAAGAAGGGTGAGTTCATTTAACCACACGACACTTTGTCTCATAGTGAGAGGGGAGTTTTTATGTAATTCAGTCTCACTGAAGTTGCACCTTGTGCAGCTTATGGCCTCACATTTTGTCTTATAAAGATTGTTTTGCTAGATCACAGCAAGGAATGCGAGGCTTTTCCAGACTTTCAGTTTGATTCCTAATGACAACTTTGAACCATAAGAAGAACGTAGCACAAAGGTGCTGCATATGTTGAAGCGATCTCACATAGGAAGCGCGCCCTCGGTTCTGTAACAGTTCTGATACTAAATGTAACTAGGTTTTCTCTTTTGATACTAGTCAATTGTCAGGATGAGCATTACTGCAATGGGCATTTAATTCTAAAGCATTATGTCAGGGTGAAAATCCTAAATAAATTAATTTTTCTCTCTTAACAACATGTGGACAGGGTGGGTTCTTCCTTGGCTTGGGTATGAGGTAGAATGAAACTTTTATTGAAGATTTGTACAAGATTTGTACAACTCGATGTCCTGGCTCTGAGAGCGGCAGCTGTGTCGTTTGCAAAGCCTTCTGCTGCGGCAGCGGCGGCGTCTGATTACGCATGGCAGTGTGTATCTCATGTCGCCGTCTCGTCCGGCTGACTGGAAACAGGCAGCGTGAGGTGGCCCGTTTAATTATTGCGAGCGAAGTCGTGCATTGGATGGTGATACCTTGGATGTGGCGTCCCAGTGTTTCTCTTCTCTAAGCGGCCGCATGTGTTGTGCATCGGCCAGTGGAGCGGCGCGGTGGGGGAAGGCCAGTGTCTCGGACTCGAACAACGGACTCCCGCTTGGCAGTCTTTGGCTGTCAGATCTTCATCCCAGCTCACAGGTGACTGCTGATAAGTGAGGCCGTCTCCTTCCCGTCCTCACGAGTCACCCGGGTACGTAAAAATCAGACTTCAAATACCTTTCAACTTCTGTCTTCTGGTGCTGAGGCTGCTGCTTGCTATTCCATTACAGCGGCGGACTTGGTGCGTCTGTGCATGATGTAGTCTCTTCTTGCATGACGGTCTTCAGTACCGAAACTGATTGAAAGCTACTGCTACTATTCTCTTCTTCCTTCATCTGTCAGGCCCACTGCGTCTCGCGTATTTATTCACTTCAGTTTACTGGAGGTGAACGATTTCATGGTCATTGCCTCTTCTGTCACGTTGAGAAGCTTTTCGAAGTATCTTCTTAATGTCAGTCATTGGCTCTTGGAATGTAGGCAAGGGCCTTTGATCACGTGACGACTGAGAAACACATGAGCTGGTCATTGCCTCTTCTGTCACGTTGAAAAGCTTCTCGAAGAATCTTCTTAACATCAGTCATTGGCTCTTGGAATGTAGGCGAGGGCCTTTGCTCACATGTGACAACTGAGAAACACGTGAGCCGGTCGGGCGATGCCCTGACGGCTGAATCGACAGCGTCCGCTTATGTCAAACTTGCTGACTTCACGGAATTGTCTCTTCTGCTCTGCTGTTCTGCCCGCTGTTTGCCAGTACGTAACTCTCTAAACTAAACCAAGTTTTTCATTTATATTCTAATTTCTACTTAACTTTGATTTCACTAATTTATTTACTTAAGTACCACTCAACAGTTCAGTGTGAATGCTTGTGTGCCTCCGACTGTGTGTGTATACATTCTAATCTTTCCTGAATTTGTGAATTTTCTTTCTTTCATTACTATATGTCCATTGGAAACCATCCACGTGGGTTAATGCTAGAGTTTGTTGGCCCTCTGCCATTACCCTTTGCCTATTCAAATGTGTCCTCTGTAAATGTTAATTGTTTGTGGCTGTGTAATTTAATGTTGCTAAAATTTGGCCACAGTACATAGAAATTGTGTCTCCACAAACCACATGTCCACTTGAGTCAACTGTGAGCCTAACTTTCCTGTGGCCCCCTGCCTCTGTCCTAGAGTTTACTTATTGCTCTGATTTTGGAATATTAAATATGTCCTGTCCAGATTATTCAATTGTATTTGTGGTTTGTGATCTCATGTTAAGTGTGTAAGCATGTAGGTGTGGCCCTCATTGAGGCTTTTTCTCCAAATCGAGGTTCAACTTTAAATGCAACTGTGATATTTAGATTTACTCTTTTATTTAATCATTTCTCAACACAGTGGAACAAACCTCATAGCCTCATTGCATGTTGATTTTGGGGCCATTCCTTGCTGTTCTTTGAGTGAATGTGGGTCTGAATGTGAGTATTAAACCTTTCCCGTCCCCCCCTTATTAAGACCATCATTCTAAATTAAGAGATTCTGTTGTGAATGGTATAGCATTTCACAAGCAATCGTACATGGTTACCAGGCAACAGCAGTTATATAGATGTCTTCTATCAATGTTTTAAGAAAAAAACAATTTTGTTTCAAGTCCAGTGTACCGATGTTACATCTCCTTTACCTATGCCATTTACCTTGTAGTTTCCTTGTCAGCCCACCATAGCATTTCAATGCGCACAGGTCCAATAGTAAGTGTTCCCTTTGTATTTAAAACAAATTTTTTAGAATAGATCTTGTTTTCATGAATGTTGCTGCAAGCTGCTCTTATTCACAATGTTCACACACTTTTTACTTTATTTGAATATTTGTTCCATGTTAACAATCCCTGTATCATATTAATAATTACATCCCACTTTTTTATGAGTGATATTACAATGAATGTTCCTTTATGAGGTTTTTTTATGACTAAATTAATAAATTTTTCAACTCAGTCGAACCTCTTGCTTGTTGTGTGGCTAGAGTTGGTGGCGACTCAATCTTTTACTTTGATTTTAATGTCAGATAGCATTTCCATTTGTGTGTGGCTCGGACATAGCTCAGGGCTCCACTCATATCATAAACACCACTTAAATTCACATCACTTACAATCTTAATCCTGCTGCGAGCAGATGGTTTCCAATGGTCCTTTGCCTGGATTTCACCCCTGGATGATGTTTGTTCGGCCATCACTGCTCGCACAGTTTGTCAATTTTGACTTATGTCTGTACTGTGTGAATGTCCTGAACCTGGCCTACAGGTGTGGGAATTTTCCACAGGGCGCTGTTGAAAGCAGTAACCCACTGCCAAAAAAAAAAAATAAGTACAGCCACCTGCCAATACGTCCATCCAGCCTCCTCCTCCAGGGCCACAGTTTCACTCTGTGCAAATGGCTGAAGCTGTTTAACAGGAGTATGTACTCATTGCTGTGGTGTGATTGTACACTAGAATGAATGTTCCAGACACAATTCACCTTAATCAGCACAATTGGTGCCTACAGAGTCAAAACAGAGAGTACAAAGACAGACATCTTGAGCACCATCTGACTACCAAAGTGCATGTCAAATTAATCACAAACACTACAATCCTTCAGTGTATGCTGATTACTCCCTTCTGCCAGTTCCTCAGGCTGTTGCATTATTGTTCTGGCAGTGTATGAAGATTATAATCTAAGAGGGTCATTCCAAAAGAAATGCACACTATTTTTGTAAAAATACAGTTTTCATTCTGCATGTGTGAAAGTTTTACAGTGTGTAAATACATCCTTCCCATTTTTTTCAAACTTAGTTCAACCTCTTTCCGTGAGTGGTGCTGTCACAGCATGTCTTCAAGATGGCTGCTACACTTGACGTTCGTCAGAAGCAACATGCTATCATAGAATTCCTGTGCTGTGAAAATGAGACAGTGGGAAATATCCACAAGAGGTTGAAAAAGGTGTATGGAGATGCTGCTGTCGATCGCAGTACAGACAAGCAGGTTATGTGATGAAAGTGGGCATGGCAGTATTGAGGATTGTCCTCACAGCAGCAGGCGGCCTTGTACTGCATACCCTCCAGACAATGAGCAGAGAGTTAACGAATTGGTGACTGCTGACAGATGCATCATAGTGAACGAATTGTCATGCTACATTGGGGTAGGGGAAGGAAGTGTTTGGAGAATACTGAAAATGTTGGTGTTAAAAAAGGTTTGTGCCAGGTGGATCCCCAGGATGTTGACAGTGGCTCACAAAGAAACAAGAAAAACGGTATGCAGCGAACTGTTGGAACAGTTCGAGAATTGTGGAGATGAATTTGTTGGAAGAATTGTGACATGTGATGAAACATTGTGCCAACATTTTTCACCAGAGCTGAAGAAGCAATCAATGGAGTGGCATCATGGAAATTCACCCAAGAAAAAAAAATTCGAAACCACACCTTCTGCTGGAAAAGTTATGGCTATGGTGTTTTTCGATTCCAAAGGACTCTTAATTGTTGAAATCATGCCAAGTGGAACCACCATAAATTCTGATGCATATGTGACAACACTGAAGAAACTTCAAGCTCAACTGAGTCATGTTTGACCACATCGGCAAAAGCAGGATGTTTTGCTGTTGCACAACAATGCATGGCCACATGTCAGTCAAAAAAACCATGGAAGCAATTAAAAAACTCAGATGGACAGCACTGAAACACCTACCTTACAGTCCTGACCTGGCTCCATGTGACTATCATCTCTTTGGGAAACTGAAAGACTCTCTTCGTGGAACAAGGTTTGAAGATGATGACTCCCTTGTGCACTCTGCCAAACAGTGGCTCCAACAGGTTGGCCCATAATTTTACCATGCAGGTGTACAGGCGCTGGTTCCAAGACGGCATAAAGCAGCTGAGAGGGATGGAAATTATGTGGAGAAAAGGAAATGTTATTCCTAAAGGATGTATCTACACACTGTAAAACTTTCAAACACAGTAGAATATAAATGGATTTCTTTTGGAGTGACCCTCATACATATAAATAGTATTTCTCTGTAGTTTTTAATTACAGTATCATGAAAGTTCCATTTGATTCTGCTCAGTTCTGTACTCTCACAACCTCCAAATGCCGAAGGAAATTTAGCCGGGATGGTTCCTTTGAAAGGGCATGGTCGATTTCCTTCCCCATCCTTCCCTCACCCAAGCTTGCGCTCCATCTATAATGACCTCGTTGTCGACGGGATGTTAAACACTAATCTCCTCCTCCTCCTCCGAAGGAAATTTCTTAAAGTACTAATTCTTACACAGAAGATTTTGAGACTCATACCAATTTATTGGCTCACAGCAGCAAAATACCATGTTTCATGTTTCACAACTGTAGATTCCATTACAAAGCTTCAGTCCCTCATTGACTCATGAATGAACAATTCAAATGTTAAAAGAAAGAACTTAAAACATTTGACCATGTTAATATAACTTGTTTCATCTGTTTGTGTTCATGGTTAAACTATTCTATGTATGTGCTTATACATAATGTACTTTGTGTAGGTGAGGCTCCTTCATCAGTCATAAACCATGTGGCAGACAACAGCAAAGAGAAAAATAGCATTGTACCAGAGAAACTATGTAATGATCAAGGCTCTTATGCTTTGCCTGTAAGTACGCTCTTATTTCATTTTATTCCCCTTGAAACTATGCCAGACTCGGATATTTCTCATAAAAATTATGGAATCATATTTGTGTTGAACAAAACAAATAATATTATTACTATTAGTTTTGATTATACCTTCTGTTTTTAATGGTGTTTTTTAATTATTTTCATATATAAAGATTTTCACACACTTGATGATGGTTCGAATATTGGTCGTATAACAGGTAATGAAATACAGAATGGGTTTTCCAGCTTTTTATTAATGTAATAACCATTAGAGGAGGTACGGAATATCATTTGTACTTATCCATTCCAGTGAATGTTTTAAGAGTATTTCAAAGTTTAGTCTATTACACATTTTCATTTCCCTAGAATTTTGTTGAAAGTTGTGTGAGCAGAAAGTAGATGGAGTGCCATCAAGAGTGAAATTTTGTTGCCCAATTATGAACTCATATAAAAATCATAAACCACCTTTGAAGTGTTGCACATCATATTGTGATAAATATTCTGTAGAGTGAATGGATCAAGAACATTAAACATGCATTGGATATGACTCATTGTGGGACCAAAACAAAACTGAGTGGCTTACAGAAACTTACTCCTCTCAATTCCCGGTTTGCACCCCAACAGATGGAGGATCTTCTCTCCATACTAAACCAGTGTTCTCTTTCGTGAATATTGAAAATCTATTTGGTGAAATCTCTTCCTTTATAGTAAATTACAAATCTTAATTAAAATGATGAATCCTACCCAGTCATGGGCTTTAGTTCTTGTAAAAAATACTTGGTGATGTGCCTGCTAGTGTAATATTCCACAAGAGCCTAAACATGTTACAAGGTATAATTTTTCACCAAAACTTCACACTACAAAGAATTATGTGAACACTTGGAGAAGCATGGGATCCATTTAATGTGTTGAGTATGTGAAGGCCTGCCTGATAACGGGGTTGCCACTGAGCTCTTTTCCTCACTTTTGAGGAGGATTCTCTTCCAGAGAAGACCACAAACATGGTTTACTGCTGTGATGTGAGGCTGTATTTCCCACCCCCAGTGTGGAGCTGTAACTGCCAATGCTTTTGGGCATGTGTCCTCTCAGTGTACGTATGAGACTGGTTGGCCACTCCACAAAAACTCATCATGTGTGCTATCAACTTTCTCTGACAGTTGCAGAAATGACCACTCTTCTCGATCCTTGAAGTGTGCTACCCTAATTACAGAACACAGAATGCAGAAACTGTATGTCAAAGATTGCCTCTCATATTTTGAACCTTGAACCTCGGAAAAAATTGTATTGTTTACATCCAGTTTCACGGTGCTGAGGTAGTCAGCAGTACCGGGCATTTTTACACTCTTGATGTCAAATTCCGGTAGTTGTGCAAGTAAATTAAACCATGGGGACATTAGGTTATCCCCTCTCATCATTCTGGGTGCGCCAACACCAGGAACCTGAACTCCCCTCACCTGGCTGAAGAAAAGACCAACAACCCAACACCATCCAAAAAACCGTTAATGTGATAATTCAGTGGAAGTGCAATAGATATTACTGTGACCTTGCAATGGTACAAAAATTATTTGGTAATATAATTAAATTTGAGGTGTAGAGTTGTATCCTGAATGACAAACCCAACTTACGTTGCTTGTGTGTTGTTATTTTGGTGTCACTTCCGTCTACAATATAAGTTATGTTTATTTAATTACAGTTGCTGTAATGTCAAGTACAACTGGCTCTCTTTACCCCTAACCTCATAAGTTGACTTTGTTTATTGTTAGCATGACAAAATTTAGTGAATGTTTGAAATTTTACTGTGGTAACTTTGTTAGAATTAGCATCCACACACTATTGCTACACCTGCACATTCGGTGATTTTTTGCTGTTATGGTCAGTCATGCGGCACTCGTTCATAAAAACCAGGCCCAGCTTCATGAGTTCTACAATGTATTTTGCTGTCACTTCACTCAGTTGAGCATTAGCGAAATACTACTCATAATATTCACACTTTATCTAACACAGTTGCTAAATAATAATTTTTTTTGTCATGTGCTCCTACAGAAAATACTTAATTTGGATAAATCACAAAATAAATCGCAAATCAAACTTTTTCATTGAAGCACAGCTTTGATTGGGGGTTCAAACCTAGGGAGAATACTGCCCTACTTTTTGTACACAGTAGCATCTCCTACCTTGTATTGTAATGTATTGTGTTATATTGTATTGTATGTTGACTGGGGGCCTATAAACGACAGAGAGGCTTCATCCTCACTGCAGCAGCAGTGGTCCACAACCCCATGACAACTACTGCAGTCCACTTCAGCCCTCTGCCGCCCCACACCAAACCACTTTTTCCGGGTTATTGTGCCGTTTTGCATGTTTCAAACTTGGGTTGATTGTAGGAAACTTTAGATGACTTTACTGACTTGTATGATTGAAAAGCTACCTGCGTTAATGAAGTTTTGTTTCTATGCAAACTCAGATGCATGATGGAAAAGTGAACTGAAATTTTAATATTCTTAACACACTTGTTAGCAGTGCAGTACTACTGTTGACTGAAACTGCTCTGAATTGATTTTAACTTCAGATAATTCTTTCCACTAACTGTTATAATTAAATATGAACAATGTAGGAAAAGAGAGATTGCCACGTACTGTAAAGAAGATGCATCAAGTTGCAGACAGGCACAGTTACAAGCCACTTACATAAAGCTTTCAGCCACAGCCTTCACCATTCACATGCACAAGCAGGCACACTTCATGCACATACGACTGGCAACTTCAGTATCTCGGACCAGAATGCAACTATCACATGAGATGCAAGCAGAAGTCTGGAGGGGTCAGGGAAGGGGTAGTAGTGTATGTGTGAGGGAGAGACAAACCATGTCTGGTGGAGTGTGCAATGGCTAGACTGCTAACAGGTGCATCATCAGGAGGTTTTCGTGGCAGGGAATTGGGAAAACATGAACAAAAAAGGAGAGGGGCAGGGAAAGACAGGCAGATGCTTTGGCAGAGGTCTGCAAGATGGAAACTATTGGGTGAAGGGTGTGGGGACAGTATGTTACCATAGGTTGAGGCTGGAATAATTAAGGGGAGCAGAGAAGGTGGTGTAAGGATAACTCCCATCTACGCTTATCAGAAAAGCTTGTGGTGAAGCGAAGGATCCAGATGGCTTGGGTAGTGAAGCAGCCATTCAAATCAAACGTGTTATGTCTAGCTGCATGTTGTGTGACAGGGTGGTCTGCTTTACTCTTGGCCACAATTTGATGGTGGCCATTGATCCTGGTAGACAGCTGATTGGTAGTCATACCAGTATAAAAGCCTGAGCAGTGATAGCAGCAGAGCTGGCAAATGACGTGGCTGCTTTCACAGGTGGCCCAGCCCTTGGTGAGATAGGATAAACCTGTGACAGGACTGGAATAGGAAATCTGGGTAAGTGGATTGGACAGGTTTTGCACCTGGGTCTTCCAGAAGGATACGATTCTTGTGGCAGGGGGTCGGGATTGGAGTGGCATAGGGATGGACTAGGATGTTGTGGAGGTTGGGTCAGCGATGGAAAGCCCCTTTAGGAGGTGTGGGCAATATCTGAGGTAGGATGTCCCTCATTTCAGGGAATGATGATAGATAATCAAAGCCCTGGTGAAGGATGTGGTTCAGTTGTTTGACATAGCCTTCCTTATTGGATACAATTTAATATATTTGGAAAATAGATCTACTGCCACAAATATAGGGACAAAATCTCCCGTTATCTTGGGTAGTGGATCGAAATTGTCCAAGGCCACAATTTCTAGTACTTACTTAGGTTTTATTGTCTACATTGGCCTTCAAATGGTCGTGTTTATCACTTCTGACTTTTAATGATCACATCCCCTGTCGATAGCACTTATTACTTCATGAGTTTAAAGAGTTCGTTGTGTTTCACAAGAACGATATTTTCTGAATCCGTGCTGACTATATGTCAATAAATCATTTTCTTCGAGTTACTTCAGATTGTTCAAATACAGTATATGTCCTAAAACTCTGCTGCAAATTGACATTATTATATAGGCCTGTAATTCAGTGCATTACTCCTACTTCCCTTTTTGGGTATTGGTGTGACTTAGCAATTTTCCAGTCTTTAGGTACATATCTTTCTGTGAATGAGTGGTTGTATATAATTGCTAAATATGGAGCTATTTTATCAACATACTCTGAAAGGAACTCTGGTATACAATCTGGACCATAGGCCTTGCCTCTATTAAGTGATTTAAGCTGCTTTGTTACACCTAGGATATCTACTTCTATGTTTCTCATCTTGGCAGTTGTTATTGATTGAAATTCAGGAATATTTACTTCATCTTCTTTGGTGAAGAAGTTTCGGAAAACCGTGTTTAATACTATGCTTTAGTGGCACCGTCATCAGTGACTTCACCGTTGTTATTGCCCAGTGGAGGTATTGACTGTGTCTTGCCACTGGTGTGCTTTATATATGACCAGAATCTCTTTGGCTTTTCTGCCAGATTTCGAGACAGAATTTCATTGAGGAAATTATTAAAAGCATCTCACATTGATGTACGTGCCATATTTCAAACTTCTGTAAAACTTTGCCAATCTTGGGAATTTTGTGTTCTTTTAAATTTGACATGCTATATTCGTTGCTTCTGCAACAACAGTCTGACCCGTTTTGTGTACCATGGGGGATCAGTACCATCACTTATTAATTTATGTGGTATATATCTCTCAATTTCTGTTGATACTATCTCTTTGAAAACATTCCACAACTTTTCTACACTTACATGATCGGATCAGAAGGAGTGAAGACTGTCTCTTAAAAAGGCGTTAAGAGCATTTTTATCAGCTTTTTTAAATAGATATACTTTTCATTTCTTTTTGATGGTTGTAGGTGTTACGGTATTCAGCCTAGCAGCAACTGCTTTGTGGTCGCTAATTCCTGTATTCGTCACAACACTCACTATCTGTCCAGGATTATTTGTTGCTAAAAGGTCAAGTATGCTTTCACAACCATTTGCGCTTGGAGTGGGCTCATGAACTAATTTTTCAAAATAATTTTCTGAGAAAGCATTCACTACAATTTTGGATGATGTTTTATGCCTGCCGCCGGCTTTAAACTTATAATTTTTCCAGCATATTGAGGGCAGATTGAAGTCACCACCGACTATAAACGTATGAGTGGGGTACTTATTTGAAATGAGACTCAAGTTTTCTTTGAACTGTTTAGGAACTATGTCTTCTGAGCCGGGGGGTTGGTAAAACGATCCAGTTAATAGTTTATTCCGATTGTCAGGTATAACCTCTACCCATACTATTTCACATGAACTATCTACAGAATTTGCTCCGATCCAAAGGGACACACGTCATTGGTACCGACATCAGCCACCATGTGCAATTGGCTGCACCCTGTACTCTTCATGGCATCTGGAAGCACCCGTTCCACATCTGGAATGACTCCCCCCGAATGCACACAGAGTGCACAGTGGCTTCCTTCACCTCCTTGGCAGCCATGTTCCTAAGGGGCCCCATTACGCGCCTAACATTGGAGCTCCCAACTACCAGCAAACCAACCCTCTGTGAATTCCCAGACCTTGTGGACAGAGAAGCTTCCTCTGGAATGGGGTGGACGACTGCATTCGGTTCAGAGACATTATTAGCCACAGATAATGCCCGAAACCTGTTCACCAAACGAACCTGGGAGTCCTACAATTGGCCCCATGGAAAGTTTTTCGCTGCCTGCCAGACTTTGGAATGATCTCCCACTCGACCACGGGTGAGGAGTCAACCTCAGTGCAGGCAGTGCCCGGGGAGGTCACTGCAGTGGTCCAATTGGAGGACATGTAGGATGTGCTCGACATCCCTTGCATCCCCGCATCCAAACCCCCTCAGTGACACCCCTTGGCAGCAGTCTCAAGCTGTGTGATGGAAGCCAACGCAGCCTGAAGCTGTGAGCGAAGGGTCGCCAGCTCAGCTCGAATCTGTATCTCTCTGTATCTGAAAGTCTATTAATACTTGGTACTTTATAAGTTTGCTACTCTCTCCTGTGGTACCTATAACCTTAACACCTGCCACTGGCATATTTTCAATTTCTAGTTTGTGCCTGGTTATTTCAAGAAAAGCATTTGAAACAGTAGTTATTTGCATTCCTGTATCCAAAAGTACAAACATTTCCTGTCCATGTACTGCAATGGGAATGATGGTTTGCACCCTAGTATCCTCCCTCCGGTCTTCTTCATTTTCGCATAATAAATCCTTTCAACAGCATGGCCTTGCTGTGATATCTGATCCATTTTTATAGTGAAAGTATTATCTGGAGGTTTCATTCTCCATTTCAACCATCCTGCTCTGCTTTCTCTCATAGCTCAATGCCTACATATTCTGAGACTCATCCTCTTCTACAGTGTCATTTTGGTTATGCCCATCTGCCATGGTATTGGAAACTTCCTCGCCTACTACATCTTCATTGTTTTCCTGATGGATTTTGGTTTTATTTTCTTTAGCTCAAATTGAACTACAAATTTTACTGTTAGAGTGTATATTTCTCACAGTTGTTCATCTTTCTCTGTTTACAATTCATCAGAATCATACATATCTTGCAAGTCTTAAAAGATGCTGTCTAATGATACTGATTTTGACCAATTTCTTGTTCTTCTTACCCCATCTGTTCTCTGAACAGTTTGCACAGGTTTAAATCAATTCCATCCACTTCTTTGTCAGGAAAAATGACCTCCTCATTGCAGCTGCTCAAATCTTCCTTGTTTTCCTGCAAATTTTCTAATCTATGTAGGATGTCTACGATAGTACTGTCAGTTGTATAAATTCCAACAGTTTCGGGATACCTCATCTTTTTTCTGCCAGATCTCTTGTTTTCTTGGTTATGCATGACTGTATCACTATTACCTATTGAAATTGACATGGCTCTCTATTATTTGCAGGTTTGGGTCAGAATTAGTCTCTTCTATGGAAGTTGCTGAATTCTTAGCAGGCTGCTTCTCCAGCTGTTGAGCGTATTGAACGAAAGAGATAATATCTTAATATGCATGCATGTCAGTATCATCCTTCCCCTTACTGCCTTCCTCTTCCTTCATGATTTATCTTCATCGCAATTCATTGACTTGTGAACTAATATCTATGCAGATCTTAATTTTCCAGTTCATCTTGCACCCTGTTACCAGTTAAGTTTCCCCTTCCTGGTGGTAACAATCTCCTCAGCCTTCTCTAACTGTTCCTCTCATCATATTTGTTTGTGGCTGATTGCTATTAGCTCGTTCAGGGACATTGTGGTTCCAGAATCCTCTTTGGTTGCAAGTTTTGCACTCTATATTTTCACTCTCCACTTTTCCAGAAAGTCTTCAAAATTATGATTGTTACATCCTACGTATGGCTTGGAATCGGCTGGCATCTTCTTCTCGAGTTCTCAGGCTATCTCAGATTCGGCCCTTCTGCTTTTTAAATACGCCAAGCTCGTAAACTCTGATTCACAACATTCCTTCATGGATCCTCATCCATGTTTTGGCATTCTGGCAATGATAAACTCTCACCACAATTGGACTTGTTTCTGGACAGACTAAAACTCTTCCAGAAACTTACTCTCAAATACAGAGAATGGAAAATTCTCCACATCCAAATTCCGTCCCCATCAGCTAGCATTTCCTGCTAACAAATTAATAACTAAATTTATCCTTTCTCTGTCTGACATTGTGGGTAACACATACAGCTAGGTGGCACAGTGGTTAGCGCACTGGACTCGCGTTCAGGAGGACGGCGGTTCAATCCCCCGTCTGGTCATCCTGATTTAGGTTTTCCATTATTTCCCTAAATCGCTCCAGGCAAATGCCAGGATGGTTCCTTTGAAAGGGCATGGCTGACATCCTTCCCCATCCTTCCCTAATGCAATGAGACCGATGACCTTGCTGTCTGGTCTCCTCCCCAAACAACCCAACCCAACATACAGTTTTTGATGAAGTCGGTAGGATGCCAACCTCCCTGTTTTTTCTGAGGGCCAAACTTACCCTCTTTACTTAAAATCCCAGAATTCTTTGTTACAAATGGTATGTAACTACTCGGTGTCTGATTCTGTACCTGCAAATGTACGAATTCCATCTCAGTATGAATTGTTGGGGATTCTTGCTATTGAATGCAAGAACCCATGTTCTCTAGTACACTCTTCATTGTGTTGCATAATGCTTCCAGTCTGGCTTGTCTTTCGTCCAAAATTTCAGTCCTAACTGTGGGTTCAATAACTTGCAGCTGTCCTTCTATAAGAGGTTCTACCTCTCCTTCTACTCTCTAAGTTTCCAAATCAAATCTTTCTTTGATATTGGCAATTTTTGTCTGAATTTTAGTTACATTAGTCTTCATATTGTTTACCAGTTGGCTTGCATCAGTTATGCATCTCCAAATTTGTATCAATCTTGCCTGAAAGATTTCAATCCAAATTGGATATCATGGGCCCTGTTTTGATATACTCGGTTTTCAGTTGAATATCAATTTTATCTTTCAGTTTAGTCATCTTTGTTTTATTTTCTGTCAATTTTGTATCCAGGCTAGTATTTATTTTACACTCTAACTGCATCATAGTAGTGTTCATGTTAGTTTCCAGCTGGTTTGCATTATTTTTGAAACCTACACTCACATTGTTCATATCGGTGGTAATACCTGTAGCCATATCGTTATTTGAGTCACTATATGATTTAACAAAGCCACTAAATCAACACCGATATCCATCTGCATCACCTCCACTGTCACATACGGTTCAGTTTTAAATTTTACTTGACTGAAATCCTGTTCCATTTTTATAATCAGTGTAAATATTCTTAACGGATTGTCTAATCCATGTGTGTCATTACATCCACTAGCAAAAAATATTTCTGTTTGCACTGCTGGTAACACTATGCAAGAACTGTCTTCTAAATTGTTGTTCTGTCTTACACTGCCTTCTGACATCTTGTGATCAAAAGGCAATTCCTCGTCTGGTACATTAGGACCTGACATCATCTTATGCCGCTCTCATTTGTGCCTATCTAAAATTTTCATGCAGTGAAGTACAAACTGTACAACTGTACACACAATGTTCACCTGTACAACTGTTCTAAATATTTGGTGTCCTATTATTATACAGGTTATTGCATGGACTTCACAATTTTCTACCTGTTTTACAATGCTAAAATTACAAAACTGAAGGTTATGTAAATTACCATTTTACTGCAGCAATTCACAAATTTTAAAAATCCTGTCCCGCAGTTGACAGGTGAAATGGTATAAAAATTATTTGCTAATATAATTAAATTTGGGGTGTCAACAGTTGAAACCTGAATTACAAACCCAAATCACATTGCTTGTGCATTATTATTCTAATGTCACTTCCATCCCTGTAATGTCAAGTACAACCGACTCTCTTTACCCCTAGTGTCACCACTCAACTTTATCACTCACATTGACAAAATTTAGTGAATGATTCCAATTTTACTGTGGTAACTTTGCTGGAATTGGCAACCATGTACTACTTCTACACCAGCGTATTTAAAAAAATTTTTTGCTTCCATGACTGGTCACGTGGGATTCGTTCATATAACTGCTGGCTGTCAGCCTTACTCTGTACTTTCTACAAGCTATTATGCTGTCACTTCACTCAGTTGAGCATTACTGAAACACTACACACAATGTTCACCTGTTCTCAGAGACAATTACTAAACAATAAACAATCCTAGGTAGGACACTGCCTTACATTTCATACAAAGTCGCACTTCCTATCGATTTAGAATCCCAGTTGGCGGCCATAACAGCAGACAGCCTAAGCAAATTTTGAAGAGAGCATTGATCACTTACCAAGAGATATTCCGTGTGGAGAACTAACTAATTCAATGAAGATCGGTCGCCAGCTCTAGAGGAGAAAATTTTGTTTCCCGTTTGAATTAAATTTAACAACTTTAGATGAGTCACTTGCAAGAATGAAATTTTATTTTTCTGTAAACTCAGAACTGAAATTTTAATATTCTTAGCACACTTGCTACTGTTGTTGTTGTGGTCTTCAGTCCTGAGACTGGTTTGATGCAGCTCTCCATGCTACTCTATCCTGTGCAAGCTCCTTCATCTCCCAGTACTTACTGCAACCTACATCCTTCTGAATCTGCTTATTGTATTCATCTCTTGGTCTCCCTCTACAATTTTTACCCTCCACACTACCTCCAATGCTAAATTTGTGATCCCTTGATGCCTCAGAACATGTCCTATCAACCGGGCCCTTCTTCTTTTCAAGTTGTGCCACAAACTCCTCTTCTCCCCAAATCTATTCAATACCTCCTCATTAGTCATGTGATCTACCCATCTAATCTTCAGCATTCTTGTTTAGCACCACATTTCAAAAGCTTTTATTCTCTTCTTGTCCAAACTATTTATCGTCCATGTTTCACTTTTATACATGGCTACACTCCATACAAATACTTTCAGAAACAACTTCCTGACACTTAAATTTCTACTTGATGTTAACAAATTTCTCTTCTTCAGAAACGCTTTCCTTGCCATTGCCAGTCTACATTTTATATGCTCTCTACTTCAACTGTCATCAGTTTTTTTGCTCCACAAATAGCAAAACTCCTTTACTACTTTAAGTGTCTCATTTCCTAATCTAATTCCCTCAGCATCACCCGACTTAATTTGAATACATTCCATTATCCTCATTTTGCTTTTGTTGGTGTTCATCTTATATCCTCCTTTCAAGACACTGTCCATTCTGTTCAACTGCTCTTCCAAGTCCTTTGATGTTTCTGACAGAATTACAATGTCATCGGCAAACCTCAAAGTTTTTATTTCTTCTCCATGGATTTTAATACCTATTCCGAATTTTTCTTTTGTTTCCTTTACTGGTTGCTCAATATACAGATTGAATAACATCAGGGAGAGGTTACAACCCTGTCTCACTCCCTTCCCAACTGCTGCTTCCCTTTCATGCACCTCGGCTCTTATAACTGCCATCTTGTTTCTGTACAAATTGTAAATAGCCTTTTGCTCCCTGTATTTTACCTCTGCCACCTTTAGAATTTGAAAGAGAGTATTCCAGTCAACATTGTCAAAAGCTTTCTCTAAGTCTACAAATGCTAGAAACGTAGGTTTTCCTTTCCTTAATCTATTTTCTAAGATAAGTCGTATAGGGTTAGTATTGCCTCACATGTTCCAACATTTCTATGGAATCCAAACTGATCTTCCCAGAGGTCAGCTTCTACCAGTTTTTCCATTCGTCTGAAAAAAATTCGTGTAAGTATTTTGCAGCTGTGACTTATTAAACTGATAGTTCGGTAATTTTCACATCTGTCAACACCTGCTTTCTTTGGGATTGGAATTATTATATTTTTCTTGAAGTCTGAGGATATTTCGCCTGTCTCATACATCTTGCTCACCAGATGGTAGAGTTTTGTCAGGACTGGCTCTCTTATGGCTGTCAGTAGTTCCATAGTTCCAATGGAATGTCATCTACTCCCAGGGCCTTGTTTCGACTCAGGTCTTTCAGTGCTCTGTCAAACTCTTCACACAGTATCATATCTCCCATTTCATCTTCATCTACATCCTCTTCTGTTTCCATAATATTGTCCTCAAGTACATTGCCCTTGTATAGACCCTCTATATACTCCTTCCACCTTTCTGCTTTTCCTTCTTTGCTTAGAACTGGGCCTCCATCTGAGCCCTTGATATTCATACAAGTGGCTCTCTTTTCTCCAAAGGCCTCTTTAATTTTCCTGTAGGCAGTATCTATCTTACCCCTAATGAGATAAGTCTCTACATCCTTACATTTGTCCTCTAGCCATCCCTGCTTAGCCATTTTGCACTTCCTGTCAATCTCATTTTTGAGACGTTTGTATTCCTTTTTGCATGCTTCATTTACTGCATTTTTGTATTTTCTTCTTTCATCAATTAAATTCAGTATCTCTTCTGTTACCCAAGGATTTCTACTAGCCTTCGTCTTTTTACCTACTTGATCCTCTGCTGCCTTCACTATTTCATCCCTCAAAGCTACCCATTCTTCTCCTACTGTATTTCTTTCCCCCATTCCTGTCAATTGCTCCCTTCTGCTCTGCCTGAAACTCTGTACAAGCTCTGGTTTAGTCAGTTTATCCAGGTTCCATCTCCTTAGATCCCAACATTTTGCAGTTTCTTCAGTTTTAATCTGCAGTTCATGACCAATAGATTGTGGTCAGAGTCCACATTTGTCCCTGGAAATGTCTTACAATTGAAAACCTGGTTCCTAAATCTCTGTCTTACCATTATATAATCTATCTGATACCTTCTAGTATCTCCAGGATTCTTCCATTTATACAACATTCTTTTATGATTCTTGAACCTTGTGTTAGCTATGATTAAGTTATGCTCTGTACAAAATTCTACCAGACAGCTTGCTCTTTCATTTCTTACTCCCAATTCAAATTCATGTACTATGTTTCCTTCTCTTCCTTTTCCTACTTTCGAATTCCAGTCACTCATGACTATTAAATTTTCATCTCCCTTCACTACCTGAATAATTTCTTTTATCTCATCATACATTTCATCAATTTCTTCATCATCTGCAGAGCTAGTTGGCATATAAACTTGTACTACTGTAGTAGGCATGGGCTTCGTGTCTATCTTGGTGACAACAATGCCTTCGTGTGCTGTTTGTAGTAGCTTACCCGCATTGCTATTGCTTTATTCATTATTAAACATACTCCTGCATTACCCCTATTTGATTTTGTATTTACAACCCTGTATTCACCTGACCAAAAGTCTTGTTCCTCCTGCCACCAAACTTCGCTAATTCCCACTATATCTAACTTTAACCTATCCATTTCCCTTTTTAAATTTTCTAACCTACCTGCCCGATTAATGGATCTGACATTCCACGCTCTGATCCGTAGAATGCCAGTTTTCTTTCTCCTGACAATGTCATCCTCCTGAGTAGTCCCCGCCCAGAGATCCGAATGGGGGACTATTTTACCTCCGGAATATTTTACCCACGAGGACACCATCATCATTTATCTATACAGCAAAGCTGCATGCCCTCAGGAAAAGATTACGGCTGCAGTTTCCCCTTGCTTTCAGCCATTCATAGTACCAGCACAGCAAGGCCGTTTTGGTTAGTGTTACAAGGCCAGATCAGTCCATCATCCAGACTGTTGCCCCTGCAACTACTGAAAAGGGTGCTGCCCCTCTTCAGGAACCACACATTTGTCTGGCCTCTCAACAGATACCCCTCCATTGTGGTTGCACCTATGGTATGGCCATCTGTATTGCTGAGGCACACAAGCCTTCCCACACCAACAGCAAGGTCCATGGTTCATGGAATAATATTATTGACTGAAATGAACTGAATTTATTTTGACTTTAAGTATTTCTTTGCAAGAACTTTTGTAATTCAGTGACAGATAATTTTAAACAAATGACCTATAAACAGGTGACCCTATTGTCTTTGCACTAATACTGCTGCTCTAAAGTAGCATACAACATCATAATGTAACATTGGATAAGACGACAAGTTTTTTGCTTTATACTGTGCTACAAGTGAACTTGAATAGTAATACTGATATTTAAATTCAATTTACTTTAAGAAAGAGGAATGCTGCTTAAGGCAAAATAACTTTACAAGAATTCCAATAACTAGTTCCATATTACTACTAAATTGATCAAAAATTGAAATTATTGACTGGTAGTTTTCTGCATAGATTTGAAATAATTTTCAGATTATAAATATTATTAACAAAAGTCTCATAACTTTCCTTCTTTTGTTACAAGTTGAGACGCCATGGTGGCAGGATGATGTCTTCATGTCTCTATTCTGGTAGCCATTGTTAATGCTTTCCTTTGTGCATTTCTACACCATTACACATTGGTTTGTCACATGCAAATTTACCATCAGTTCTGTTAGACATTCCTGCAAATCAAGTATTTACATAACTGAGACAATTTTCCTATGATCCAACCCAGCTATCTTCAGTCTTGATACCACTAACATTTAAATAAATGCTATAGAGACCGTTACACAGAATGGCTCTCTCTCACGTTCACACATGTGCATCTACCACAACTCTCCAATGTCTGACCACTGACCAATCCCTACCTTTGTTTGTGCTTTTTGCACATGGCCCTGCTCATGTGCAAGGCCACTCAACCATAATGCTTGTACCTGTTTGCTTCCACACTAGATGCAACAGCAACACAAATGCATATATTCCAAAGTTCCTGATACTTCTTTGTCAGCATAACAGATCATGTACCATTTTGAGCTCTTTGAATGGTCAACTGTATCAGGCAGGGCACTTACCTACCTTGAGGTGACCAACTTAATCCAACAACTCCTCTCCCTCCCCCTCCCATTTTTCTCCTGTGTTGGCGTTTAAGTGCTCCCTTCGCTGCCACCACCACCACTACCACCACTACCACCACCACCATCACCACCACCTCTCCCCTCATAGGGAAGTACTATATTGTCTGGTAAGGGCCTTCTAATTGAATAGCTCTAGTCCAGACTTTCCCCGCATCTCATGGATTCAGTGCAATGGTCACTACACAATGATTTTTATCGTAGTGGCCACTTTCCAAAGTTCCTGATACTTCTTTGTCAGCATAACAGATCATGTACCATTTGGATCTCTTCAAATGGTCAACTGGCACTTCCATATTTCTGCTACCACTTCATGCCCTCTCTGTCAGATAGCACCAATGATGTTCTGAGTGACGTGTCCTAACCTATCGTCTGCTTTCCAGGAACTGCTATTCCCATTTCTACAGGCCCTTACTGCCACCGGGCAGTGCAGTGGTTGACTAAAGACACTGCAGCAACAATTCAGGATCATTTAAGGGCACTGCGTGTCTCAAGTGACATCATTCAGAGACCACACTCATCAGTTTGAAGTGACTGCACACAAGCCTCACAGTTTAATTAAGCACAGCAAGGAGGAATGCTGGGAGCACCATATATGCACCTTGGGAATGTATGTCTTAATTCTCTGTGTACAGACCAAGCTCCATAGTCTTCTGGGCCTCCAGTGATTAACAACTGGTGTCAGTTCTTGCTGAACGCCTTGCAACCCATTCTGTATCAGCATCTGTGAGCTCTAGCTCTTCTTACCCAACTACCTTATGAGTGCATAATGGGAAAGTTGAAGATATATCCCTATTGTTCACCCTCACCACTCAGAATTATATAAAAATCTTTCACTGACTGAGAACTTCCCAATTCTAACCAGACAAAACCCCACATCCATCAACATCTACTGGCCAATTAGCCTCACCAACATACTCTGCAAATTGGTTGAAAAGATTATAGCACGATGGTTTTTGTTGAGTTTTCCGTTGTGGGGCCTTTTGCCCTGTCAGTGTAATTTCTGGAAGGGACAATCCACAAATGACCATTTGATTAGATGGGAAACAGCAGTCAGAAAGGCTTTTTTTTAATGCCAACTCCTCATTGCAGTCTTCTTTTTATGTACGTAAGGTGTAGGACACCGCTTGGAATCATCACATTTTACTTACTGTCCATATCAGGTGATTTTGGGGCTCCATATTGATATTTTGGTTGGTTTGTTCATGTCAGGGTTGATATATCACTCAGCTTCTCACAGATTTAAGAGAACAGTGTCCTACAGGGCTCCATGCTGAGTGTGACACTCTTCCTCATTGCTGTCATTAGGGTAGTCATGTCTGTCAGACCAGTGGTGTGCGCTCTATGTTAATGGTTTTTGCATTTGGTATAATTCACAATGTGTCACCTTGGCCGATCACCAGCTCCATGTGGCTCCGCTTTCAACTTTTCCTGTAGCTTCCAGTTCTCTCCTGAGGAAACACTGTTTGTACACTCAGGTGGTTTTGAATTGAATTGAATTGAATTTTATTTGATCCTGTAACATTACATTGTGTACAGTAAATGTACATGTAATATATGACATGTCAAAGTATTAACATTCTTTATTACTTAGTTTTATACACCTTTAGCTTACATTTTTACATCACTGATAATGAATAACAATATATACAAATTTAATGGCATAAGTATTCTGCAACACTGTAAAACTCTTTTTCAATGAGATGGTCTTTAAATTTCTTTGGAAAGTCTTTGTGAAGTACACTATCTTGCAGGTTTTTGGGCAGATTTCTTATTAGTCTGATACCAGAGTACTGGTGTCCTTTTTAGCATTGCCAGTCGGTGGGGTATGCTCCGTACTTCGTTCTTCCTTCTTGTATTGTGGGTGTGTACACTAGCATTTGTAATCCAGTCCTCACTACCTTTTGTGATGTACATTATTGTTTTGTATATATACAATTATACAATGATGAAAAAGTTGAGATACCTAAATTCTTGAAACAGTTTCTGCACGTTTCAGAGGTCTTTCTTCTTAAAATGGTCCTAATTGCCTTTTTTTTTTTTTGTAAAGTGAACACTCGTTTTGTCTCTTGTTTGTTTGAGTTTCCCCACACAGTCACTCCATACTGTAAGTATGGTTCGAAAAGTCCATGATACACTGTACACAGAAGGTTCTTGTCTGAATGCTGTGATAGCTGCATCATTAAGAATATGACAGAGCTCAGTTTCTTACAGACATTATTAATATGTTTTTTCCATTTCAGTTCATTATCCACAAGAATACCTAAGAACCTAGCAGATTCTCCTTCTTCCAGTCTTGTTCCATCAACCTCTAAATCCATCTCTACAGCCTTTTCCTTGTTTTTAAACACTGCATACATAGTCTTTTTTAGATTTATACCCAGTTCATTTTCCAACAGCCATTGAGCTGTGACATTTGCAGATATGTATGCTCTTCTCTCAAGCTGTTCCATATTTTGGTCACTATTTAGTATTGTCATGTCATCAGCATACAGTATTTTCTTTTCTTCCTCCTCAACACCTATATCATTAACAAACACATTAAATGACAATGGCCCCATTACCGAACCCTGGGGCACTCCATATTTGATGGATTTTTGTGTTTCTGATTGGTATGAGTTTTCTAATGATACATACTGCTTGTGGTTGCACAAGTATGATTTTATCCATTCACCTGGTTGCCCCCAAATGCCATAGTTGCTTAATTTTAGTATCAGCATTTCATGGTCAATGGTGTCAAATGCCTTTGAAAGATCCAGAAACATTGCAGAGACAACCTTTTTCTCATCTAAGGACTGTAAAATGTATTCTGTTAGACTGGCAATTGCTGATTCTGTAGATTTACCCTTTCTGAAACCATGTTGTGATGGTATGGGAATGTTATGTTTGTCCAAATAGTTAACTAATCTGGTATACATAAGCATTTCTAGGATTCTTGAGAAACCTGATATCAGTGAAACTGGTCTGTAGTTGTTGGGATCATCCTTATACCCTTTCTTGTACACTGGCACTACCTTCGTTATCCTCAGTTTTCTGCAAAAATTGCATCTCTGACAGAACAGTTTGCCATGTTCAGCAGTGGTGTTATTATCTCCTCACATACCAGCTTTAGTACATGATTTGATATTTCGTCATCACCAGCTGATTTCTTGGACTTCAGTTTCTGTATAGTTTTCCACAATTCATCTTCCGTGACTGATCTTAAGAACATAGTCCTGCACGATTTTTTTTGGTACCTTAATACCCTTCTGTTTTTGACTATTTCTTTCAAATTTTAAGTTTTCTACTACACTGATATAGTTATTATTCAGTATGTTTGCCATTTCCATACCATCTGTGACCATTTTGTTGTCTATTTTAATTGACCTAATACCTCCTTCTTTGTTTGACCCATCTTTTTCCTTTCTTTCAGCATTGATTGCATTCCAAGCTGCCTTTGCCTTGTTTTTTGAGTTCGCTATAGTGGTGTCAATTGCTCCTGCTTTGGCTTCTCTTATTGTTTTTCTATACTTCTTTTTTAACATTTTATAGTTTTCAGCTTTGTCCATCCGTCTCACATCCTGAAGCTTCCTTCCCTGTTCTAGTATTTCACTGGTAATCCACTGTGTTTAATCTTGCTGCCTTTCTTGTCTCTTTACTTTGGGAAATGCTACATTAAAATGGTACTTAATTGTTGAATTACCAGTTGGAATATGCCTGGAGCGAGGCTCTCTGATGGGAGTTCCTAACCCTGTAAGAATGTGTATTACATATTTTCCTGCATCCCTGTTGATGTTGAACCTCAGATGCACACATTTTTCCCTCCCTATCAAAAAATCAGTAATAAGAATTCTGTCTGGACGAAAATGCTTTAACATCTTGGGCTAAGTGACTACATTAACTATAAACTATATTGTCAGACTGTTGTAGGTGAATATTTTGTTGATAATTATGTTCTAACTTATGTTTATCTATGATGTTATCATGTTCAAAAAGAATGTTTCAGGAGTGCTACAAACTTAAATTCCATTCTAATGCAAATTAATTAATCACATATTATGTTAACCATAAGGTTACTGTTTTAGTAAAACAGAAAGTATCTGCAACATGAGTCAGCCCAAAACTTCACAAATTGTTAAGATATTGTGTACTTTTGATCTAGAAGGGAGAGAGTGTACATGAAGTCTTGTATTGTAAACAAATAGCATTTTAGAGCTACTGTAAACAACAACGAGATAAAAAATTATTCAGTCCCACCCAGTAAACACTCAAATTATGTAGTCACAAAGAAACTTAAAATTATGTCAGGTGAAGCAGGAAACTATAGGAAAACTAATGAAATGACAACAATGTATCAGTGAGTGGGAAACATGAACACTCACAGATTGTTTTTATGTATTATTAATAATATAAATTGTTGAATCAAGAAAATTATCCCTGGAAGGAAATTGTATAGAATAACCAAAAAAGTGAGCTCAAAATGACATGAAAAAAATTTAATCAGTGAATCTATTTAGTGCTAGTTCAGTTCCAGCCCCTGCTATTGTGAAAGGAGAAGCATGTCGTTGGCTGACAATCATAACAAAATGTGAACATGCACAAAGTTTTTCACTCTTGTAATGGACTATATGCTGCATAGTACACTAATTAGCAAAATAACATGGGGTTTGATGACAACAAGTCTTAAAATAATAAAAGTAGCTTGAAATGAGATTTACACTCTGCACTGACTTGTTAGGATATGAATGCCACAAAACGGATGGACTGGCTGTATTGGAGTAGTGGTTATTGATTCACCTTGATACTCTCCCACCTCTTCATCCCTCTTTCATCTGTCAAATAACCGATGACATTTCTACTGGATGAATAGCCTACCACATCACTGTGCCTTCTCATTTCGTTCCATTTATCCAGTGCATCAGTTAATCAAATGACTGAATGATCTTACAGTTTTTTAAAGTCATCTTCCTCGTCTCTGTAAATATTTGTAATCATGCAAAGGGCAGGTAATACATGATTTTATGCATGACTGTTACGTGTTTGGTGCAAGAGTGCGGACATGCAGAATGTGGAGAAATGTATTTCCTATTTACACACATGTGAAAGGTCTGAATGTATCTCCCAACTAGAATATCAGTGGGATCTGATGGGGTAAATGAGCAAAAAGTGAATGGAACAAGAGGGTAGAAGCAGGCAGAGGACATTTCTAACAGAAATTGGGGCTGTGTACGATGGGCGGTCACCATTTTCGATTGCTCCAGCTTTAGTAGTGTCTGTAGCTATTATGTATCTGTATGCTGCTTAACACACCATCTGTGTAATAGTAGATTGTCGTCACCCGTAGTTATTAAAAAATTATTGAACTAAAAGCTTTTCCCATCTGTATTTTTAATTTATTTTAAAAAGTTTTGTATGTATCATTATTTGTGATGATGTAATGTAGGCAACTGATTTACGTTTGAATGCAGTTGATTTGCATTTTTTAATTATTTAATTATTTTTACAGGCTGTGAAAAGCAACAGAGTACAAAGTGCAGATGACAAGAAAAAATGTGAGATGTTGAACAATCCAGGGGCAGTATCACCAAAAAGCATAAGAAATGCAGTCAACTCAAAACAAAAGAAAGAAATAGTTGACAGAAATGTAAAGAAAAGTAAAAAAGAATGACAGTCATCTCTACCTGGCTCAGTCAAAGATGTGAATAGTGATTCTTTAGATGGCAATAACTGTCTAAATAATAAATTTGAAATCCCAATTCATTTTAGAAATTCAGAAAGGAGAGTTCTAAAGAGTAGAAACAAACAAATCAGTGAACAAAAAGAAGGTTCTAATGATATAATGTATGAGAACAAGAATGATGGTGTTTGTAAGAATGAAGTTTCTTGTAGTATCCAATCAAGTAATAAAATAAATTATGGAAAATTAAAGCCAAATAGTACAGTCTCAGTACTAGGCAACGATAGTAAAGAATCCACCAGTGATGAAAATAGTAAGTGCACCACCAAGAAAACTGAAAATATGAAAACAAGTGATATGAGCAATGATTTTACAGGTAAGATGATTATTTCAGTATCCCAATTTAAAGAATGTAAAACGTACACTGGTGTCCAAAATTAAAGCAGCAAACTGTTATGTCCCCAACCTGTGTCCAGTTCACAACATAATCATACAAACTGTCAAACAGATATCCGTACGATCATGTTCTGCATATAAGATGGCATTCCAGTCAACTGACAACTGTGCCAATGGTGATGTCAGGGCACCTATCAAAAAAGGTAGTGTCTGCCGGGTAGCCCAACAACCACAATAGCTTTGTACACAGTCACAGATGGTACAGAGAAGATGTTTACCAGACACTCTGCAGTGGTGGGCCATAGAAAGAAGGGAAACAGGACAGCAGGAAACCGATTTGGACCAATGGCATAATGTGAATCGTTCTGTCATTTCTCGGATTTGCTGACAGTTTATAGAAACCAAAACTGTATCTCAAAGACCAGGTGTGACTTCAGGAGAGAGGACTGTTTTTTGGCTGTAAGAGCACAATAGTAGTGCCTTAGTAGTGCACAGTAACTGGCATGTGAGCTCACAGCAGCCACTGGATGTGTTGCATTGGGGCAAACGGTGTGCAGAAGGGTTTGGCAGAGTGGCCTTTATTGTCGGAGACCTACTGTATGCCTACCTCTTATGCATCTTCACAGAAGGAAAGGGAACTTCTAGAGGGGAGTCTCAAAATGCCACCTGGACTGTCGAACAGTGGGCCTCTGTTGCTTTCACTGATGGTCCCAGTTTAGTCTGGAGAGTGATTCTCATTGGATTCACATCTGGAGGGAACATGGAACACGATTTTGGCACCCAAACATTGTGGAAGGAGACCGATATTGAGGAGGATCCCTAATCGAGTGGGCAGGGATTATGTTTACCACTCAAACCCCTCTTCATGAAATTGTATGGGTTAATTGGCAAGGATTAACTGCTGTCAGGTATCATGACAAGATCTTGGGACCTCACCTGCAGTTGTTGCAGGGTACTTTGTGCCCACACTTCATATTGATGGATGTCAATGCTTGACCCCCATAGAGACAGCTGGTTGATGTTTTCTTGGAAACAGTATTGCACGCATGGTTGGCCTGCTCACGCTCCCAATTTGAATCCCATAGAGCATATCTGTGATGCACCATGGAGATGGCTTGCCTCACATCAGCATCCGTCAACCAGTCTCCAAGACTGTGAGCAGCTCTGCGGGAAGAATGGCCATTATTGCCTCAATAGGTGACTGATGATATTCACAGCATGCCCCATCATTATCAGGCCTGTATTGCTGCCAGAGGTGGTCACACCCCATACTGAGCACATTAACCAGTTGTCTGAATGTTTGTGCAAATCCGTTAAGTTGGAAAAAAAGAACAACATTTTTGTCTACAATTACACATGTTGTTTACAGTCTGCATTCTTAAATTGTTTCTACTTTACTATCACATGCTTACAATGTTTTGTGGCAAAATAATTGCAACCTAGCAAAATTTCCATTTGTTGTTTTAATTTTGGACACCGGTGTATTTGCACCAACATTTTAATGACAGTGATTAAAACATTCCCTATTTCTAGCATTCTATCTGTCTATTTGTAAGAAATTCTCTGCTAGGTCTGTGGACTCTCAGATAAAGTTCAGAGATTAAAGTAAAAGTTGTGAAAGACATATTAATAGATGCTTGTGCTTCAATGTCTCCAATTGCCATTCATATCCTAACAAATGTTCAGTAGAAACAATAACACTATATAGACTCCAGCTAATAGTTTAAGCTTGGGCATTAAATACTGTACTACAGTGTGCATTCAAGATAATGATCTTTTTCATAAACATTATTTTTGAAAGCAGCATTATTCAGTTTTCTTATATGTGGATCTTTTCTATGGCAAATAGGTTCGTGATCCTCTGTAAGCCTACTGCAATATCTCTCTTGTATAATGTACTCTTCAAAACTCTGAAGGCAGGATGTGACTCATCATTACATACCATGTTTTACAGACTATAAAATGCACCTTAATTTTTAAGCAGTTTTTAAGATAACATTTTTACCGTTTTTATTATTAGATTGAAAAGCCAGACAGAAAAAGAATTCCTAGTGTATAAAACTGAACTAGCCATTTAAAATCCCCAAAAATCATCATCTGAACTTTCTTCATCCTCACCATCGTTATCATTTTTTTTTTCCCTTCATATATAAGATGGTCCTCACTGACATTGAGAGTGCTACTTGTGTTGCACTTGGAAGACTTAGCAATAATATCTTCTCTCACTCTAGATGGTGACTCTTTTATCCATTGACATACTTGTTTGATTGTAGGTCATTTTAAAACTACCTCCAGTTATGAATTCGTGTTGGGGTTCATGCATCATCCATTTGTTCCTATCCTCTCCCATACATACTTTAAATGATTTATTTATCAAGACATAAAGCGGTTGCAAATTTAAAGTAGGTCCTCCCAGAGTACCAAGGTTTGTCTGACTTGATTTCTCTTTCACAGAATTTTTTAAATGACTGCTAAACTAATGTAGCACAAGAAGAGAACTCTTCAATGAAGCACCATTCCTTTTCTCCCACAGTCTGTTAGTCCATAGTTCCATACCATCCTTGTCCATTCAACCCCTGTCATGTGTGTGGACAATACCACCTGGTGGTACTTCAGACGGTTTTTGCATTATTTTGTGTTTGAAAATGATCATTTGTTTAAGCTTAGTACCATCAGCACAACATGAAAGGATAACAGTGCAGTGTATTTTTTCACATCCACTTGCTTTTATAGTTACACTTTTAGTACCTTTCATGGCAATAGTTTTGTTACTTGGCACATCAAATGTCGGAGCAGTTTCATCTATATAGGCTATCTGGCTTAGTTCCACACTGGTTTTCTTTCAGTGCTGAATAATAAAGCAATGGAAAGCTATTTTCTTTCCATACTCTTGTGGTATTTTCTGAGATATGTAGATTTTGTTTATACACTAAGTCCATGACACCTCATAAACTTAGCACCAATCAACTTCACTGCAGTGCTAGCTTACAAGTGTGTATTTGAATCATTTTTGTGTTAATCTCATTGTCATTTTGCCAGTGTCCTTCAATCCATTTCAATACATCATCTTCTAGTTCTTTACTAACTCGTCAGCCATGAACTGTATTTTCTGTTGGTGGAGGGCCAAAATACTGCTCAGCTGCTCTGTTTCCATGTTCTTCTGCATATGCTATTACATTCTATTTATAAACCACATGAATACCTTTAATTTTTTCCATTATGAAACTAGCTACTAACAAAAATATTGTACTGTTACCGGTACCACAAGTCACTTTCAATTCAAGGTCACTGGCATCATAGACTGCAATGATGGGTCACTGGCTAGACAGTGTTCTGGGTTTGTGATGGCATTCCAGGAGGGAGATAGTGTCAGCAAGCTTGTAAATCCCCAAAACTCATGTTATTTGCATCGGTGCACTGTTGCTGTCAATTGAATCCAATGCTGCCAGATAGAGGTAGGTTTCCTACAGCATTGAATATATGGTCATTTTTAAGAGAGCAGGAATTTTAAATCAAACACTGGACATTTTTATATTAATTTTGAGTACAAGGCCCATAAAATATGATACTGGCTTTTCCATGTGGCTGTTCATACCCAAATTCTGTCACTGTCATGGTTCTCAGTAATTTACAATCTTCTCTCTTTCTCTACCACCCTATTTATTGACATCCGACTCTCATTTTGATATGTTTTTATATAATATTTTATAGTAATTCCCCCCCCCCCCTCCCATATCACTCTCTCCTTAATCTGAAGCTTATTAATTCACATGCATTTTTACAGTTTGTATAGATATCTTCAACTCCCAGCCTTTATGTCAAGAGCAGATTGTGATATCAGCCAACTAGGTATTGAAGAAAGATCATGTAGACAGCCAAAATGTGAAAGTGGCGAGCACAATATCAGTCCATAGAAGACATCAGGTGAAAATCGTGGTTTACATGGACTGACAAGAAGAAGAACACAGTGGCAGGTTTCAAAGTATCAGGATTTACGAAGGCTATTACTTGGTGACAACTTCACATACTGATGTCAGTGTGAGGTTAGCAGGTCACATAAAGCTGACTACCAGATGTTGCTGGTGTAATGGTTGGTACATTCATGTGCTTATGTTGATAGCCATCTCCAGTTCAACAGCATCTCTGATTCAGAGTAGCAATTAATAGTACTGCCGAATACCAAACCTCTCCACACTATGGAGGTCGCTGGCTGGAAGCATCCTGGTGTTGACTGTTTTGATGAGTGCATGGGTGTCTGTAGTTTCAACGTCATGCTGATCCTGGATGTTTGTATCCATCGAAATGTCATCAGGGAAATTAGACCACAAGCAAGAAGGCAGCCCTGTAGGGTCTCCTCAGAAACTTTCTTGTATGGAATCTCATTGTATTGTATTGTATTGTATTGTATTTATTGGTCCAGTAAATCTTACATGTACAGTACAGCACATCAGATATTGGACAGGTCAAAGTATATCTTATAATTAAAACACTTTAGAAACTAGAAAATTATGTTCACAAAATTTTACAGCACTTCATATACTGGGCAAGTCAATGTGTAAGTTATAATTAAACCACATTAGAAACTTGAAGTTTACAACTGAATACATGTATAAGCCAATATTAACGATTAAAGTATTTGCATGATCCTCACTTAAGCTCTAAGGATTTTTGAGGAACTCTTCTACACTATGAACTGACATGTACACTAGAGAATTACATTCACAGAATTTTGCTTCATATACTGGGAGCAATTGACAGGAATGGGGGAAATAAATACAGTAGAAGAAGAATGGGTAGCTTTGAGGGATGAAGTAGTGAAGGCAGCAGAGGATCATGTAGGTAAAAAGACGAGGGCTAGTAGAAATCCTTGGGTAACAGAAGAAATATTGAATTTAATTGATGAAAGGAGAAAATATAAAAATGCAGTAAGTGAAACAGGCAAAAAGGAATACAAACGTCTCAAAAATGAGATCGTCAGGAAGTGCAAAATGGCTAAGCAGGGATGGCTAGAGGACAAATGTAAGGATGTAGAGGCCTCTCTCACTAGGGGTAAGATAGATACCGCCTACAGGAAAATTAAAGAGACCTTTGGAGATAAGAGAACGACTTGTATGAATATCAAGAGCTCAGATGAAAACCCAGTTCTAAGCAAAGAAGGGAAAGCAGAAAGGTGGAAGGAGTATATAGAGGGTCTATACAAGGGCGATGTACTTGAGGACAATATTATGGAAATGGAAGAGGATGTAGATGAAGATGAAATGGGAGATATGATACTGCGTGAAGAGTTTGACAGAGCACTGAAAGACCTGAGTCGAAACAAAGCCCCCGGAGTAGACAATATTCCATTGGAACTACTGACGGCCGTGGGAGAGCCAGTCCTGACAAAACTCTACCATCTGGTGAGGAAGATGTATGAGACAGGCGAAATACCCTCAGACTTCAAGAAGAATATAATAATTCCAATCCCAAAGAAAGCAGGTGTTGACAGATGTGAAAATTACCGAACTATCAGCTTAATAAGTCACAGCTGCAAAATACTAACACGAATTCTTTACAGACGAATGGAAAAACTAGTAGAAGCCAACCTCGGGGAAGATCAGTTTGGATTCCGTAGAAACACTGGAACACGTGAGGCAATACTGACCTTACGACTTATCTTAGAAGAAAGATTAAGGAAAGGCAAACCTACGTTTCTAGCATTTGTAGACTTAGAGAAAGCTTTTGACAATATTGACTGGAATACTCTCTTTCAAATTCTAAAGGTGGCAGGGGTAAAATACAGGGAGCGAAAGGCTATTTACAATTTGTACAGAAACCAGATGGCAGTTATAAGAGTCGAGGGACATGAAAGGGAAGCAGTGGTTGGGAAGGGAGTAAGACAGGGTTGTAGCCTCTCCCCGATGTTGTTCAATCTGTATATTGAGCAAGCAGTAAAGGAAACAAAAGAAAAATTCGGAGTAGGTATTAAAATTCATGGAGAAGAAATAAAAACTTTGAGGTTCGCCGATGACATTGTAATTCTGTCAGAGACAGCAAAGGACTTGGAAGAGCAGTTGAATGGAATGGACAGTGTCTTGAAAGGAGGATATAAGATGAACATCAACAAAAGCAAAACAAGGATAATGGAATGTAGTCTAATTAAGTCGGGTGATGCTGAGGGAATTAGATTAGGAAATGAGGCACTTAAAGTAGTAAAGGAGTTTTGCTATTTGGGGAGCAAAATAACTGATGATGGTCGAAGTAGAGAGGATATAAAATGTAGGCTGGCAATGGCAAGGAAAGCGTTTCTGAAGAAGAGAAATTTGTTAACATCCAGTATTGATTTAAGTGTCAGGAAGTCATTTCTGAAAGTATTTGTATGGAGTGTAGCCATGTATGGAAGTGAAACATGGACGATAAATAGTTTGGACAAGAAGAGAATAGAAGCTTTCGAAATGTGGTGCTACAGAAGAATGCTGAAGATTAGATGGGTAGATCACATAACTAATGAGGAAGTATTGAATAGGATTGGGGAGAAGAGAAGTTTGTGGCACAACTTGACCAGAAGAAGGGATCGGTTGGTAGGACATGTTCTGAGGCATCAAGGGATCACCAATTTAGTATTGGAGGGCAGCGTGGAGGGTAAAAATCGTAAAGGGAGACCAAGAGATGAATACACTAAGCAGATTCAGAAGGATGTAGGTTGCAGTAGGTACTGGGAGATGAAGAAGCTTGCACAGGATAGAGTAGCATGGAGAGCTGCATCAAACCAGTCTCAGGACTGAAGACCACAACAACAACAACATACTGGGCAAGTCGCTATACAACTTATACTTGAACCCCATTATAAACTTGAGAATTACATCTGAATGTATTTATAGGCCAATATTAATGGTTACAGTATTTGCATAATCATCACTTAGACTCTCGAGGATTTTGGAGGAACTCTTCCACACTATAAAAGCAATGTGTCAACAGATATTCTTTTAATGCTGCTTTAAAACTTTTTACATCTGTCATTACTTTAATTTCTCTTGGCAATTTATTGTAGATAATTTTTCCATGGTGTAATGTTCCTTTTTGGCACAAACTGGTTTTTGTATGGAGTACATGAAAGTCAGTTTTCTGTCTTGTATTATGATGATGAACATTTTCATTTTTGGGGAGGATACTAGGATTTGTTATTGTATATTTCTTTATAAACATTGCACTTTCAAATAGGAAAATACACGGAAGGGGAAGAATCCCCATCCTTTTAAATAATGGTCTACATGGTTTGTTCCTTTTTATTCCAGCCATGATTCTCACTATTCTTTTTTGCATCCTGAAGAGTTTTAGGCAGGATGGCGAGTTACCCCAAAAAGTGATCCCATATTTTAGGACAGAATGTATATTAGAATAGTAAACTGTCATTAGACAGTCCTTATGACAGCAGTTTTCTAGCACTCTCATTAAATAACACATGGTACTTAGCTTCTTTAATATGTTGTCAATGTGAGTTTCCCATCTAAGATTATCCTGTAGCCAGACCCCCAGAAATTTTGTATTAGGCACACTTGCAATATCCGTGTCTGACATCTGAATTTTTATATCCTCTTCAATGTTTCTCTTGATATTATGAAAATTTAATGCTACTGTTTTGCTTTTATTTATTATTAGTTTGTTTTGGTTGAACCAGTTTACAACATTTGTTAATGCTTCAGACAGTCTTGTCTGTAGTATCTCTGCAGTCTTCCCGCTGACTAATATGCTTGTGTCATCTGCAAACTGGATAGTGCTATGGTACTGGTTGGCTGATGTTAGGTCATTTATATATATCAAAAATAGGATAGGGCCCAGTACCGAGCCCTGCGGTACTCCATATTTTACTGCTTTATAATCAGAATAGTGTCTTGTTGATTTATTTTCTTTGTGAAAATGTATTTCTACTACTTGCTTGCGGTCAGTAAGATATGATCTAAGCCAGCTGTTAGGCATACCTCTGATACCAATTCTTTCAAGCTTCTGCAGCAATAGAGTGTGGTCTATGATGTCAAAAGCCTTAGACAGATCAAGGCATATGCCAGTTACTTTTTGTCCACTATCAATTTTTTCGAGTACTTCACCCAGAAATTCATATATTGCTGTTTCTGTTGATCGGCCTTTCCGGAAGCCATGTTGGGTTGTGGATAATATTTTGCACTTTTCTAGTAAATCTAGCAACCTCTTATGAAAAATTTTTTCTAGTATTTTAGAAAATGTAGATAGCAAGGCAATAGGTCTATAATTGGCTATGTCTTCTTTCTTACCCTTTTTGAACAGTGGTTTTAGTTTCACTGTCTTTAAGCAGGAAGGAAAGACTCCATTTGTTAATGAACTGTTGAAAATGTGGGCTAATGGTATTGCAATGAGGTCCCCCACATTTTTAATAACATAATCTGGAATCTCATCCACACCTGTTGAAAATTTTGTTTTTAACTCTCTTATTGATAGTATAATTTCCTTAGGGTTGGTTGGAGTAAGAAATAGAGAGTTGCAGTTTCTATTTTGATTGGATGGTGTTGTAGCAGGATTTTTATTTGAAGATTTTATGTCAGATAGTAATTTTTCACTAATATTTGCAAAGTATGTATTAAAAGCATTGGCTACTTCTTCTGGATTTGTAATTTTTTTGCCATCTTGGATTACCTGGAGATTTACATTTTGGGAGGTCTCGTTTCCTACTTGTTCTCTGACTATCTTCCACATGGCTTTCATTTTGTTCCTGGCCATTTTTATATGGTGATCATTTGTTGTTTTTTTAGATTCTTTTATGACTTTGTGAAGCACTCTCTTATAATTCTTGAAATGCACCAGAAATTCTTCTGTAACATTTTGTGTTTTTGAGATTTCATAAAGTCTCCTCTTTTCAGCACATGATATTTTAATGCCTTTCGTCAGCCATGTAACATTTCTTTTTTTAGTTTTTAATGTTTGGTTTTTAACTGGAAAAGAAATATTGAAATAATGGGAGAATATTTCCATGAACATGTCAAACTTTTTACATGTGTCCTCATAGTTGTCTATATCATTCCATGTTTCTTTTTTCAGTAAGTGCCTTAAGTGTTCTAGGTTGTGCTTGCTAAAATTTCTACCTTTTCTTGTCATTTGTTGTTCAGTATTTCCTGCAGTGTCTACTGGGAATTCAATAAACTGTGCATAATGATCACTGAAACCCGTATTCATATTTCCAGATTTGTATAAATATTTATCTGTATTTATTAGTATCTGATCTATAGCATTTCTGTTATAGGTGCCACCAATAGTATGTAGTGTTATCAGTTATGATAAGGATGCTAGGTCAGCATTGTCTATGAAGTCAGGTTTTACCTTGGAACATTTGGTTAGTGATGCCACTGTGACAGTAGCTTCTTTCTCCTGGTAGTGCAACTGCTCTCATTGGTTCACATTATCTACTACTACTAGAGGTCAGCCAGATGATCTGCCAAACAAATGTGCCCATATTTGTGTTCTGAGTCAGAAAGCTGTTTGGAGTGCTGGATGGGAGTGGTACTGAAGCTGGAGGAAATGTAGTAATATTATTGGATGTCCTCCATAAAGCATATTTGGCTACTTTTTTTACATTTATTGATGGTATCTACAATGTGCTAAGGAATAGGTTTAATGCTGCTCCTGTTTGTACCAGAACAAATTTCCTTCTTGCATTCTTCTGTCCCTTCATACTAGGCGTTCCATTCTACTTTTACATCTTCATCAGCTAATCTCATTCAGTAACAAAAATGCTTAATTTTATTAGCTATGATTTTCCTTGTTCACCTGTTAGAATAGAATAAATTATTTAAAGTATTGTGACAGTCTAGAAATTATTGACAGGAAAGATATAATGAATTTTATTTAATAAGAGATGAGACAGTTGATGACAGGCATTGATGTCCTCTTTGTTTATCCTTTTTTATAATATATTTGTGTGCTGTTTACAGCTTTTGTGGCTGTTTCTCATAATCTAGCCTTTCCTTTTTAAGTAACATTGTAGTTTCATCAATATTGCAGATTTTCTCAGAAAACCCCCACATACCCTGAAGCAGAGGAAGAAACTGGCCTAAATAGACAAAACCCTATCACAAAATAACAAAAAAATGGATTTATTTGATGAAAATAGCAGGGTATTATGTTTAAGATCTTGGTGTCTGCATGCTTTCATAATAAATGTTTTAGATTTATCGTATTAGTTTCATTGAGACCATTGTAATCCATTCCTTCAAAAAAATTCATTTCAGTAGTACACTCAAATAGTGATTTTTCCTTTTGTTTTTAAGTACATCTTCACTCACCTGTCATCTTGCTGTGTCTTTAATTTATGCAACTCTGTGGTCCAAAACACTCTTACTTATGTTAGCATTTATTTGTATGCCCACCTTTGTCAACATCTATGCCTACAATACAACTTCATTTTTGTAGGCAGTCAGGTGGATTATTCTCTCTTTCATTTATCTATGCTGAGGAGCAAGGTGGTACAGTGGCCATGCAGGTTTAGATCTCCTGTGATTTCCATAATTCACTCGAGGCAAAAGGTGCAATACTTCCTTTGAAAGAGCATGGCCAGTTTCCTTCCCCATCCTTGAAGCAGTCAGAGCTTCTGACCTATCCATAATGACCTTAATGTCGATGGGATGTTAAACCCTAATCCTCATTCAATCTTTCCTTCCTTCGTCTTGCACTTATACACATCCATACAACCATTGTATCAGATGGTTTGGTTGATTTCTGTTACTTGCTGTGCCAGGTTTCATCACATATGATACAAGGTGAAGGGTGATCTCTTCTTCTGTGACCTGGCTCGTTATAGTTAGTGTTATATACAGATTTTGGTTACAGTAAAAATATGTGATTGTCTTAGTAAATTTTTGTGTATGAACCATTTGAAGACGTATATAAACTTTTCATGTATAATTTGATTTTAAGGCTGTAATTTGGATCTGTTGTACAATCGAAGATAAGCAGTTTGATGTCTTGTTAGAAGATGTTCATGTTGATGATGTATTTATGCTTACTGGCCATCACACAGAAAGCTCTGATGGCCTCATACTTACGAAACAACCACCTGCACTTGTCACAGAATTGATCATCAGTTACCTTTTTGCAAGGTAGCCTCTACTGATTGAGGAGAAATTGACTGTGGAATGCCTATTAAATATTGATTTTGAAGCACTTTCAGACTACTTTTCACAATTTTGAAACTTTAACGATACAGGACAGAAGATGGAAGTGTGTATCCTAGATTGTACAACTTTTCTTTACAATTTCCTGTTTTCTGCCTTTCTGTTTTCCTGACTAGCAACCTAGCAAGCTTGTGCTCTTTCAGTTAAACCTGATGAATGTCCTGCAGTAACTCCCGTCCCTCAATGTGTTAATTTAACCACCTACATCTACCTCCATATGTACATCTGCATCAGTTCTCCCTCTGTATTAAGTTTGGCAGAGAGTTCGTAGTGTACCAGTACCATACCCCACCCGTACCCCCATCCCCTCCTCCACTCTATCCCTCTATACTATGTGGAAGAATAATTTCTGTAGTTGTTGCATTGTAGTCATTATGTGAGATGTATGTTGGAGGAAATAGTATTTATCTTAGCTCCTCCTGAAATAGGACCTCTCAGAATTTTGTAAGATAAAATGCTCTGTGCTGCACATAGTCTGTCTTGTAGCATCTCCCACTCCAGTTTTTGCAGCATTTTTGCAACGAACTCAAGCAGCTAAGCAAATGTGTGATGAAGTGTGCAGTTCTGTTTCGAATCTTTACTATGTGTACCACTAAAACAATTTTTTAAAGTGCTGTATTTGACAAACAGTATTCAGGAATTGACTGGCAAGGATTTTGCAAGTGATCTCATTCATAGGTGAATTAAACTTCTTTAGCGTTCTTATAATACTCATGAATTCTGCTCTCTGCCTTCCCTGTGACAAGATTTGTGTGGTGGTCTACCTTAAATCACCCAGACAGGAACTCTGATATGCTCGAAGACTGAGGCTAATTGTTGTGAAAAGAAAATTGTGTATTGGGTAATAAAATGTTTTTGTATCAGTTAGTACATCACATATGTTCTACAGATTCCCTTTCAGGCTTCGTTTCTTAAACACTAACATATATATTTTGCACAATGTGACATACTCTTTTGGTGCAGTTGTTTTCTGATGTTTATACGTAGTTGTAGTTCTGGTTTATTATATGGAGCCAACAGTTATTTCCATCGTGTAGCCCATGAACAGTGACACAAAATTTAATCAATGACCTATTCAGTGCTTAAGCCAGGCTTTGGTGCACAGTGGAAATACATGTGCAATCTCCAGTGTGTTTTATGCTGGTGCTGCCTCCTAACTTGTAAAGATTTATAAAAGACTTTCATTCAAGCTGAGTGAGTTATGTAAAGTGTTTAACTTGAACTGGAATCATGCATTAAACCAGGAAAGAAATGATTGTCAGTCTCTTTCAGGCATACGGGAACACCAAAAATACAACATATTACCATGCCTAATACAGTGTAGAAAAATCATTGCCATTCAAAGTAGCTTCCATTTGTCTCAGTATGGATAAATGCAGGTCCCGCATGGCTTTCAAGGGAATTTTATACCATTCTACCAGCAAAATAGTGGCAAGTTGAGGTATCAATGATGGAGGTTGATAGTGATCACACACCCTTTTCACTGAAGTAGACTAGAAAGGCTCATATTGAGATCTGGTGATTGTGGCAAATAACAGAGAAGGAACAATTTCTCCTCATGATCACAAAATCAGTCCTGGATGACACGAGCTTTGTGAACAGAAGGCCCTATTGCCATGGAACACATCACCACCATTAGGGAACAAATCCCAGAATCATGACATGGACCTGATGAGCCGATATGGTCTCACAATCCTTGGCATTAATGTGACCTTGCAGAGTAACGATGGGGCCCATGGAAACCACAATATAGCTGCCAAATTATCACAGAACTTCTGCCATGTTTCACTCTTGGATTGGAAACTGATCTGTATCGCTGATTTCTGGTTTTGGATTTCCAGCTCGCCCTTCGGTTTCCAGCTTATGGAGCTCCCTTTATGTTGTTCCAACTGTGACATTCAACTCAGCAATGGCTTTTTCCAACTGTCATTATCCTATTTTTCATCACATCCCCCTTTGATGATGGACCATCATGACCACTCAACACACACTTTCATCAGCATTGTGACAGCAGATGATGTTTTCCCACTTTCCTGGTTTGTGGTGTGAATCTTCAATACAGTACCTCTTGAAACACCAAACTCTTTGGCTATCTTGGTTACAGAAGCACCCACCATATGAGCACCACTAATTTGATATGTTCGAATGCACTGAGCTCTTGCATAATGCAAGTACAACTACACAGAACACTGTTCTGACCAAGAGTGGAGCTTTGCGCAGAGCAGTTTGTGGTCAAACTGCAGGCTTGGCTAGCATTGAAATTTATGTTTAGGCTTGCATTTCATGTAGTATTTCCATATTTGTGTGCAACCCCTGTATTTGAAGATTTTGTTCAAAAGCAATGACGCTGATGGCACTGCTACTTGTACACTCTGAATGTCTTCCACAAACTTCCTGTAGATGCATGCAGAATTGTAGTAATAATTAATTTCATTCACCCCTGTTACTTGTGACATTAGTTTGATGTTGCAACAGGCAATACATGAAATTACATTTCACTAACCATTCTGATCAGTTGCCTTGCAGAAGTAGTTGTTGGTGCAGTATTTTAAACATGAACATAAGAAGCAAATTAACTGTACAATGAATGAGAGTTTCTTTGATTTAAACAAATACAAACTGACCTGCCCATCATGATGTACTTCAAACCATGTTGCATAACTAAACATTAGAATGTCCAGGTTGGAATATCAACAACATTGTAAAAAAGATAGATTGATACTCACCATAAAGACGACATGTTGAGTTGCAGACAAGCACAATGAAAGATTGCTACAAATAAGCTTCCGGCCAAAGTCATCTTCAGAAAAGAAAAACAAAAATTTACACACATTCACACAAGCAAATCCACCTATCACACACTTGACTGCTATCTCCAACCACTTCAGCCAGCATGGAACTGAAACACATTGAATGGGAGCAACAATCTGAAGCCGGATGGGGAACAAATAGCAGGGTACTCGTGAGGAAGAGGAATCAGCACTGCTTGGTGGAGCATCCAGAAACAACAGGTGCAGAACAGGGCTGCCAGGCACAGCATCAGTAGTCTGTGGGGGAGGGTGGTGGTGTGGGGGAGGGGGGGGGGGTCAGTATTGGTAAGCAGAAAGGAGAAAAGATGAGCATAAAAGCAGAAAAGACCAATGGGTGCACCTCAGAGAGCAGCCCATAGTGAAGGTGAGGGGAGTTTGGTAGAGTGTGTGAGGACAATAGGTTACTGTAGGTTTAAGCTGGGATGATTTCAAGAATAGAGAATATATTGTAAGGATAACAACATCTGAACACTTCAGAAAAGCCAGTGGTGGATGGGAGGATCCAGATGGCCCAGATTGTGAAGCAGACGTTGAAATCAAGCACTTTATGTACAGCTGCATGTTGTTGCCATAGCCACAGTTTGGCAGTGGACAATTATACTTGTGGACAGCTGATTAATAGTCAAACCAATGTCGAAAGCTGAGCAATAATTGCAGCAGAGCATGGCACCCTCCTGTACCAACCTGTTCTGGGTGGTCTAGACAGGAAACATCCCTGGATGATGTCTTCACAATCTGGACTCAGGGACAGGACACCATATCCTCATTGCTCTACAACCTCAACACATCTCCCATCCACTTCACTTGGTCCTACTCAACCAAGTGTGCTACCTTCCTGGACATTGATCCCCTCCTCACTGATGGCTACATCCACACCTCTATCCACATTAATCGCCCCAACCACCAGCAGTACCAGCATTTTGACAGCTGTCATCACTTCCACACCAAAAAATCGCTCCCTTACAGCCTGGCCACCTTGGGGATATTGTACCTGCAGTGATGGGAGCTCCCATGCCCAGTATGCTGAAGGTCTCTCAAAGGCCATCACAGACAACCACTCTCCCCCAGACCTAGTCTGCAAACAGATTTCCCAATGCCATATCTCCACAGATCCCAATCCTCCCACCATCCACAAGAACCAGCTACAAAGTGGTGCTCTTCAGCACCCAGTACTACCCCAGACTGAAACAAGTGAACCACTTCCTTTGTAAAGGCTTTGATTATCTATCATCGTGCTCGGAAATGAGAGACATCCTACTCAGTATGCTTCCGGCCCCCCATAAGTGGTGTTCCATTGTTCATCCAACCCTCACAATGTCCTAGTTTACCTACACTATGCCCAACCCCTTGGGATCATATCCCTGTGGATGATCCAGGTGCAAGACTTTCACGGTTCACCAACACAGCAATTCCTGTTCCAGTCCCACTCCATCAGAGACTGAGCCAACTGTGAAAGCAGGCATGCCATATACCAGCTCTGCTGCAATCACACAGTTTTTTTACGTTGGTATGACTACCAACCATCCATCCACCAGGATGATCGGCACCGCAAAACCGTGGCCAAAAGCAAAGTAGACCATCCTCTTATCACAACATGTAGCTGTGAATAGCATACTTGACTTCAATGACTGCTTCACAACCCTGGACACCCAAATCCACCCCTTCACCACAGGCTTTTCTGAACTGCTCTCATGGAAGTTGCCCTTACAGCATATTCCCCACTCCCGAAGACATCCTGGCCTCAGCCTACAGAAAACTACTGTAGCCACACCCTCCACACAACTGCTCCATCCCCTCTATCCTGTCACCACTTCAGAATTCGATCCCCTCACCTTCACTGTGCAATGTTCTCTGCTGGTGCATGCATCAATCTTTTCCCCTTCTCTGCTTCACTCCTTTTCATTCCCCATCACTCCCTCTGTTCTCTCACCCCACAGCCTCCCAATGCTGCATCTGCACCTTTAGTTCCTGCACGCTCCATCGAGCAGCACAAATTCCTATTCTCACAGCCATAACCTTCTACTCCTTTTCTACCTCACTCCAGGTTATTGCTCCTCGATAATTCACCAGATGATACAGCTTGAGTTACAAACAAATGCTCTTTGTGAAAATTCCTCTGGTTTTATTGCTGAGTTTTTGTCCACATTGTGTCATACAGTCGAGAAGCAAAAAAAGGGCATAAGGAGAATGTTGTTTCAAAATTCTTTTTCAAACATGTGCGTACTTGGACATAAAAGTGCAATGCATTATTCCTTTGTGTATCAGCTAGGCTTATGATACACAGTATCATCATACCTGAATTCAGCACAATTACTCTTTTCTCGGAGATGATACAGACACAGGACCTCCGAGGCTACAACCACAGATGAAAGCTTCAAGGAAGTAAATGATGTGAAAATATTCAGTTCGGAAGTCAAAGTTTGTGGAGTAGCTGTTGGCACAGGCATGTCGCCGCGCGGGATTAGCTGAGCGGTCGTAGGCGCTGCAGTCAGGGACTGTGCGGCTGGTCCCGGCGGAGGTTCGAGTCCTCCCTCGGGCATGGGTGTGTGTGTTTGTCCTTAGGATAATTTAGGTTAAGTAGTGTGTAAGCTTAGGGACTGATGAACTTAGCAGTTAAGTCCCATAAGGTTTCACACACATTTGAACATTTTGAACACAGGCATTTCGCTACACAACTCACTCACACTTGGCTACTGTCTCCATCCTCTGGGACCTGACTGTGAAATGCCCCTGTGTCTTGTATGCAGCAGTCTGGGGTGTGTGGTGAGCGTAAGAGGAGAGATAATGGTACAGGAGAGGGGGAAAGTGTTGTGCAGCTCGTGAGAACATGCAGGTGCATGCATGTGGGAACAGGATGGGATGCTGGGTGCAGAGTCGGAAGGCTGTGCTGGGGAAACTGGGGATCGTCAGAGGGGAGGCCTTACTGCTATTGAATACTACCTTTCCCAATGCCTGAGTGACTCCTTAAAGGAATATTGAAATTACTGCAACCAGTTGCCTTTTGTTTTGTTCTTTAATTTTTTTTTAACTATGCCATTACCAGTTTTGAACTGCCTAGTGATTCATCATCAGATGGCACATATATTAATTGTCTGCAGCAGTGTGGGAGTCATGTAAAATGATTTATCATCAATAATTGTACTGCACTTTACACACTTAGCAGAGGTAACACATTCCACATGCTTTACAAAACACCTACATCCAACCAACAGATACTAATTGCTCTATATAACATCCATCCTGCTGCAGAAAATTAATATATCCACCATCTGATGATGACTCACTAGGCAGTTCTAAACCAGTAATAAAGAAACTGAAGAACAAAACAAAAGGTGACTGTTGCAGTAATTTCAAGAAACCTTTATTTATCACACACACAGTGTTTCTCATCTGTAATAGACAAAAGTTCTGCAGCCTCCTTCATGGTCACCATGACCAACTATATCCTCACCCACAATTACTTCTTATTTGAAGGCATCATGTACAATTAAATCCATGGTACAGCAGTGGCACCACATAACACCATCCTGTACCACCCTGTTCATGGACCATCTAGAGAAATCCTCCATAATCACCCAGAATCCCCGACTCCTCATGTGGTTCAGATTGACTGATGACATCTTTGTAATCTGGATGGGGGATGAGTACACTTTATTGATGTTCCTCCAGAAGATCAACACTTTCTTCCTCATTCACTTCATGTGGTCACCCTCATCTCAACTAACCACCTTCCTCAATGTTGACCTCCAACTTAAGACTAATTACGTCAGTACCTCTGTTCACATCAGACCTACCAACCAGCAATAATACCTCCTCTTTGACAGCATACACCCATTCCATATCAAGAAGCCCCTTCCATATAGCCAAGCCACATGCAGTTGTCACATCCGTAGTGATGATCAGTCTCTCTCCAAAAATGCGAAGGCTGCACACAGACCGAAATTACCCTTCTATCCTAGTTCAGAAACAGATTACCCTTGCCTTGTCTCTCCATACACTTACCATTTCTCACATATCCAATGGCCGGCCACAAAGGAGCACTCTCCTCATGGCTCAGCACCACCCAGGACTGGAGCAACAGAACTATGTTCTATGCCGGGGTTCGACTACCTCTCACCCTGAAATGAGGAATCTCTGACTTAATATCCATGGTTGCTGAACATGCTGCCCAGCACAGTGTACTTCCCATCAGTGACAGCTTCACAGCCTGTGCCATCTGGATCCTTCCTACCAGCACCAGCTTTTCTGAACTGGGTTAGTGGCAAATCTCTCTACATCATATTCATTATTCTTGTAACCTCACTGCCCTCAACCTTTGCTTGTCATTGTCCTGCCCTTGCCTATTCCCTTTTCTGCTCCTATTCCAGCACCACACATTCCACCACTGCACATATAGTCTTTTTCCTTTACTCCCTGTCTCCTCTCTCCTCTATCCTCTCCCTCTCCCCCACCCCTCCAACACATCCTCTTGACTCTGCACTTAGCAGCCCATCCTGTCCCCACCATGTCCCTGCATGTTCTCACCAGCACATCATCATCTTCCTCCCACTGCTATCCTGATATCCCTTCCACTCCCCACCTCATGTCTTCTCCTTCCCACCACCATCCTCCCAAGAGTGCTGCATTTGTCAGATACAGGAAGAGCTTGGAGCTGGACCCCAGCAGTGGGAGACAGTGCCACCTGTGTGTGAGATGCTTGCGTGAAAGCATGTGTGTGTGTGTGTGTGTGTGTGTGTGTGTGTGTGTGTGTGTGTGTGTGTGTGTGTGTGTGTGTAGCACTTGTTGACTGAAAACTTAACTTCATTGTGCCTGTCTGCAAGTCAGTTTCATAAATATTATTTTCCATTGTTTGGTAATTAGTAGTGAGCTATGTTTTACATGGAAAATTGACTATAGGTCTGAGCCTCATTGAAGTGAAAGGTTATGATAGTTCCATAGCACAGCAGATCTAGTCAGAAGTTTTTGGAAGCCACATTCAGTCATTTGTCATTTCACTTCCCACATACCACACAGTGTGTAATACAGGCATCACATAGTATAAAACATGCAAAATTCCTGATAACCAAGAAGCAACTATTTGTAATTATCTTGTTGCTTCCTGATTATAACATACAAAGTGTATATTAAGACAATCTTTGGGACACAAGACAACAGTACTTACCATGATTCAGCTTGGTTTTTTCTCCAGAAAATTTTTTAAGTCTATTTATGACATAAATTTTTAATAACTGTGTCATCTAACATGTGTTGGCTCTCTCTCAGCTTGACTGTTTTGCCTGTATAGTGGAGACTGTATGTCTTCTCACAGTGTTTCTAATCATGTACTGCAGAGCAGATGGCATAAGCAATACCAGTTAGAAGCTCATCGAGAATTTGACTGGTTGCTATAGTATCTGTCTAGTTCTTCATGTAATATCTTAGAACTTTCTCAATTTGGATAACACTAAAGCAGTGGATTTTATCACCATTTTCTCCATTTTCCATAGTCCCTTAGTCACTTCAAAATTCATGGTATTATGGTCTATCTATGCAACTACAGTAAATGAAAGTCACTTTGTTTTTGTGCCATATGTGGTTTTGTTCTTTTATTTATGAACTACATATGTGGACTAACAGTGCTGGAAATCTTAACACCAAACGATAATTTAATATTATAAAATTTGGTGCTACAAAAGGTGTTACTAATCTGAAGAATAAGATAAAAAAGTAGTAACATATTATAACTACTACATAGTACATTTATTTTATGTATAAAAAGAAACATATATCATGGCCACTGAAGAGGCTTCATAAACAAAAGAGGCAAAACGCACATGGCAAAAAGAAGCTTCCCTTCGTTTAGGAGCATAGGCGGAACATACCTCCACGAAAAGTGTATTTTATTTGTGATACAGAGTAATATCGCTGTAAAGATGCATAAATACCATCCCTGTGTTTCAATAAGTATTTCTGATATAAAAGGCAATAGGTTCTGAATTAAGGCCCTTCACATCCCAACAGAGCATGATCAATATTCAATGTAATCTAAAATATTACAGATAGAAGATAGTGTTATAAAAATCTGTACACCTTTATGAATTCCTCAGCTGAAAATGTCATGAAATTCCTAAGTTGTGTTGCATTTCCAAAGCACAGATAATTAATCTGCTACACTATCAGATTTTATAGTAAAAAATTACAGCTGCAACGGTGTGATGAGATTATTGTGACTGGAGCTGGTTCTGGTAGCAGCACACTGAGACTCTGTGGATATCTTCCACCAGTGCATATACATACTAGAGTTCCAAGCTCAAAATGGGATGAATTGGCATGGTTATGGAGGTAATGTAATAATGTTCTTCATTGTTTCTCCTGAAGTATCTTCTACTGGGCATTTTGTGCTTTTGGTGTTGCTTGTTATGGACTAAGTAATAGGTTCATGGCTGTTTAAGCTTTTTCTTCTTCCACTTGAATCATAACACAATACCTTCTGATTATCCATTACTCTGTTGATGGACTGATGGTGAAGTGATATGTTATAACACAGCCACCTGCCAATGCCATAGTAAAAATTATAGTTTATTATGTGTGCGTTGCTTCTTTGAAATACATGAGACTGAAGCATATCATTAATTTGATAAAATGATTGATACTAAAAATAAATAATAGTAGTAACCTTGCACTTTTGTTGTGTCATTGATATTGGGGGAATATAATCTTTTTGCTGCAGCCTCTGTGTATCCAGGTTTTGATAATGTGGAACATAACTGTGATATTCTAAATAACTGTCAAACACATGACTTTTAATTTTGATTGAAGTTTAATGAAAAAACTGGAATTGCAGTTACACTGTAACTGACTCATGTCCTACAGAAAACGGTATATTTTTGTGAACTGGTGTGGCAGACTCAGCCACCCATCTTTAAGTATATTTCTAACAGTAAAAACCGGTTCACTTATTGTTGACACTACAATTTTAATAAAGTTATAGTTTCTAAAATTAATTATGAAACAAATAGGACACAGCATTATGTACATATTGTTTACTCAATTTTTGTTTCAAATTTGCAACATAAATATTTTGATCTACCTAGAAATATTAAATCCTTAACATATAATTGCTGCTTTAAATTCTTTGCTGGCATTTATGCCTAATACAAGGTTAGATATTTTAAGGTAGCATGCTTATTCTGTAATGAAATTTCATGTGGAACTTTTTGCCAGATTAAAACTGTGTGCCAGACCAAGACTTGAGTTCAGGACCTTTGCCTTTCACGGGCAAGTGCTCCACCATCTGAGCTACCCGAGCACGATGCACGTATGGGCAGAACTGAAGCTGTGAGGACAGGGAGTGAGTCGTGCTTGGGTAGCTCAGATGGTAGAGCACTTGCCCGCAAAAGGCAAAGGTCCCGAGTTCGAGTCCGGGTCCCGCACACAGTTTTAGTCTGCCAGGAAGTTTCATATCAGTGCACACTGCAGAGTGAAAATCTCATTCTTGAAATTTCATATAAACTGATAATGTGATAATGTGTATAGAGTGAAAAGATGTGCTTTTTACGTAATTGAGTAATAATATTGTAGAGTGGACTTCACCTTTGTGGTGGGAGGAAGAGCCATTTTTTGTAGGTCATGATGACATTCAGCTCTGCACTGTGGGTATGGTTGCAGCGAAGTGGTGATTAGCAACCAAGTTGCTATCTTCTTATAAATCAAGAGCACAAAATTGTCACATGTTTATTGATCAGTTTACGGCAGTTGTGGCCCTGGTGTGCATCAAAGATGCTGATCTCAGTGTGCAGTCCTCAGAGGCACAGCCAATTTACAGTGCAAATAGGCTGTCCTGTGATAGTGGCATGCTGGTGGCTCTATCATGGGCTGCATGCTGTGACTGTTGCCAGCACTGGCAGACATGTCAGTACAATCAGCACCAGAACGTGTTCATTCAAGCCGTGGTCCCCAGCGACAGTGGCTGGCAGAGGTAGTGTGTCACTCTGGGCAAACCAGCAGCAGGAGAACATACTCACGCAAGGCAGCTAGTCACATAGGGGTGTGAACCATGGTCCCCTCCAGTATAAGACCTGCAGCTGGTGGAAGTCAGCCAGCAGGTGGCCCTCCGCCTGGAAGCCACCAGTTTGATGTTTATGGGGGCTTGTCGCCTCATTGTTTTAAAAGGCCAATGTTTCCTGTAATGTAGGGGGAGAGAAGGCTAGTGCTGCCAAGGCTGTGTGAAAAACCCAGTTGGCATTACTCCATCTTGGCTCTGTGTCCACTGTCAGCAATGTTCGTTGCAGTTGGCGGTGATGAGACTTAGATGTGAGGTAGCTTTGCCTACAGCATGGCCTGTGTAGCAACTCTTGCTCCATCAGCTCCAGCCATTATTGTGAAACAACATTTTGGCTGCTTTTTGCTAAAGTATTCTTTAGCTGCTGTTACCCAAAGAATGCTTCAGTGGCTGCTTTCCTGATGCTTCTTACATCACATTGTGATGACATCTGACATTAACTTGGTCATGCCAAGTAAATGAAGCCATTGTGCAACTACATCATTGTTTGTATTTAAGCATAACACAGAAGTCAGCAGTTAGCATAAATGAATAAATCAAGTCTTCAGAGAATTTGCAAACTTAAAAAAATTGTGGCTCAGTTTTGTACATGGTGTGGTATCAAATATTCCAATATGAGCCTCACATTCTGTTACATTACTACAAGGGTCGTTCAGTAAGTAATACCCCACACATTTTTTCTCGGAACTTATTTATTGTTAATAGTCAGAATTTGGTGACAATATAATTCAACATGCCTTGTCCATATCCTATTTTTCTACATAGTCTCCATCATGTTCTATGGCTGTATGCCAACATTGTGGGAGATTGTGTATTCCCTGCTGGTAAAAGCTCTTGTCCTGTAGGCTCGGCCATGTTTTCGTTGCACGACTTACACTCTTGTCATCTTCAAAGTGTGTTCCCCATAGAGAACCCTAAGCAGCCCAAAGAGATTGAAGTCTGAGGGTGCCAGGTCTGGACTGTAGGGTGGGCGAGGCAATGCTGTCCAACCCAATTTGGTGATGTGTTCCCACAGTCTCAGACTTGTGTGTGGCGTGCATTATCATGTTGGAGCAAGAGTTCTGCAGGATTCTTGTCCGATGGTTCTTGAGTTTTTTCAGTCTTCACATCCACAGAAATGATGTCACAGTCCCAGAAGACTGTCACTGTGACTTTTCCAGCGTGGGGGGGGGGGGGGGGTCTTGAATTTCTTCTTTTGTGGTGGATGAGGATGATGCCACTCCATGGAATGCCTTTTTGTTTCCAGCGCAAAGTGGTGCACCCAGCTTTCGCCCCTTGTAATGATCCGTGACAGAAAAGCCTTTCCGTCAGTCTCTAAACGCACCAACAATTCAAATGAAATGGCTTTTCTTTGACCCTTGTGGTCTACTGTGAGCATTCATGGAACCCATTGTGAGCACCTCTTTGAATATACAATATCATTGCAGATATACTTCCAGGGCTGACCGACAAATATAGAGACAATTGCCAAGTTGTGATGCGCCAGTCGCCATGAATAATGGCATCTGCACAATTCAGCATATCTGGAGCAGTGGCTGTGACAGGATGTCCCAAGTGTAGCTGATCATGGAGCTCTGTTTCTGCATTTTCTGAGGCTGTAACTTTATTTATACATCGCCCAACTATACTCTTATCAACTGCAGCATTGCCATACACTCCTCACAAACATTTATGGATGTTCACCATGGTTTCCTTTTCTGCATACAAGAATTCAATAACAGCATGCTGCTTGTAATGTGGGTCGCCATTTGGACACTGTAATATGGCTCTTCCATCTGTCAGAATGGTTCAAAACTTCACAGGTGCACAGAACAAACATCAAATGTGAAGCCCCAACAAAGATATTTGTCTATGTATATTAATGGATTTTTAAAAAAAATGTGGGACATTACAACCCTCATATGTCACTCCCAGTTTTAGCAAAGAACTGTATTTAATGTAAACTATGGCCCTGAGTCCATTGTAGTCATATATGGAAGACTTCAGTTGTAAGAATCTTAGTAAGAGCTCATCTGTAGTGGTAGACTGCATGTTGATTTATGAAAAATTAAAACTGTTTATACAGCCACTAACAACTCGGATTTTAAAAATGGTCCTGCAAAGTGCCAATGATGGCACTACCAGGCATGAGTGGGTGTGAGCTATAAAATAACTCAAACTCAGGAACTTTGCCTTTCGCGAGCAAGTGCTCTACCATCTGAGCTACCGAAGCACGACTCACGCCCGGTACTCACAGCTTTACTTCTGCCAGTACCTCGTCTCCTACCTTCCAAACTTTACAGAAGCTCTCCTGCGAACCTTGCAGAACTAGCACTCCTGAAAGAAAGGATATAGCGGAGACATGGCTTAGCCACAGCCTGGGGGATGTTTCCAGAATGAGATTTTCACTCTGCAGCGGAGTGTGCGCTGATATGAAACTTCCTGTCAGATTAAAACTGTGTGCCCGACCGAGACTCGAACCCGGGACCTTTGCCTTTCGCGGGCAAGTGCTCTACCATCTGAGCTACCGAAGCACGACTCACGCCCGGTACTCACAGCTTTACTTCTGCCAGTACCTCGTCTCCTACCTTCCAAACTTTACAGAAGCTCTCCTGCGAACCTTGCAGAACTAGCACTCCTGAAAGAAAGGATATAGCGGAGACATGGCTTAGCCACAGCCTGGGGGATGTTTCCAGAATGAGATTTTCACTCTGCAGCGGAATGGGCGCTAATATGAAACTTCCTGGCAGATTAAAACTATGTGCCCGACCGAGACTCGAACTCGGGACCTTTGCCTTTCGCAGGGCAAGTGCTCTACCATCTGAGCTACCGAAGCACGACTCACGCCCGGTACTCACAGCTTTACTTCTGCCAGTACCTCGTCTCCTACCTTCCAAACTTTACAGAAGCTCTCCTGCGAACCTTGCAGAACTAGCACTCCTGAAAGAAAGGATATAGCGGAGACATGGCTTAGCCACAGCCTGGGGGATGTTTCCAGAATGAGATTTTCACTCTGCAGCGGAGTGTGCGCTGATATGAAACTTCCTGGCAGATTAAAACTGTGTGCCCGACCGAGACTCGAACTCGGGACCTTTGCCTTTCGCGGGCAAGTGCTCTACCATCTGAGCTACCGAAGCACGACTCACGCCCGGTACTCACAGCTTTACTTCTGCCAGTACCTCGTCTCCTACCTTCCAAACTTTACAGAAGCTCTCCTGCGAACCTTGCAGAACTAGCACTCCTGAAAGAAAGGATATAGCGGAGACATGGCTTAGCCACAGCCTGGGGGATGTTTCCAGAATGAGATTTTCACTCTGCAGCGGAGTGTGCGCTGATATGAAACTTCCTGTCAGATTAAAACTGTGTGCCCGACCGAGACTCGAACTCGGGACCTTTGCCTTTCGCGGGCAAGTGCTCTACCATCTGAGCTACCGAAGCACGACTCACGCCCATTACTCACAGCTTTACTTCTGCCAGTACCTCGTCTCCTACCTTCCAAACTTTACAGAAGCTCTCCTGCGAACCTTGCAGAACTAGCACTCCTGAAAGAAAGGATATAGCGGAGACATGGCTTAGCCACAGCCTGGGGGATGTTTCCAGAATGAGATTTTCACTCTGCAGCGGAGTGTGCGCTGATATGAAACTTCCTGGCAGATTAAAACTGTGTGCCCGACCGAGACTCGAACTCGGGACCTTTGCCTTTCGCGGGCAAGTGCTCTACCATCTGAGCTACCGAAGCACGACTCACGCCCGGTACTCACAGCTTTACTTCTGCCAGTACCTCGTCTCCTACCTTCCAAACTTTACAGAAGCTCTTCTGCGAACCTTGCAGAACTAGCACTCCTGAAAGAAAGGATATAGCGGAGACATGGCTTAGCCACAGCCTGGGGGATGTTTCCAGAATGAGATTTTCACTCTGCAGCGGCGTGGGCGCTGATATGAAACTTCCTGGCAGATTAAAACTGTGTGCCCGACCGAGACTCGAACTCGGGACCTTTGCCTTTCGCGGGCAAGTGCTCTACCATCTGAGCTACCGAAGCACGACTTACGCCCGGTACTCACAGCTTTACTTCTGCCAGTACCTCGTCTCCTACCTTGCACACTTTACAGAAGCTCTCCTGCGAATCTTGCAGAACTAGCACTCCTGAAAGAAAGGATATAGCGGAGACGTGGCTTAGCCACAGCCTGGGGGATGTTTCCAGAATGAGATTTTCACTCTGCAGCGGAGTGTGCGCTGATATGAAACTTCCTGGCAGATTAAAACTGTGTGCCCGACCGAGACTCGAATTCGGGACCTTTGCCTTTCGCGGGCAAGTGCTCTACCATCTGAGCTACCGAAGCACGACTCACGCCCGGTACTCACAGCTTTACTTCTGCCAGTACCTCGTCTCCTACCTTCCAAACTTTACAGAAGCTCTCCTGCGAACCTTGCAGAACTAGCACTCCTGAAAGAAAGGATATAGCGGAGACATGGCTTAGCCACAGCCTGGGGGATGTTTCCAGAATGAGATTTTCACTCTGCAGCGGAGTGTGCGCTGATATGAAACTTCCTGGCAGATTAAAACTGTGTGCCCGACCGAGACTCGAACTCGGGACCTTTGCCTTTCGCGGGCAAGTGCTCTACCATCTGAGCTAACGAAGCACGACTCACGCCCGGTACTCACAGCTTTACTTCTGCCAGTACCTCGTCTCCTACCTTCCAAACTTTACAGAAGCTCTCCTGCGAACCTTGCAGAACTAGCACTCCTGAAAGAAAGGATATAGCGGAGACATGGCTTAGCCACAGCCTGGGGGATGTTTCCAGAATGAGATTTTCACTCTGCAGCGGAGTGTGCGCTGATATGAAACTTCCTGGCAGATTAAAACTGTGTGCCCGACCGAGACTCGAACTCAGGACCTTTGCCTTTTGCGGGCAAGTGCTCTGCCATCTGAGCTACCGAAGCACGACTCACGCCCGGTACTCACAGCTTTACTTCTGCCAGTACCTCGTCTCCTACCTTCCAAACTTTACAGAAGCTCTCCTGCGAACCTTGCAGAACTAGCACTCCTGAAAGAAAGGATATAGCGGAGACATGGCTTAGCCACAGCCTGGGGGATGTTTCCAGAATGAGATATTCACTCTGCAGCGGAGTGTGCGCTGATATGAAACTTCCTGGTAGATTAAAACTGTGTGCCCGACCGAGACTCGAACTCAGGACCTTTGCCTTTCGCGGGCAAGTGCTCTACCATCTGAGCTACCGAAGCACGACTCACGCCCGGTACTCACAGCTTTACTTCTGCCAGTACCTCGTCTCCTACCTTCCAAACTTTACAGAAGCTCTCCTGCGAACCTTGCAGAACTAGCACTCCTGAAAGAAAGGATATAGCGAAGACATGGCTTAGCCACAGCCTGGGGGATGTTTCCAGAATGAGATTTTCACTCTGCAGCGGAGTGTGCGCTGATATGAAACTTCCTGGCAGATTAAAACTGTGTGCCCGACCGAGACTCGAACTCGGGACCTTTGCCTTTCGCGGGCAAGTGCTCTACCATCTGAGCTACCGAAGCACGACTCACGCCCGGTACTCACAGCTTTACTTCTGCCAGTACCTCGTCTCCTACCTTCCAAACTTTACAGAAGCTCTCCTGCGAACCTTGCAGAACTAGCACTCCTGAAAGAAAGGATATAGCGAAGACATGGCTTAGCCACAGCCTGGGGGATGTTTCCAGAATGAGATTTTCACTCTGCAGCGGAGTGTGCGCTGATATGAAACTTCCTGGCAGATTAAAACTGTGTGCCCGACCGAGACTCGAACTCGGGACCTTTGCCTTTCGCGGGCAAGTGCTCTACCATCTGAGCTACCGAAGCACGACTCACGCCCGGTACTCACAGCTTTACTTCTGCCAGTACCTCGTCTCCTACCTTCCAAACTTTACAGAAGCTTTCCTGCGAACCTTGCAGAACTAGCACTCCTGAAAGAAAGGATATAGCGGAGACATGGCTTAGCCACAGCCTGGGGGATGTTTCCAGAATGAGATTTTCACTCTGCAGTGGAGTGTGCGCTGATATGAAACTTCCTGTCAGATTAAAACTGTGTGCCCGACCGAGACTCGAACTCGGGACCTTTGCCTTTTGCGGGCAAGTGCTCTACCATCTGAGCTACCGAAGCACGACTCACGCCCGGTACTCACAGCTTTACTTCTGCCAGTACCTCGTCTCCTACCTTCCAAACTTTACAGAAGCTCTCCTGCGAACCTTACAGAACTAGCACTCCTGAAAGAAAGGATATAGCGGAGACATGGCATAGCCACAGCTTGGGGGATGTTTCCAGAATGAGATTTTCACTCTGCAGCGGAGTGTGCGCTGATATGAAACTTCCTGGCAGATTAAAACAGTGTGCCCGACCGAGACTCGAACTCGGGACCTTTGCCTTTCGCGGGCAAGTGCTGTACCATCTGAGCTACCGAAGCACGACTCACGCCCGGTACTCACAGCTTTACTTCTGCCAGTACCTCGTCTCCTACCTTCCAAACTTTACAGAAGCTCTCCTGCGAACCTTGCAGAACTAGCACTCCTGAAAGAAAGGATATAGCGGAGACATGGCTTAGCCACAGCCTGGGGGATGTTTCCAGAATGAGATTTTCACTCTGCAGCGGAGTGTGCGCTGATATGAAACTTCCTGGCAGATTAAAACTGTGTGCCCGACCGAGACTCGAACTCAGGACCTTTGCCTTTCGCGGGCAAGTGCTCTACCATCTGGATGTCTGAGCAATGTCCACAATTTTTTTATTGTGCCTAATACTTCTGTTATCAATAAATATTACATCGGCATGCTGCACTACTGTGATTCACATTCCCTCCTCATTTCTACTAGAAGTTACAGACCAAATACAGCCTTGCATCCATGCTATCATGGAGACAAAAGTCCCAATTTGTTCTACCAAATTTACAAGTCCCACTCTCACTGTAAACCACTACCCTTACACCTTTGCACATAATCAGCTATATATTATATTGAAGTTGTGATCACATTATACCGGGTAGCATAACTATCGATCTGCAGTAAAGAAATCTTACCTATTACATGGTGTTAACTGGAATATGGAGTGTGATGGGGAAGTCTCAGGTGTCTTGAAACAACTTCCAGTAAGTATCTTTGAATGTGGCATTTGTTCTCCAATGTTAAGACTTACACCACCACTCGAATCTATAAAACCACCCCACACCTGGAAATGGAGAAAACATTAATATTATAATGATAGTTATACTAACTTGAAGCTGGTTACTTCATAAAATGTGTCTATCACTCTACCAGTACAAAGAAAATTACTGAAAACAATAGAATGGAAAAATAGAGGTTTCTGACATGAACTTACATTTCTCCTCAACGGATTTTACTGTGTTGATTTTTCAAATAGAGGAAACCATTTTTGAGGTTCTTGTAAATTGACACACTGCTTTAAATTAATTTTATGAGAAGAAATTAAGCAAACATTGTAAAGAATGACATTAAAATGCACTGAAGAAGAAAAGCCTGAGAAATTTGAATGAGAATACTGTGAAAGGACTGTTGAACTGTGAGTATACCTAATGTATTGTAACTTCCCCACAAAAATAATGATAATAACATAATAATAAATAATATTGATAGTGATTCTAATTTTTGTGTAACCTCAGAACTAAATTGGTTCCCATTTATAACCTCCCTACAGTAATTCATTCACATTTAACCTCCACACAAAATTTGTTTCCCATTTAATGTAAGCTCGAAACAGAAAAATTCCTAAACCTCGTAATAAAAAATAAATTCAGTAACCTGGTAGAATTTGGACGACAGGAGCGCTGCGTCATGGCCCTGTAAGATCATTCTGAATAAAAAAAAAGGAAAAATTCTTACCTCAATAAAAACGGCGAATATATCTGTTCTTATATAAAATTTTTCCCGGACAGCTCTGTTCAATGCTGGCCGATAGATTTGTCATTTATGAAAGGAAGCAACTGATTTTTCTTTTGCAACAATAGGAATGATCACGAATTGATGAAATTAGTAAATTCTTTAAATTGAAATGAATGTTTTTTTTTAAATTACTTTACATCACGAAGATTATTATTAGAACATTTTTAAAAGATTTACATGGGACTTTACATATCATTTCTAGATATGCGCGAGGCTGCTTATTACCTTATACAGTAATACTCAGGCTCCGGCATCGCTGCACCGCGACCGGCCCAGCCAACATGATACACCAGACCAGAGCAGACAGGTGACTGCTGGCTAGCAACAACTTACTGCAACTGCTACACAGTTCGTACTGCAGTCAACACTGCTCTTTGGTCTCAGATTATCTTATAGCTTACATATCGCGGTCAGCACATACCTCTTTCATAACCCTCCACTGGGGGGGCAAGAATTTGGCAACGATAGTGAGTCAATTGGACTTGCCATAAGCAACACTTTTTCTAAAATGTACTTAATTAACTAAGTTGACAGTCACAGAGTATATACATATATATAAGTACAGAACATAAAATGAAATAGAGTGCACATGCACTGAGTACAGAACATATCAAGAAATCACAAAATATATACGCAATTTTTCTTAATTAACCAAGTTTACAGTCACAGAGTTTATACATATATATAAGTGCATAACATGAAATGAAATATAGTGCACATGCACTGAGTACAGAACATATCAAGCAATGACAAAATGTATACGCAATGAGTACAAATCATATTAACAAATGACATAAAGTGCATACACACTGTAGTACAGAACATATCAAGCAATGACAAAATGTATACGCAATGAGTACATAACATATTAACAAATGACGTAAAGTGCATGGCACTGTAGTATTTTTTTTCTCTTTTTTTTACCATTTTACTAGAACTAGGATAGGAAAGGGAAGGATTGCATCATGGTTGTAGCATGTAGCTGCACTGAAAGTCCATATCTTTCTACAGAAGCACAACGCCAAGTGAGACAATCTGAAGTTCTCTTCCCTGAAGTATTAATCAGTGTAGCCAAGACACTGAAATGTCGTATTAATATTCCATGTTATCATTTTGGTAGTACATTAGGTACACCAAACAGTGGAACCATAATAACATCTCCATTGTTCAAGGTGGTGGACACCATGATGTGTCAACACCACACTCATTCACCAACGTAGAATTAGTGCAGAAACCAAATATAGTGCTCCATGATCATAAGGATAGACAGGACAAACATATATTGCAGTAATTTCTGGTAATTAGGTCAGAAGGTGAAGGACATTAAGTCTCATGCTAGTCGTCATTGAGAATTACACTAGTCTATCAACCGATTTGACTAATTGTTGGCACTCATCGCCTAGTTACTGAACACTTCTGTACTATGTACGAAGTATTACAGAATAATGTTCATAAATCATCTGATTACAGTGAACATTGGCACTCATTGGCCAGTTACAAACCATTTTTATACATTATTTAAAAGTGATCATTCAAAGCAAAAGTTAATTAATGGCATACCATTTACATAATTCATCTAGTTACAGTAATCATTGGCACTCATTTGCCAGTTAAAAACCATCAGAAGTCATCATTCAAAATAGGAGCTAATGAGTGTAGCATGAAGCTGCTGGTATTCATATATAATATCATGTGGGTAACATAATACAAATTTAAAATATAAGAAACAGTGGCATTCATTGGCCAGTTACTAAACGTATAACAAGTATTGAATATTACAAAAAAATTTTCATTATTCAAGTGACATATGACATATTGAAAATAATTATTGGCACTCTTTGGCCAGTAACTAAACATATAGCAAGTATTGAATATTACAAAACATTTTTCATCATTCAAGTGACATATGACATATTTAAAATAATTATTGGCACTCTTTGGCCATTGACTAAACATATAGCAAGTATTGAATATTACAAAACATTTTTCATCATTCAAGTGACATATGACATATTTAAAATAATTATTGGTACTCTTTGGCCAGTGACAAACCATCAGAAGTCATCATTCAAATGAGAGTTAATTATTGGCATAGCATTTATAGAGTATAACAAAAATATTATTTACAGAAATTATTGGCATAGCATGTATGCATTATTACAAAATATCATTCACTATTACTCAGAACTCATCATTCAAGTGACATAGGATATATTTAAAATGTAACACACTGTAACTATTACTCAAGGTCTGTGGTTAGAAAACATCATTCAGTATTACTCAGAACTCTCTTAAACTGGTAGCATTATTTGGGACTGGTAGCACTTTTTTTTTTTTGTGCTAGCAATGCATTGCGTTGGGATCGATAATTAATTGCTAGGGCATGAAAATATTTGCTTTTGACTTATTGCTACAAATGAGGATAGGTAACGTCATTCGTCATGAGTCAGCTGTAGCAAGGTTATGAAACAAGTAGAGTTTTTGTGATCACATTCATGAATGACACACACAAATGGGCAAAAAAAAAATGCAATTACTAGAACAGGTTTAATGACTAACTGCTTATAGCACATTAATTTCATGAATAGCTTCTCCTAGAAAAAATACAAAATGGATTATTAAGCTGAAAGAGGAAACGTATATTATGGTGAAAAGTAGTGAACTTCAAATTAACAGGTAATGAAATGTGTACTCAATATGTATGTATTCTAGCTGTCCTTTCCAAAACATTCAGTCACTATACCATGCGATATAAGACATACTGTCAAAATGAACTGCAACAAATACTTAAAGAACTACATAGCATTTCTTAACTAATAGTAAATATATAAACTTCATCATTATTCTCATCTGCAAAGAAAAACTTCATTATTCATGTTACCATAACTTCATTACTATCATCACCTGCAAAGAAAAACTTCATTATTCATATTAGCATATTCTTCAAATAACTATTCTTCACCATTCATTATCATCTGCAAAAAAGACACTTCATTATTCATTATTCACATTACCATTTACTTCATATTACTATTCATAGTATAGAGTTTCTTATTTCTAGCATATTTCATCACTAAAACTAAGATGTGTAGTTCTTTCTGACAGCCTGCATCAGTCGCCTTGTATTCTGAAAGAAAAAATTAGTTAAGATTGCTATCATACGATGTGTATAGTATATTCTTGTTAATGTTTGTTAATTCTGATCCATTTACTCTTCGTGATGAGGTATTGCATCTTCTTTCGTTCATTCCGAAGGTGAAATTCCCATTTCATACTAATCCACTGTGGTTTGTTTAATTTATTTCTTTTACACGTTATTGCTTTCTGAAAATGATGAACAATGATTAATGTCTTGCATTTAAATCATATACTCATTAAATAAAGACTGATTTCTAGTGATATAATTAAGCATACAGCATAGCAAGACAGAAAACGTATTATGTCAAAAACATAGACAGTTTTCAAGTGCAAAAAAAATGTACACAGAGTATCATAATGTAGTAGGAAAAAAAAAAAAATGTAAAATAGTCACAATGTTGAGATATAATAAGACAAAATGTCAAAGTCAACTGGTGTTTGTTACATCGTAAACATTTCATAGTGCATACAAACAAACAGGAAAACAATCATACATACATGAAAAATGGAAACTGTGCACGGTCTGATACATAACGACAAGAAAAGCGACCTGCTAACCTTACCTTGCCAGGCACTTGCCAAGAAAAAATACGATAATCATCAGTAAGTGTTCATATAAATATAATTGCATAAGTGGTCATATAAAAATCAGGAAATGGCATTACAGTGTGATAAATCATAAAGTATGTTCATTCAATAAAGGGTTTAATATTGGAGACATGGTGATTGCCTTTACTTTTTCTGGTTCTCAGAGTTTCGACGTGTACTACATTGGGGTGAGGAATGCTGCGAATTCGATATGGACCTGCATATAGAAGCTCAAATTTACTGCATCTACTTTTTCCTCTGTTGTATAAATAGTGTGTACGTACAAATATCTTCTGTCCAATGTGAAAGTCGCGGCATGTACAAACCTGTTTTTGCTGTCTTCTCCGGCGCTCTGCGGCACGTTTGATGTTGTTCAGCGCAATGTCAATTATTTCATGGTGTCGTAGTCGACGAGATGTAGGGAAGGATACTAATTCTTTAATTTTGTTAGGTGGTTCAACATTTTTCATTATAACAGTCTGAGATAGCATAGTAGATTCATTTGGTATGGAGTTAATTACATCCTGGAATGACAGTACATGTGTATCCCAATCAATATGTTTTTTATGGCAGTATATTCTACACAGTTTACCAATTTCTTTCATTAGTCGTTCACAAGGGTTCGAAGAAGCATGGTACCTGGATATATAGGTCGGAGAAATGTTCCTAGCTCGTAACATACGTGTCCATGTAGCAGATCGAAACTGTGGTCCATTGTCGGAAATTACTTTCAATACATGCCCTACATGGAATAAAAAATGTTTTACAAATGCATTCGAAACAGATTTAGCAGTAGCTTTGCGTAACGGAGTGAACGTAACAAATTTCGAAGTGAGTTCAACAGCGACAAAGATGTAGCAAAAACCTCTATTAGTTCTGGGAATCGGACCACAAATGTCTACAGCGGCCATGTGTCTCAATTTAACAGGTACAATGGGATGTAATGGAGGAATATGTGAAGTCGTATCTGACTTAGCTTTCTGGCAGATTTTACATGATGCTAATACTCGGTGAATACGTTTCTCCATTTTGGCAAAGTAACAGTTCTGTCTCAGTATAAGAAAACATTTTCTGGCTCCGTAGTGTGCGTAACCTAAATGAGTATACCAAATTAATTTGTTAACAAGTTCGTCAGGAATACATAATAACCAATTGTTGCTGTCAGGGTGAGAGCGGCGAAACAGAATATTATTGCGTACAGTGTAATGGTTTCTAATGGTAACATTATTCCTATCTTGCCAAAGGTGTTTAATTTCTTTCCATACGTTGTCTTTGCTCTGCTCTTGTGCTATGTCTCGTAATGACGACGAATGGAAATTTTCAAATGCAACTTGTTGAATATACATGACGCTGAAATTTGCTTTGCAGAAGTTGGTTGCGATGTCTTGCTGATTGTTGCTGAGAGAATGGGATACTGCATCTGCTACAATATTTTGTGTATCGTGAATGTGAACGATTGTAAAATTAAATTCCTGTAAATAAAGTTTCCATCTGCTTAACCTGTCGTGTGTAAATTTTGCGGAAAGTAAAAACTGTATAGCTCTATGATCTGTGTAAACGGTAGTGTGTCTTCCATAAAGAAAATGCCGAAATCTCGTAAATGCCCATACAACACATAATGTTTCAAGTTCTGTGACAGAATAATTGCGTTCGGCAGGTGACAAAATGCGCCTCGCAAAGGCGATGTTTTTAATTACTGTAGTACCGTCTTCTTCAATTTCCTGAAAAATATGTACGCCTAAAGCGGTGTTAGAACTATCGGTGGCAATGGAAAAATTTCTAGTAAGATCTGGATGTGATAAAAGTGGTGCATTCAACAAAGCTTCTTTCAGATTCACAAATTCAGAATGTGCTTGTCTATCCCACGACCAAATAGTGTTTTTACCCGTCAATTGACATAATATAGGGGTGTCTAAAGCAGAGTAATGAATAAATTTACGAAAAAAGTTAATTAATCCCAGAAAGCAGCGTAATTGTTTCTTCGTCGTAGGAACAGTAATGTCATGTAAAGCATGAAGTTTTTCCGGGTCAAGCGCAACGCCTTCTGCTCTGAAATTACATGTCCAAGAAATTTTATAGAAGTTTTGCCAAAGTGCGATTTACTGAGATTAACTGTGAGTCCTTGTGCACGAAAAGTTTGTAACAGTTGTTCAAGAATCAGATTGTGTTCAGACCAGTTAGCTTCTGCAATAAGAATGTCGTCTACATACGTTGTGATTCTGTCCTTTAATTCAAAAGTGTGTATCGGATGTCGTCAAAACTAATAACATTTTCGTGAACAAGAGTCTGTGTGTCAAAAGTATTGCTTACGTTGCTGGAAGATGCAACCTGTACAGTACCTAGTTAAATTCTTTCTGATGTGCTGTTATTTGCGGGAGGATGCTGTGGCATTTCGACTATTTGTACTGTTCTGTTATTCCTTCCTGACGTATTACGTTCGGGATGATATCTACTGTCTGGTTCATTCATGATAATCTGTTGTTGCGGATGATTTTGTTGCTGGTAAGACCGACTGTTATTAAACGTACGCTGAAAATTGCGCTCATTATTTTTACGTCTGTCATGATAGTCATTGCTATATGTTGTGTTGGGATAGGAATTGAAATGATGTGTTTTCTGTACGTACTGGTTTCCTTGTTGCGGTGCGTTACTATTTGGTGGAGCCGACGCTATGCATGTAGGCGGCGAAACATTCAAGCTTGGTTGACCTTGCAGACTGCATTGTTGGTTAGATATGCTAACCGGCTGGCCTTGATGCTGTTGCGGTGAAAACCCTCTATTGTTACCAAAATGCGTTCGCTGTTGCTGATAATTTTGACGATGCCGATAATTAAAATTTTGTTTGTTATTATAATTACACTGGTATTTCTTGTCATTTCGGAAGTGTCTAATGAAAACTGTCACTTTCGGTAAAACTTGTCATATCAGATTTTCTTTACCCATTTCTAATCCTAGATAGGTCGATAGTGGAAGAGCTGTTTTGATAGATACAAAGAATAGTAGAAGCGAAGGCAGCAGTGCAGGAAACTAAAGAAGAAATAGCACAACTATGTCTCGGGGGCCCTGTGCACACTACGGCACATATTCATCGAAGTGTAATGAATCCCCTGAGGCCAATTACGCGCTACAAATAAATTTCAGTTTCTGCGTTACAGGCAAAGCCGGTGAAAATTCAAAAATAAATTATTGTATCCAGGCCAATTCCCGTAAGTTACCTAAATTATACTGGCTCTGTGAGTCTGACAAATGTTCGCAAAGTGGCGTATGCTGTGATGTGTTACAAGCTGAAACATTTTTCATCTCTGTTACCTCTTGCTGTAAAGTTGACAGTTTTCTACGTAATGTATTATTAGACGAACCTATCTCACTGATCGTCTGCTGTAAGTTTTGGAATAAGGGTGTTTGATGAAGCGAAACTGGTGATGTATCGTCTGATTTGGTGTCATTATTACATTTGATAACGTCAACACGACTGGCCAATTCATCATATTTTTCAGTCAGTGCTTTTACCTGATCATCGTTTTTAGTATCACAAGCATTAATTTGTTTTTGTATTTTACGTGTGGTTTCGTTCAATTTTTTAACGTCTGCTTTGATGGCATCGGGATCCTGTATTAGTTCCCATTGTTCAAGCCTGTCGGTCACTGTCTGAAAGTCTACTATGTGTGTGTCTGTTTTTGTTTTAAGATCGGAGATTTCATCATGCAATTCGGTGTTCAACTGTTTGATAGTATTAATTTCGTCTGATATTGTAGCGATATTGTTGTCTACGTGTGTTTTTGCTTTCGTAAACAATTTACGCTTGTCTTCCTGTCTCTGTGCAGTAATTGTTTCCATGACTTGTCGCTTTACTTTATTCTGTTCCTGTATAAATTTACGGTAACGCGTTTCACTAATTTGGTGATGGTGATAAAAGTGTTCGTCAATTTGGCTGTTCTGTTGGTCAAATATCGTATCTACTTTCGCACCCAGTGTCAGTTCTACTGACATTAATTTAAACTCGTTGCGTAACTGTGTTGCGTTCTCAGAACATTGTTTAGCGACTGCACTAATTTCGTCTCTAAGTAATTTAGTTGTAGCTGCTTGCGTATTTCTTAATTCTTGAGGTTCAGATCTAATTTCTTCACTACTGCTCCTAGCACAAGCCTTAATTTCCTCACGTAATTGTTCTTTAGTGTCATGACATTGTACGGCAATGGCTGTAATCTGTTCACTAAGCTGTTTGAAATTGTTATCTTGTTTTTCATTAAGTTGTTTGTAATTGTTGTCTAGTTTTTTATTCAACTGTTTGTAATTGTTGCCTAATTTTTTATTAAGTAGTTTGTAATTGTCATCTTGTTTTTCATTTAGTTGTTTGAGATTTTCATTATTTTCATTAAGTTGTTTGTTCTGGTTGTCGTATTTTTCGTTGAGTTGTAGTAATAATGCCATAACTTGATCCATGCCAAAATTAGCTGCTGTATTTTCTGTGCTGTGTGATGGTGTATCTGTATGTGTCACGTTTTGTATAACGATTTGGTCATTCTGTGATTCACAAAAGGGTTTGCCAATCGGATGTGCACTGTTGGCCACTACCTCGGAATCAAATAAACTTGACGTGTTTTGTGAATATTGTTCACCTTCGTTAGAAACAATTATCTGTTTGTTACGTACATTTTGCAAATCGGGTGTGTCAAACTGGGCTCCGTTCATTGTAACGGAACGTGCCGTGTCATCAATTGTCATTAAATTAACAGAGCACACAATTGAATTTGTTTGCTCATCATTAGCATTAAAATCATTATTAGTGGTCGGTACGCACTGATTGTCTGTAAATGGAGGATTATCGGTATTACACTGAGTGTTGCAAGTATTATCGGTCAAATTAATCGAGTCAGCTTTTTGACTTATTACACAACACGATGTACTGTTAACAGTTTTTCGCGGCATTTTTCACAAATCAAAAATAAGCACAAAAAATGAAGCAAAGACAAAGCAAAAATGGAACAAATAATTACAACAAAGAGCAGTAAATTGCCAATGATCTGTGAAAGAAAGAGTGACAAATTAGTAAATGCGTTGCGCTAGATGCAAACTACATTTAAGTAAATAAGAGCTGATATATGACTATTTATCAGAAGATTCACAAAGAAATACGATCCTGGCTGATTGTCGCCAAGTGTAACTTCCCCACAAAAATAATGATAATAATATAATAATAAATAATATTGATAGTGATTCTAATTTTTGTGTAACCTCAGAACTAAATTGGTTCCCATTTATAACCTCCCTACAGAAATTCATTGACAGTTAACCTCCACACAAAATTTGTTTCCCATTTAATGTAAGCTCGAAACAGAAAAATTCCTAAACCTCGTAATAAAAAATAAATTCAGTAACCTGGTAGAAGTTGGACGACAGCAGCGCTGCGTCATGGCCCTGTAAGATCATTCTGAATAAAAAAAAGGAAAAATTCTTACCTCAATAAAAGTGGCGAATATATTTGCTCTTATATAAAATTTTTCCGGGACAGCTCTGTGCAAAGCTGGCCGATAGATTTGTCATTTATGAAAGGAAGCAACTGATTTTTCTTTTGCAACAATAGGAATGATCATGGATTGAAGAAATTAGTAAATTCTTTAAATTGAAATGAATGTTTTTTTTTTAATTTCTTTATATCACAAAGATTATTATTAGAACATTTTTAAAAGATTTACATGGGACTTTACATAACATTACTAGATATGCGCGAGGCTGCTTATTACCTTATACAATAATACTCGGGATCGGGCATCGCTGCACCGCGACCGGCCCAGCCAACATGATACACCAGACCAGAGCAGACAGGTGACTGCTCGCTAGCAACAACTTACTGCAACTGCTACACAGTTTGTACTGCAGTCAACACTGCTCTTTGGTCTCAGATTCTCTTATAGCTTACATATCGCAGGCAGCACATACCTCTTACAGTATTTAGTAAACTCTGCTCAATGATTGCAGTGCCAAACTGTTACTGCTGTGCACTGCGTGTAGCTCCGGGCCCCCACGCTAACTGTTCTCAGGCCTATACATTTCCTGGGACACTCAATCGCAAAATACTTGTTAAGTGGAAAGGAAACAGTCCATTCCCTGATGAGCCTACCTAATTGCAATGATTCCTTTGGTTAGCAGTAACTACTGGTACTCGCAATCCAGTAGAGGGTGAATGTACAAACTGTTAAATGACTTGTCTCCGCAGGGGTTTCATTTCACGTGGTTGCTTTATGCCCTTAAATAAGCGATTAATGATTATTAATGTGACCTGTGAGGTCTGTCTGTGAAATACCAATATATAAGAGTAAAATGAGCAATGAAATCAGAAATTGAGGATATGCATATTTAGCACATGTTACAATTATATTGTTGCTTTATTCATAGAAAATTTCTTTTCTATGATTGTTGGTCCTACACACAATGGTCCAGTCAAGTCTAAAATAGTTTTAGCTTAGTAGTTGGGGGAATGAACAGTTCACTACATCACAGTCACTGTAAATTGCGCTATGTTGACAGCTCACAAACTTATAAACTGAAGATCAGCTTCTGAACAATCATATAGGCATGATCCTACCATGGAATTAAAATGCGCGTGGCGCCTGGCCGTTCTAGCCCACATTACCTGCACAGCTCCCAATGCACCAAATACCTCGATCTCTGGCTTGCATCTCTGTCCTGCATTTTGTCACATGACTCACTGCTCTAGTCAAAATAACATCCATATACTTGACCATAATTTGTTTAGAAACACTTTTCACACTATACAAATACTTAATCAAAATATATTACACAGTTCTGTACACACTTATTCTATAACATACTATTATTTTTTCTCATTACAGTTCAGTTATTTTTATTTTAATATATTCCATGAACTGGAACAGCAATCACTTGTCAAAATGACTACCTTATTCTTTCTTGCCTGTTTTACATTATGTTATTCAGATACTTCTGCAATTATTAATACATAAATGTATTATTATGGTTATAATATAGGGAAACATTCCACATAGGAAAAATATATCTAAAAACAAAGATGATGTGACTTACCAAATGAAAGTGCTGGCAGGTCGACAGACACACAAACAAACACAAACGTACACACAATATTCAAGCTTTCGCAACAAACTGTTGCCTCATCAGGAAAGAGGGAAGGAGAGGGAAAGACGAAAGGATGTGGGTTTTAAGGGAGAGGGTAAGGAGTCATTCCAATCCCGGGAGCGGAAAGACTTACCTTAGGGGGAAAAAAGGAAAAAAGGACGGGTATACACTCGCGCACACACACACATATCCATCCACACATATACAGACACAAGCAGACATATTTATTATTAAATAAACATAGAAAAAGAAATATCAGTAAAAATTTCCCAAGCAGAGGCTAATAGCTTTATGTATTTATGGATGACTGTTTCAGGTGCACAGTTTCACCTGTTATGTTACAGTGTCCAGTCTGCCACTGGATCTTCCCCACTGACATCACAGTATTCGTTTTCTGGATCTGCAGCTCTCGTCCTTATATCACAGTAATTAGCCATGTCTGACACAGTTTTGCATGGTGACTGGGATTCACCCCCTATGAAACCAGTGTAGATAACCATGTTCCTTGCCTTTGTTCCCAGCAGGGGACTGCAACTTCCAGTTTGATAATGTCCTGACTCCCTCATACAGCTGGAAAAGTCACTGTGATCTGTGTTTGCAGAACAGTAAATGGTGTTCCAATACTTCAGCATCTCTCAGTGATCTGGAAAAGTTTCTTTGGGGGAATGAAATGAAACTCAATGACAAGTTTTACACAAATTGCAGTTTAGGGTAAGTCAGGCTGTCCTGTATACTAAAGGTAGTCCTGCACAATATCAAACAGTTGTTACAATTTTTTGTCCAACTTGTGTAGATCATTCATGGATACAAAGAAAAACAGTGTGGTGTTACAAATTCCTACATACACAAATGTTCACTGAATTATTTTGACTGCATTATGTTATGCATTAAAAAAATCTACAGTAATGAAGATGACAGATAACTAACTCTGTTTTAAATTGCTGTCTTCATTGTTTAACTCTCAAAATTTCATGGTCATTAGTAACACATCTCATTCAATTAATGACAAAGTTCTCTTACACAACATGAAACTCAGCCCGAGGAACTTTGTATTGGACAAGCAGACAGGTTTCAGATGTCAAATTGTTCCAATGTCTAAAAATTGTGACTGCAGTTTTGAAATAATAATTAATTAATTAATTAAATTGACTAATCTGGAAAGGATGCAAGTTTTTCTCAGTCCTTATACTGATTTCTGTATCAAAATTCATGCTGCCATTAAAGCAACAGGTTATCCTAATAACAGTGATAGTGCATAATTACTGGAAATCTGGCAATTTTGATCCATTAAATTGAATCACTTGCAGAGTATGTGAAAAAATAAATTTCAGGATTGCCAAACCTTCATATTTTCTAGGCTATCACAGGCGACTAAAATGTTAATGTTTTTACCAAAGGTAACTGTGATGACTATTTTTAATAAAAAGTGCCGAAAATGCAACTGTTTTGGAGAATCCGGTTGACTGTTAAGCAGATGGCTGACAGCAGCAGGGAGAGTTGTTGATTAGTGGACAGCAGTTATAGATTAGTTTTTGAATTTTGTTCCATTACATGATATGAACTTACTAAACTCAGAGATGTACAAACATATTGTGAAAGTAGTGAAATTTGTTGAGATCAAAGCAGAACTTAGTTTTTCTTGTGTATGTCCCAAGATACAAAATCATTACTTTGTACCTTATAATTATTTGGTTCAGTAAACAATGACAGAAACTGGTGACACATTACCTCTTTGCCAGCTGGTATGGCCGTGCAGTTCTAGGCACTTCAGTCTGGAACCGCGTGACCGCTACGGTCGCAGGTTCGAATCCTGCCTCGGGCATGGATGTGTGTGATGTCCTTAGGTTAGTTAGGTTTAAGTAGTTCTAAGTTCTAGGGGATCGATGACCTCAGATGTTAAGTCCCATAGTGTTCAGAGCCATTACCTCTTTTTCAGTGTCTCCAAGCAACAAAAGTAAAAGAGATGTCAAGGATGAATGATCTCACTGAACTGTCTAAAGTACTAGCATTCACTGATGTGAAAGACCTAGACATGAGAGATTAATGGCATGTACTAAAGGTAGAATTATCTGCGCATGAACAGCCAGTGAGAATTGATTTTTAGTAGCAATATTGTGCGTAGCAAAAATTAATTTGGCTATCTCAAATATCTATCTCTTGGAAATTTGCTAAAATAATTTTTATCTGTATCACATGGCAACAGTGATCTTGAAAGAGTTCTCTGAGGAAAAGTCATCTATGTCATTGTGTTTATTAAATGACAGGCTATTAATTCAAGCTGTATTGAAAGCTTATGACAGTGTAGCACAAGTACCAATTATGAAAGAATTACTTAAGCTTGCCTATGAAGCTCGAAGATTTGTAAAAATTACCTCAGATAGCAAAGACAAACGGAAGAGAAGAATTTAAAAGCTGAGGAAGGGAAAAATCAGCAGTCAAATATGCTCAAATAAAGTTAGAAAAATTTTCAAGCTAGAAAATTTCAGTTAAGAAACTTGAAGAGCAGATGAAGACAGTGTTGTGGGAGAGAAAAGAAACAAAACATTCTGTTGAAATTTTGCTTAATGGAGCAATACCAAAAGGTGATATTAAGAACAAAGACTTGGAAGGTGTCAGGGTAGCTCAAGAAACAATGGAAGTCACATTACAGTTATGCAAAAAAGGAAGGGAACTTGAAAACAGTGAAGAGAAAATTTGCAAGACTGTTCATAAATGAAAGTCAAATTTTATTAATGCCATTTTTGTGCAGAAGCCTAAAGTGTAATGTTTAAATCATTTTCCTGACAGAACACAATTTTATGTATGTCATATAAATATGAATTGGTTGTTATGATGCACAATAAATTCTTAAGCTTCTATAATTTCTACGATTTCTAAGTTTCATGCTACTGTTTTTGCAACTATTTTTCTGTCTTTGTGCTGCGGGAGCTACCTTTTGTTACTTGCATCACTCTGTGGCGCCCCTGTGTTTTTTCTTGATACATATTGTTGCATGACACTGAGAACTCGTGTAGAAGAAAGGCAATTAACAGCTCAATATTTTTCTGTCTGTCAGTGCATTTTTTATGTCTTTGGTTTAAAAGAAATCATCAGGATTGTTCAACCACAGTAATTGTAAAATATTCATTTTACTGCAGCAAATCTTCATCTCTTGAAGGGTTTAGTCTAAAGTCATGTTGAAGATTGTTTACATTTTGTATTATAAAACTGCAAATTGCTGGGTAAGATAGTATTATTGGCTTCACTGTCGCCATCATCGTCATCATCAGCAGCAGCAGCAGCAGTATGACATTAGCAGTTGGGCAGAGAACTCCTATCTGCTTTACAATGCATTAATCTTCAGTTATACACACCCATATTGTTCCTTCATATTTTCGTTTGTAATTTACACATTTTCCTTTAAGTTATCATTGGTACTTTTCCTTATGTCTTGGAGCCTAGTGGAGAACTTTGTCTGTCTGTCATCCATTCTTCTGGCTACATCCATGTTCCCTCATATTTTATTTTCATTGCAGTTGTAACTATGAATTCTGCTCCCATCTGTTCCATTATTGATTTGTTTATTTTACTCCCTCCTAGCAATCTCTGACAAGCATCTCTCCATAACTCACAGAAGAATACTGAATACTGGAATGGTTTTGCGTTAGAAGTTCATGTCCCACTGCCATAACCCAAAACTGGTTATACACAATGACTATAAGCTTGGTTTTGAAAACCCTATTTGGTTTGCCATCAGTTCTCCAAGCCATTTTTACTCACCTGTTTATTTCTTTTGTTGTCTGTTGTGTCATTGTTTTCAACTGTCCTGAATACAAAAACTTATTTACTGGTTCTATGACTTCATTGTCAACATATGAAATTTCGTTTCGCATTTTTCTATTCTTAATGTAAATGATATTGAGACCTACTTTCAAGTTTGCTGTATTAAGTTTTTCCATTAGTTGTCGAAGTTCATCTTCACTACAAATAGTACAATGTTGTCAGCAAAATGAAAGCAGGTCATGTATGTTCCATTAACAGAAATTCCTTCTTTGCTTTGTGAAGTTAAGGACATGGAAAGTTCCTATAGAACTGCAGAAAATAATTTGGGTGATATGGAATCTCCTTATCTGATTCCTCTTTCAGTTTTTCATTTCTTGACACAAGAAACTGAAGCTACTATTTTGAAACAATGAACCCAGTTGCATTATTGCTTTCATGTTCACTGCTGCTTTTATACTTTGGTCTCCAGTTGAATTTGACAACAAAATATACTCTTTGATACCACAAAATGAGTTTCATCTATCTTTTTTAATGTATGGACCAACATCTTGCTCCTCAATTAAGTGTCCCCTTTTTTCATGGCAAATGCAACTGTGATGTTTTTTGCAGAATATGAAACAGGTGTGTCCTAGGGGGAGATGGCAGCTCATGAAATGAATATTTGTATCATTTATTGTAAAATTGCTTCTAACATAACAATATTTAACCCTGACCTGCACAAGTTTTCATGCTGTATTTGTGTCTTACCTCCCTCACCCTTCTCCCTACCCTTCCCACTATACATATTTCTTTTAGTAAGGAGATGAAAAATTTCTTCATATTTCAGAAATCTCACACAGTACAAGTTCCATCAAAAATTTGTAATACCTTAAAATTTAAATTTGTTACAATCTAAAAGAGATAGGTGGGCTGATTAATAGTTCAGGCAGTGATATTCCCCAGTTAAGAGGGAGCTAAGGTTTATGGGAAGAATGGCAAAGACAAAGGAAAAAGTTGACTGGGTGTAGCAGAGAAAAGCTGGTACTGTACATCAGTAAGCATTATGTCAGAGATGACAGAAGGCAACAAGAGATAAAAGGCTGACACATATAAAAGGAACTGGCGAATGAAAATAAATAAAGTATACAAATTAAATAATGTTAAATAAAATATAGAAATAAGACATAAATATTATGTTTGGATGCCTCATCCTCTGTTAAACTTTTAGTTGATGGTATTAAACAAAAAAATCACTTGAGGAAACTAAAATTACAAGGAGACTCAATTGTTTGCCAGTTCTTTATTTGAGCAGGCAAAACTCCAAGCATTGCTGAGATGGAAATGGTTGTTTTAGTTTTTAATGTCTTTTGCAATACTTGTAATTTCTCCTACTATTGGTAAGTAATGGACGAACACTCCAAATACTTCCATTTTTTTGCTTCTTCTCTAACAGTGTTTGCAATCCTTTTAGCTCATTTCATACCTTGAATACTTCTGTCAAATGATATTGTCATTGTAAATGATATGCTGCAACCATTAGCATATGTTTCATTGTTTAGTGATGTTGGTAAGAGGGTATATTTTGAAAGTGAAATCATTACTTGTACAATCTGTGATTGGAAAGTCTTAAGAATGGATGCACAACTGCTTACGGGTTTGGCAGCCAGGTACACCGAGGGTGGGAAGTGAGTCGTTCCCTTCTCCTCGAACGTTCTCTGACAGGAAACTGGGTTTCCTTTATTCAGTTCGTTGTGGCAGCTGGTTGAGTGTGGGTATGTTGGCCTCGTTGCCGGATTCTGTCTACGTGAAAATGAATGTAAAAACGGAGCAATAAGTTCGTGTGAAATTTTGTTTTAAAACCAGGAAATCAGCTTCTGAGACTTAAGAACTACTAAAAACAGCTTTTGGAGATAATTGTATGAGCCAGTGAAATGTTTTTGTCTGGTTCAACAGATTTAAAAGTGGCCACGAATCAGTTGAAGATGAACCACGGTCTGGCTGTCTTTACACCTCAAAAACGAATGAAAATGTGAAAGTTTGCGACTTAGTGTGTTCTGATCGCAGACTTACAATTAGGGAGCTGGCTGATTAACTTAATGTAAGTTTTTATGCAGTTCAGTCAATTTTAACTGAAGATCTGAACATGTGTCAAGTGTCCACAAAATTCATTCCAAAAGCATTGTCAAGTAACCAAAGACAATACCGACTTGAAGTGTGCCAAGAACTGATTAATTTGACTAAAAATGACCCATATTTGTTAAATAGTGTAATTACAGGTGACAAATCATGGGTATATGGATACGATCCCGAAACCATAGTGCAGTCGGTGAAGACAATGTTGGTGATGTTTTTCAATTCTACCTGTGTTATGCATCATGAATTTACCCCTGGAGGACAGACAAGTAACAAGGAATACTACAAATGTGTCCTTGACCGTTTGTGTGAACAGGTGCAGAAGAAAAGGCCTGCGTTGTGGAAATACAGGTGTTGGGTGCTACACAATGGCAATGCTCCAGCTCATTGTGCCTTCTCGATCATTGAATTTTTGACCAAATTCAAAATTCCAGTGCTTCCACAACTGCTATACTGCCATGATTTGGCTCCTGCGGACTTCTACCTGTTTCCTAAACTGAAATTTTCACTAAAAGGAAAGGGATTTGACTCGATTGAAGGCATCCAGGAAAATATGGAGAGCATCCTTAACAGACTTCAGGAAAAAAATCTCCAGGAATGTTTCCAAAATTGGAAACACCATTGGAGTCGGTTTGTTGAGTCAAAAAGGGACTTTGAAGGAAATGCATCACAGTAGCATCTATGTACCACCATTGTACAATTATAAGCCTGTTCTTAAAACTTTCCAATCACACCTCATATATTCATCATATTTTACTATGCTACAGAGTAACAACATTCCAGTAGAGATTCAGCCTTACATCAACAGCTGTATATATTTCTAACACTGTAGGAAAGACTGCACTTAGCATAACAGCACTGGTGATGTATTAAAAAATGAATCGAGCTATCGTGGAGTTTCGTAATCTATAGTTATTTTAGAATAGTCTATTGAGAAAAAGTACAAACCCGTCAAATACTCATTGTTATTAAAACAGCTTTCCAGGTTTCTTCACATTTACAGTGTGTTTTCCGATTTTTGTGTGCTACTGAATCTTTCATCTGTTATTGGGGAGGTATAGTCACATAAGGATCACAGAAAGTTGTTGCTATATCTTTACATAAAGTATTGTATTTTAAGGAACTTTAATTAAATTTTTTTAGCTATAAATTAGTAATTCTGCATAAAACGAACATGGCAATATATATTATTATGTTACAAGTTTTTGTCAGGCACATAGCTATTGTTATATTCATTTTCTTACTTTTCAGTGGGGAAGTTCTGCAATATGTTCATCAACTGAAGACAATAAATAACAAAGCTGTCAAAAAGAAAGATGCAAAGTTTATTCATACCTCAACAGAAAATCAGGCTGTAAATGATGTATATGCAGCACTTCTAAAGGGAGAACCGATCACAAAACATATAATATTGAATGCCATGAATGTTGGCAGTGATGATAGTTCATCTGAATATCTTGACTGATATAATGAGCATAGAGACCTGGGTCATAGTATTTTATGTGCTGTGCAGTGTTGGCTTGTATGATTAGTTTTTTCTTTCTGTGCCCAAATGTATAAAATAATAATTGTTAATAATTTTACTAATGCTTTTTTTCCATTTGTGGGGAATATAATGCTATTTTACATATTATAAATATAACATTTTAAATAAAAATTAACTATGAAATTCTCTCTTCTTACTGAGCTGTAGGTGTCTTATAGGTCCATGATTCCCATCTCAGAATGTTGACAGATTGAAAGTCCTAATTACTCCTTTGTTTTATTTATCCACTGTTTTGTCCATTAACTTTATATCACAGATTATTTATTTATTTATTTTGCAGTGGCATTGAATGATGTGAATGAGAAATGCAACCCTTCAAAGTCAGTCTGCAATTCTAGAAGATATAATAGGTCTCACCTGCTTTTTAAATTTTCATTTATCAGTTCTATAGGAACAGTAGTTTTCCTGTGTAGCCAAGTCAGAGAAACTATGCCCCTTCCTCATTACTTACCCACACAGCATTTCCTTTTTTTTCTGTTCTAATCTTCTCCTTCCACAGTCTGTTAATTAGACAACTCCACTACTAAAAAAAAAACACCAAACTACAAAACTCCTCTGTGGGCAAGCATGTTGTGGTGAAGGTTCATATGCATGCATGCAAGTATGAAAAGTGAGTGTAAGTCCACAACCAGGTAAACAAAACCTGTCTCATTCATACAATATGAAATATGGCTAACACAGAAAGTTATCCACACAGAGAGAGACAGAGAGAGAGAAAGAGAGAGAGGAGGTGCAACCATTCAGTAAAAATACAAAAAAAATTCTGAGCTGTTGGAATTAATCATGCATCTAGCAAACTTGAATCATTAATTAAATTCTTTGATGACAAACTGCAGGTTACTACAAGGATTAACAGCACAAAAACATTAGCCTTAAAATGCATATATATCCACTGGGTAACATTGCTTGCAAGACTTAGGGAGGATAACAGAAAGGAGATGGCACAACTAATCACCAGTAATGTAACCACTTAAATTAAAAGTTGAAAGTGCATAAGTAACTCTAGATAGTCAGGTATTAATTAAGGATAAGATGGATGCAAAGGCTAATTGACTCGTGTCATGGAGCTAAACCATAGAAAAAAAGAAAAGGATGAACTAAGGAAATGAAGATGACCAACAATGTGTTCTTAACTGAAACAGAATTAAAAGAGGAAAGTAATTAGCGGTCACAATATATGGCAGGAAACAAAGAAAAATGAGAACCCAAGGAAATGGAGGCCTGTAGTGATAATAGAAGACTTTACAGTAATTCTGTCAGAGAGTGCAATGAATTAGTCAATATGTTATAAATGATTGGGTGAAACAAAAACTAGATTTAAAGCAGGTCCGAGAGGAAAATAGACAGTGCATCACCTGCTGGTGTAAATTATAAATTCAGAAACAGTTGGTTACAAAGAAGAGGGTGCATGTTACCTTTCAATCAATCACTGTGATTTGCAGTTACAGAATGTCAGAAGTGTGTGTGCAATGCAAAATTTTGAGAGACACATCATAGTTTGCTGTTTGCCCCTCTGTGGAGAATCAGGCCTTTTGAAGGAGGACTGCAAAAATGAGTGACACTACAAACTGTAGGTAAACAGAAAGAAACTGTGCAGCTGACAGTGTAAAGACTGAAAGGTACATCCAATATTTTTGGAGGGGGAAATTCAAAGAACAAAACATAGATTCTAAACCACAGAATAATCAGTTACCAAATTTCATAGGGAACCAGAGAATAATGATAACTGAAAATGTGATACAGGATCAACAGTTGAAGATGAAACACCACTTGGGAATGAGTATCAGACAGATAATACAAATACTCATCATCTTGTGAGAAATGAAAATGTCCATCAAAAGGAAAATGAGTTGCAGAAAGGCCAAAAGGCCATCATATGCGAGGGGTAGAACAAGAACCACTACAGCCACACAAACAGAAAATAAGGCTGAATCTATGGATAAGGTTGATAACGAGAAGGACAGTAATAAGGAGGACGATAGAAAATAGATAGGAGCGGAATTTTGGGTAGTGGCAAAGAGGAAAGGAAGCCCAGGAACTTACAGCACATCCGCCTCTAGACTAGGAAGCATTAAACCCTCAAACTCCTAATAGCTCAAAAGTGAATTGAATACAAATTGTGACAGCACATGGTAAATGACAGCAGGTAATATTATAAGATCACAAGTGAACAGGAATTCCTAAGAAATTGTAAAAAGAAGCGAACATGGCACAAAAAATGGAAGAATTTTCTGAATGGATCTGCAGCCTGGGTGCAAATCTAACATTATTAACCAAGTTAGAGGAAACCCGTTTGTTGAACATAACAGTAAGACAGCTGGTACAACATAATTGTTCACATTAAGGCCAGTGTTACACTAACAAATTTGTTTGACAAAGAAATTTGATCAAATATTTGTCATATATCTGTGAAGAAGTCTTTGATGTAGCACAAAAAGCGGTATTACACTGTCATCAAATGTCGTGGGCGTTAGCTGCTAGTGATTCTTGCGAAAGACCTTTCAGTCTTGTCTCTGCTTCTGTGCCTTGTGTGTGCCTAATAAGATGCTTTTTCCTGGATGCAATATTTAGTCATCTAGCAAGCCCCCTATGATGCTTTGTTTTTAGATGCGTTAACACATGTTCCACTACTTTTAGTACAAACCTCAGTTCCAATACAATTTCAGCTACAGATATAACTTTTGCATCATAAATGAACTGTATTGTGCAAATGTTCTTTCTTTGAAAAACAACAGTTCTCTAATTCCCTTTTCAGTGAAAAAAAATTAACATCAGTGGTAATAGTGAAATTGCCGTATTCTTTCCTGGTTTTCACTTCTTATATAAATTTGTCAGTGCAAGCTAATCTAGTAAACTTCGAAGAGAGTAATTTCCATATCCCTGTCTAAAAAAGAAGAAAAAACATTTTATTTCATTCCAGATTATAAAACACCTTTCTATATTTGTAGTGCCACAAAAAGCCTCCAAAATGCAACCTGTGTAGCATCTTAAATGTGCTGCTCCATTCCATGTACATGATACACAATTGTTTCACATGGCACATTTTTACATGCCAGCCACCAGTATTAAAGAGGGGATGATGACTTGGACCAATGGCCGATAAGTGAGTTATCGAATACAGTAATATCTAATAGAAATCGCTGTAATTACCATTTGCAGTGATTTAGTAGCTTCTATTTTGTACACAATGAAGAAACCACACACCTTATTACATGACATAAATTTCCAGTTGATAGCTCCACCCAGTTCTCAGAGAATTCACCCTATGTAAAGTCGAACATTACAGTAGTCGATTTACAAATGGCAAAGAAGTAACTTTATCATAACATTTTACTACAAATTAACACTTTTAGCATTTTGTTGCACATGTTTCTGCAACTTTATCATATAATTTTACTACAAATTAACACTTTTAGCATTTTGTTGCACATGTTTCTGCTAATCCTCGTCTCTTACCAAAAATTAAGCTCCTAGATCAAGTGAGAAGCGCGTATAATGGCCAGTAAGTGAGTTATCGATTGCCAAAATGTCTAATAGAAATCACTGGAATTGTCAATTACAGTGACTTAGAAGCTTGTATTTTGAACACAACAAAGGGACCACACACCTTAGTATGTGACACAAATTTCCACTCGATAGCTCCACCACAGTCCTCAGAGAATATGTGCTGGTCAAACATTATGATAGTCGATATACAAATTAAAAGGAGTAACTTTATCATATCATTTTCTTGCAAATTAACACTTTTTTGCATTTTGTCGTAAATATCACTCTTACCCTCGTCTTCCGTGAAATATTACATTCCGAGGTCAAATGGGAAGCGAATTGTCAATTGCCAAAGTGTCTAATAGAAATCACTGTAATTGTCGTGAAGCAAAATTCCAATCTATGAACGGTTTTCATATTTAAATGCAGGCAGGTATCACCACTCTTTGACATGGTCAATTACCAACATCAGAAAACAATGAAAACAACTGGAAGACCCCAAAGATTGTCATCAGACAGTTTATAAGATTTTGTGTTGACTTCTGTATTACAGAATGTATGCTAGAGCATATTAATAGAAGAACCAGTACAAACTGCATTGGAGATACTTTGTGACACAACAGGGCATATTATCAGGAAAGGGTTAGTCCACGTGAAATCAAAAAGTGGTCTGGTGCCTCAGACTTTTATAATTTTTCTATACTTATAGTAATAGCAGTTTGCATGAGAAATCCCAGATTAAATTTTTTTTGGGGTTTTATTTTTAGTTATTAATTTTTAAAATTTCCAAAATTATATGATTTTTTATTATGTTTTGAAACCTTAAAATAAACATACCTCAAAAACTATTTGATTTATACACCTAAAATTTGTACCATTTTATTCAGTTTCTTATAAGTTTTGAGAGTGTGTGCTAATTGACAATATTCATAACAATGCTGAATTTTACCAGATGAAATTATTTTTTAATTTTGATAATTACAAAATTTGATACAATTTTGTTAACCAAAAAAGTATGTTAGTCAAACACTATTTGTAAATGTTTGTGTCAAATTTCATGATGGTGTTTCAGTGGGAACATATTAAAATAAATGTTAATTTACTGGTAAGGGCTGCACCTTGGGTATCGTCTGTAGGGCTTTGAACTCGTTACAGTGATGTAGTATGCCAAAAACTAAAGAAGGTTTCAACTCATTAGCTTTTATTTAATGACAATCAATTTATTACATTAATAGAATTTTAAATTTAAACACGCATTTGGCTTTCCCATGATAACTGTGAAGGTAGTTTAACATACACCATAATAGTTCCACACACTCAAAAAGACTACGAATAACTTACTTAAGTAAACCTTCATTTTACAGAGACAATGATGTTGATGTTATTATTTAACAACGTGTTACCTGAGTGCCTAGCACAGAGCAATTTTTTTAGTCATCTTCAACGATTTGATGCTATGGTGATCTAAGAATCTTATCTGAGTCTAAAATTATGCATTGCACGTGTCTTTTAAATTATGTAAACTAGCCCTCTCTAGCAATTTATGACATAACCGATGCAACAACACACACTTTTCCAATATAATCTAAGACTCTTTGCAGCTCTTCATCTGATAGTCCATACATTCTTCTAGTGACAGTTGAGGGATTTACTTTACAAAGTGTCAAATGTAGTCAGACAACAGAAACTCCAGATTGGAATACCAAACATGTAAGAAACATATAGTTTCCTACTTACAATAAATATTACACATTACATTGGAAACAGGCCCAACTGAAATGCACTTACAGATTAGCTTTTGAACACAGCCTTCATCAGAAAAAGAAAAAACACACACACACACACACATTCATTCATACAAGCAAGCACACCTCACACATACATGACTGCCATCTCATGCAGCTCAGCCCAGAATAGTCTGAGCGATCAGAGATGGTGATCATCTGTGCATGAGGTGTGCTTACTTGTGAGAAAGAACATATGTGTGCTTCTTTTTATGATAAACGCTGTGACACAAAGCTAATATGTTGTGCAGTCTATAACCTAATGTGTCATATTTATAGTAAGCAGCATCTATCGTTCCTTACAAAGTATTAATTTTCTTTATCACATTCAACTTATCTGGCCTTCTTGGTTATGAAAAAGAAAGATCTGGTCTACAATGATGTGTAAATAAACGGTTCCCTTCATCTCTGGATAGCACAGAAGCCATTCACTATCATCGTAGGCACAAGCAACAAGTTTTGTAATCTGTTCATTAGCATGCTGCACTTCAATTTTATGGACATAAAAATTCTTAAAATCATAAATAATTTTGTTTTGCCTTTGATTTTGCTCATAGTTATAATTGTATGATACTTCTGTATGCTATGGCTTTATAAAAACTGCTTGCCAAGCTCCTTTTTTATGCTGCATGCTCATCATTTGTCACATTGAAGTGACTCATGCCATATATGCTTTATTCCATACAAATGATGCTTCCACAACTGATTAATGTGTGTGTTATGAAGATCACTTTGGCTATTATTTTATGTGCATTTATTAAGCCACTCATTTCATTCTATATGAACACCCTCTAGTGACAAAGTGGCACAAATTCGTAATTTTCAATACGATGTTGAACTGCTCACACTGGAATACAAGTACAATATTTCTCTTAGTGTGCTCTGCTTAGTACCTGTCGTATTGCAATACGTGCCTTTCAACAGTTTACTGGGCGATTAAGCTACACCCATCTTCTACATGCTCCTCAAAATCCACAAGCCCAACATTTGTGGACATCCCATTGTAGCAGGCTATCTTGATCCCACTGAAAGAATTTTCTCTCTTATTGAGTGACATCTCCAATAAGCTGCATAAAAACTACCCTCCAACATCAAAGATAATAACCTTCCTTCACCAACTCCCCACCATCCCCACTCCTTTTCCTCTGGGATCCATACTCCTCACTGTTGATGCTACCTTCAGATACACCAATATACCTCGTGCCCATGCCCTTGCCACTATTGAACACTGCCTACATATCCCACCATGCTTTAGACTCCCAACCCACCACCCCATTTCTTACACACCTTACCAATTATATCCTGACTCGCAACTACTACTAGTCCATTGTTGGGACAACCCATGGTACAACCATGGGCACCTGCATGGTACCCTCCTGTGCCAAGCTGTTACAGGCCATATAATGGAAACCTTCCTAGCCTGCCAAAAGCCCCAATGCCTAATCTCCTCCAGATTCATGATCCAGACTCCAGGCCATGACACCCTATCCTCGTTCCTTCTCAATGTCAACACCTTCTCTTTCATCTGCTTCACTTGGTCCACCTCAACCCAGCATGGTATCTTCCTTGATGTTGACCTCATCTCTGATGGGTTCATCCACACCTCTATCCACAATAAATTCACTAGCCACCAACAGTACCTGCATTTTGACAGCTACCATCCCTTCCACATCAAAAAACTCTCCTTCTACAGCCTAACCACCCATGGATGACATGTCTGCAGTGACACGAACTCCCTTGCACAATTTCCTGAAGGTCTCATGAAGCCTTCACATTCACAGACAGGCACCACTCCCCAAATGTAGTCCACATACTAATTTCCTGTGCCATATCCACACAACGAAACCCCCCCCCCCCCCAAAAAAAAAAGAAATCCTCCCATCACCCTCAACAATCAGCTACAGAGGATTGCTTCTCATCCTGTATCACCCTGTACTGGAATGACAGAACGATATTCTTCATCAGGGCTTTGATTATCTACCAGAATCCCTGAAATGAGGGATTTCCTACTCAAGATTCTTGCCACCCCTCTGAAAGTGGTGTTTGTGGCCCACAACACCCTAGTCCATCCCTATGAATCATATCCCTGTGGGAGACCAAACTGCAAGACATGCCCAATCCATCCATCCATCCATCAATCACTTCATACTCCAGTCCTGTGAGAAGCTTATCCTACCATATCAGAGGCCAGGCCACTGGGGAAAGCAGCCATGTCATATATAAACTCTGCCATAGCACTGGATATCTTTTTATGTAGGTGTGATTACCAAACAGCTGTCCACCAGAGTGAACAGCCATTGCCAAACTTTGACCAACTGGAAAGTAGACCAGCTAGTGGCGTAACATGCATCTGAGTACAACACCCTATATTTCAATGGGGACTTCAGAACCCAGACCATCTGCATCCTTCCCTCTGCAACCGACATCTCTTAACTACGAAGGTGGGAGTTATCCTTGTAACACATCCTTTTCTCTCATCATCATCCTGGCCTTAATCTCCCACACCCCCCAACCAACAGTTTCCCACTCCTCCGTCTTGCCACCCCATCCAAATACATGAACTCACGTCACCTCCAGTAAGTGCTGCACCCTACAGGCTCCACCAATTATTGATCACATAGCCCGTCTACCTGCCACCTATCTCTACATCTACATCTACAAAGATATTCTGCAAGCCACCATATGGTGCATGGTGGAAAGTATCAAGTACCACTACTGGTCATTCCTCCCATGTTCCACTCGCAAATAGAGTGAGGAAAAACGACTGCCTGTATGACCTCGAATTTCTCGTATCTTATCTTCACAGCCCTTATGCACAATGTATGTTGGCGGCAGTAGAATCATTCGGCAGTCAGCTTCAAATGCTGGTTTTCGAAGCATCTCTGTAACACTTGTGTGTTGTTCGAACCTACCGGTAATAAATCTAGCAGCTCGCCTCTGAACTGCCTTGATGTCCTCCTCCCTCAACCCAACGTGGTACTGAACCCAAACACTCAAGCAGTGCTCAAGAATAGGCCGCATCAGTGTCCTGTATGCAGTCTCCTTTACATGTGAGCCACACTGCCCTAAAATTCTCCCAATAAACTGAAGTTCACCATTCACCTTCCCTTCCACAGTTCTCATGTGTTTGTTCCATTTTATATCGCTTTGTAACATTATGCCCACGCATTTAAATGACTTCATTGTGTCAAGCAGGACTCTATTATTACTGTATCTGAACATTACAGGTTTGTTCTTTCTACCCATCTGCATTAACTTACATTTTTGCACATTTAGAGCTAGCTGCTATTCATTACATAAAGTAGAAATTTTATGTAGGTCGTCTTGTATCTTCTTACAGTCACTCAGCTTTGACATCTTACCATACACCACAGCTCGTCAGCAAACAACTGTAGGTTAATGCCCACCCTGTCCAAGAATCATTTATGAATAGAGAGGAACAGCAGTCCTATCACACTTCCCTGGGGCAGTCCTGATGATAACATTACCTCCATGAACACTCGCTGTCAAGGACAACATACTGGGTTCTATTACTTAAGAAGTCTTGAAAACCCTCACATATCTGTGAACTTCTCCATACGCTCGTACCTTCATTAACAGCCTTCAATGGGGCACTGTGTCAAATGTTTTCCAAGAATCTAGAAATATGGAATCAGCCTGTTGCCCTTCGTCTGTAGTTCACAGTGTATCATGTGAGATTAGGGGAAGATGAGTTTCCCACGAGCTGTGCTTTCTGAAACCTTGCCGATTTGTGGACATCAGCTTATTATATTCAAACAGAATATGTTCAAGGATTTTGCAGCAAATTAAAGCTAGGGATATTGGTCTGTAATATTGGTCTGTTCGTTTACCCTTCTTATACATGGGAGTCACCTGTGGTTTTTGCAGTAGGCCTGGAACCTTGTGCTGGGTTAGAGATTCACGATAAATGCCAGCTAGGTAAAACCGAACGGGAATTCCATCTGGATCTGGCAATTTACTTGCTTTGAAATCTTTCAGGTATTTCTCTACACCAGGGATGCTTATTATTATGTTAGCCCATATGGGACTCAGTCTGTTGGTCAAATAACAGAATGTTTATATGATACTCCTGTGTGAACGATTTCTTGAATGTGACATTTAAAACTTCGACTCTTGTTTTGATACCTTCAACAGCCGCACCAGACTGGTCAACAAGGGACTAAATGGAGGCCTTACACCTGCTTAGCGATTTTACATATGACGAGATTTCCTCAGATTCTCTGCCACACATTTTCTAATGTATGATGGTGGTAGCTGTTATATAGCCTCATGTACAGACGTTTTCACCGACACACGAATCTCTACTAATCTTTGCTTGTCATTATTTGTGCATTCCCTTTTGAACCATGAGTGCACCAGCCTCTACATGCATCTTTTTGTCTTACAATGGCATCACACGTGCAATTGCTTGCTAAACCTTCAGACTCAAAGAGAAACTGTACAGCTTGGCCATCAAAATTCACACCTGAAAATAAATAATGAAAAAGTATTTGGTATGTTGAGTAACCATGGGAAAAAATTACATATTTCATTTCGTTACACACTTTGAAGAGCTTCATAAATATTATCCATCACCCAAGCGATGCTCCGACTTCACAGGAACTTTAACCATTTGCAGCACAAAATCGGAATAGAACAAAACTACACTTCAAACACAAAAGACAAACTTACAACTTCATTTTGCGGTTGTGTAAAGTTTACATGATTCCATATTTTCATACCGATGTCCATTCATTCTTCACTCGATACCACTGATGTCGACCTTAAATCGAAGTCTCGTGTGATATGGGCAAAATATAATTTCCAGACTTCAAGAATTTGTAACTAAAAGTCTAAGAAGCCATTCTTGCCTAGGGTATTGGACAGGTCACAGATGGTGGAAGTGAATGTTCCATCAAATGGTGGACAGCTGCGAATACAAAATAAGCAGTCCCAGACCAAGGCAAAACAAAACAAAACTAAATCCACTTTGAATTTGTCTTGTAGCAAGTGGCGAAACGGTCAGTGTCTGTTCACCAGTGGTGCAGCAGAAATTCGTATTCTGGAACTAACCCTTCTAGTTGTAACATTCTGGGTTCACTCAATGAGTCTACTCAACCCCTCCTGATTCCAGGTACAATCATCATGGGGCATTTTGATAATCACAGTATTAGCCCAGGTGGGCAATCCACCACCAGTATTACTGGTGCAAATGGTCTTTCGGATTCTGGCGCAGCCAGGTTAAAATGCAATGTGATTCAGCAGAGGAAGTCTGAGTCTTCTGGTCAACTTAAAACGAAAACAAATACAGTTATTGAAACACTTAACATACAAACACTTTTACAGCCAGGTAAACTTCATAAGTTGAGAGATACATTAAAAGAACAGAAGGCTCAAATTTTGACACTTCAAGAAACACGCTGCAAAATAACACCATGTATTTCGGCAATTACCGTCTTTTTAAAAGTAAAACTGATAAAAGAATACTTAATAATGCAACACAGCTGGAAGTTGCTTTTGCAGTCACCAAAAACATTTTAACCTCAATAACGGATATAAAACCCATTAATAATACACAAATAACAAGTTCTCTTAAATGTGCAAATAAAGCATCACTTTAATTAACGTCCATATGCCAGTCAATGAGGATAACTGTAAAAACCCTGATGAAGTTAATGAAACTTGGGAAACATTAGAAATCTTATCTCGAAAATTCCCTCTAACCATGCTAAAATTTTAATGGCTGATTTTAATGCTCAGTTGGGTAAAGAGAAAAAATATAAGATGGTGGGTGGATTTCCTGTGCATAAATGGGCAAACCAAAATGACCAAAGACTTGCTGAAACATGCAAAAATTTTAACCTTAAAATCATGTCAACACATATTAAAAAGAACCCTTCTAAACAAAAACCTCGTGGGCACCCAATATATTTATTGGGGAATTTCAAAGAGATCATGTAGCAATTTCATTCCCTAACTACAAAGAAATATTAAACGTCCAAGTTGGGAAAGGGGCTAATATTGATTCTGACCATCATTTAATGTGAATAAAAGTAAAACTGCAGCCTCAGAAACTCTCCAAAACAAAAAATGTTATCCCAAAATTTGAAGCTGCTAAAATAACCCCAAGTCTAACAAGTGAACTTGACAAAAAACGATCCAACAATTGGAAAAGCCTAAAAGAAAAGTTCATCAAAACAGCACAAAATTTAATTCCACTTCGAAAGAAACAAAAAGACCCTTGGTGGAATGCGGATTGTGAAGCAGCAGTTAAGTATAGGCATGAGGCATTCAAAAATTGTAATAGTAACAAAACCGAAAAAAACACCTTTCTAACTGTGAGAAAAGAAACATCTAAATTAATCCAACAGACTAAAAGAAACTACGAAAATGCACAACTTTTGGAAATCGAAAAAGATTTCCAAAAGAACAATTCAAGAAACTTTAATGAAGCATTCAAAATAAAAGTAACCGGTTACCAATCTCAGAGCCTTTGTTTAAAAATGAAAATAGCAGTTTGGCTCTTAGTAACCAGGAAAATTGTAAGGTACTTGCTAATTATTTTAAAAAACTATTGAACTGTCCAGAACCAGCGAATAAATTCCAACCACAGCAAACTAATAACATCAACCCTAACTCTAAAGCATCTGACAAAATCGAAATAACTAAACAAATTAAGAGACTTAAAAACAATAAAGCATCTAGAGAACATGGTATAATCGTAGAATTGCAAAAATCAGGTGGCGCTTACACTATAAAAGAGATCACTCAACTAATATGAGATATCTGGCAAACTGAGAAAATACCTGAGAACTGGAAAACTGCCCTAATTCATCCATTGCATAAAAAAAGGGGATAGAACCGATGATAATACGAGTAATTACTGAGAAATCTCTCTTCCGAGTCACATACAAAATTATCTCGCAGTGCTTACTTGATTGCAACCAAGAACAGCTAGAATCTAAAATTTGTGAATACCAAGCAGGTTTTAGATCAAACAGGGCCTGTATGGAACAAATTCTTGCTTTAAAACTAATCCTCAGACACCAAAAGATTTCTAGTAAGAATACTGTATGTACATTTGTGGATTTTAAAAAGGCTTGTGACTCAGCTGAACGTGAATCTCTCTTTCAAACTTTAAAGGAACAAGGGCTAGATAATAAAACTCTAACACTGATTAAAGAAACGGTAACCGACACTATATCTAATTTTAAGTTCATGGGAAAGATTTCTGAACCGTTTGAAATAAAAACTGGTGTTAGACAGGGAGATGGGCTCTCCCAATTACTGTTTAACTGTGTTTTGGAACAGGTGATTACAGAATGGCGAAAGCAAAAGTCGATTCAAAATATAAACCGAGATGGAAGTGATACTAGACTAAATTACCTCGCCTTTGCAGATGATCTGGTAATTTTAACTAGGGATTTTACTGCAGCTCTAAAACAAATTGAAATTCTTAAAGTAATCTCAGGAAAGGTAACACTACAAAATTCATTCGAAAAAGTGGCATACATGACATGCAACAAACAAGCACCAAAGTTTCTGAACACAAAATATGGAAAAATGGAAAGGGAATCTCAGTTTACATACTTGGGGGAAACCATACGAGGAAACGGTGTGGAAAAAGCTGCAAATGAAGTTGACTGTCAAAAGATGGCAACTGCATTCAGATTAACACAAAACATTTATAATAAAAACTCAATTTTTTAAATTCAGTAAACTTAGACATTAGAGCACTATAATGAAAACTGAATGTCTTTATGGAGCAGAAACTTTTATTTTAAATGGGAAGAGGGATACTGAAGAAATTCAAAAGAAAGAAAGAAAGATATTAGGAAAATATTAGGTCCCAAAATTACTGACGGAGAAACTTATAGGCGCAGAACTAATAAGTAAATAGAAGAATACACAGACATACCATGGTGACATGAGAAAACGAAGACTTAAATTTTATGGGCACATTAAAAGAATGGTACCCACTAGATTGAAAAAGCAAATAGAAGAATTCTACGAAAACAGAAGTAAGACCAAAACTGAGCCAATGAAATGGACTGCTGCAATTAAGGAGGATCTTAAAGCAGCTGGTATAACTCAGGCAGACCTTGCAGATAGGAAAACGTTCATACAAACGACGTTTGATTGGAACGTTGGTCAGAGGGAAATTAGGAAACGGACTGGAACACCGTGGTCTGATGAAAGAAAGAGACTTCATTCTGAAAGGATGAAACAAATTTGGGCACAAAGATAGGCCAACCATCAAACGTGACATTGTTGGATTGTACCCCACATGGTCCTACTGGGCCCATACATGAATAATAATAACTTCCTGTATGGCTAGACCAATCTTTTGTATGAAAAAATGAGTTTTCCGACAGCAGAACATGGGAAGTGATGAATATTGGTGGATTGTAAAGTCTGTTCGTTGCTGTTTTCGTCAAATTCTAGTGTGCTTTCAGCAAAAGGCATCAAGCTGTTCTGATTTCTAAAAGGACTTTTGCACCTTCCGATTTGTCTGTGCAGACTAGATTCACAATCACTGTCTGCGCCTTTTACATTGCATTTACACGTTCCGACTGTAGGTACAGTTGCGCTGAGAGTTGAATTTTTCGGGTAACAGTGAAGTTGTTACGGCCAAATTTAGTAAATCCGCTTATAAAGCAATTTTGCTGTCTATAGCTATTATTTCGGAAATCGAAAAAGACAGAGATCACAGTGTAAAAAGTGGACAAAGCACTGGCTTCTAAACCATGCGTCACATTCATATGTTAATCTTTTCAAGAAGCTAAATTGTAAAAAGATGACTGGTCCAACTATTGAAGAATGGATGACGAAACATTTTAATGTTTTGTAACATGTTGCACCACACATATAGAGACATTACAGCATAATAAGAAAATCAAGAAGTGCTTACGAGAGACTTTTAGCAACACTGAGATTTCTAGCTACTGCCACAAGCTATGCTGATCTTAAATTTTCTGCTGCAGTGTCATCACCATCATTAACTCACATAATTCCAGAAACATATCGTGCGATATATGCAGTATTAATGCAGTAATATTTGAAGGCGAAAACAGAAGTTAATCACATATCCTTATTATTTTCTTATTTTTTATAGTGATTAAGTGTCTTAATGTTGTGAAGTGAAGGAACACAGTCAAATTTATTTACAAATTTATACATATGGAATGTAGGCCTATTAAAATGTGAGAAACAAGGATAAAACTTTTACATGTCTCATTCTGATTGAAGGCTTAAAAAAATATGTTACAGAACTCCCATGTACAGGATTTGTACCTTTCATCAGTAGTATACTATTTCCATTAAGATTTTGCAACTGTGCCTCATAGAAAACTTCACTGATAGGCCCTTCGGTAAAATTTCTTTGCACTGGATCCAGTTATCTAAGCTTATCAGCATACACTGTTCCCATAGCACCCGTAGCATCTTCATTCTCCAATGCATTTAATTTATTGCACACTATTGATAGAAGATCTTTTTTGTCTTGTACATGTACATTTTGATGTAGGTGTGTTTATGGTTGACACTGAAGATTGTCCCCATCCAAAACACTATCTTTTAACAAAACTCTGATTCATCATGTTTGTTAACTGTTTTGTTGTTTAGTTGTTGAGCATCTTCCATGTCCTGAGACAAGTGAAACAATGTGAAGTACAGAACTTATTCAGCAGTAATATTTTAAAATTATGTACAGTTTAAGGAATAAGTACAGTAGTAGGAATTACATTCTATTACGATTTTTGATTTTCAACTTAAATATGTTTATGTTTTCATTTTTAATTTTCAAACTCTGAGGAAGTTTAAAGAAAATGTAATCTCCTATATGCTCTGGAGACCATAGGTGGAAAGCATGTGTGGATTATTTCTCCACCAAACAACAAATCATTCTTTTATAAGAACAAAGATTGACAGGGGGACTACTGAACAACCCAAACCGCAGGTTGCTCTAATCCGCCCCTACTCCACAAGGGAAAAACGGACCACCCAATTCATAAATAACCACCTTCCTGCGGGTGGGAAAACGGAGAAGAATAGTGGAACGACCCCAAAACAAAGCAGCTGGTGACCTCAACAAGAAAACAAGTAGAATTTAACAAGTAAATGAAACAACAATCACTTAACTTCTAATAATCTGCAATTTCTGTCGAAGACCTGGCGCAGCACCCCAAATGCTCTCCCGAACCGTCAGCTGCCAGCTGCGTCAATGGACGCAGGACGGCGCGCCGATCTCCTGTGTCACGGCGTCACAGCTCGCACCGGCCAGACCAATGTCGAGGGTTGACTCCTGTTGCTCTCGTGCTGGACGTGAAGCCTCTACCCCTCGCTATACGGTGCGGCCCACTGGACTCATGTGGCAACCT